>NW_027212589.1:0-600000 GCF_041682495.2 Bombus fervidus
TAACGTTATACGTTATGACGTATAACTATGTGACGGTATACGTTAAACCTTAATTCTGTATGACGTTATACGTTATGATGTATTACTATGTGACGTAGTACGTTATGACGCAATACTATATGACGTCAAACGTGATGACGTATTACTATGTGACGCTATACGTTATGACGCAATACTATATGACCTCATACGTTATGACGTAATACTACGTGACGTTATACGTTATGCCGCAATACAATATAGCGCTATACGTTATGACGTATTACTATGTGACGTTGTACGTTATTACACACTAACATATAACGTTATACGTCATGACGTATTACTTTGTGACGTTATACGTTATTACGCAATAACATATAACGTTGTACGTCATGACGCAATACTATATGACGTTATACGTTATGACGTAATACAATATACCGCTATACGATATGACGTATATTTATGTGACGGTATACGTTAAACCGTAATTCTGTATTTCGTTATACGTTATGACGTATTACTATGTGACGTTGTACGTTATGACGCAATACTACATGACATTCTGCGTTATGACGTATTACTATGTGAAGTTATACGTTATGGCGTAATTATATATAACGTTATACGTTATGACGTAATACTCTGAAACGTTGTACGTTATGACGCAATTCTGTATGACGTGGTACGTCATGACGGAATTCTATATGACGTCATCCTTTGTGGCGTAGTACTATGTGACGTTATACGCTATGACGCAATACTATATGACGTCATACGTTATGACGTAATACTATGTGACGTTATACGTTATGGCGCAATACAATATAGCGCTATAAGTTATGAGGTATTACTATGTGACGTTATAAGTTAGAAATTAATACTACATGACAGTATACGTAATGACGTATTACTATGTGACGTTATACGTTATGACGCAATACTATATGACGTCATACGGAATGACGCAATACTATATGACGTTATACGTTATGGCGTATTACTATGTGACGTTATACGTTATGACGCAATATTATATGACGTCATTCGGAATGACGCAATACTATATAACGTTATACGTTATGACGTAATTCTATATGACGTTATACGTTAAACCGAAATTCTATATGACGTTATACGTTATGACGTATTACTATGTGACGTTATACGTTATGACGTTATTCTATATGACGTTATACGTCATGACGCAATACTACATGACATTCTACGTCATGACGCAATACTATATGACGTTGTACGTTATGACGTAATTTAGTATGACGTTGTACGTCATGACGTAATTCTGTATGACGTCATCCGTTGTGGCTTTGTACTATGTGACGTCATACGTTATCACGTAATACTATGTGACGTTATACGTTATTGTGCAATACAATATAGCGCTATTCGTTATGACGTAATACTATGTGACGTTATACGTTATGACTCAATAAAATATAGCTCCATACGTTATGACGTATAACTATGTGACGGCATACGTTAAACCGTAATTGTATATGACGTTATACGTTATGACGTATTACTATGTGACGTTATACGTTATGACGTTATTCTATATGACGTTATGCGTCATGACGCAATAGTACATGACATTCTACGTTATGACGTATTACTATGTGAAGTTATACGTTATGACGTAATTATTTATGACGATATACGTTATGACGTAATACTCTGAAACGTTGTACGTCATGACGTAATTCTTTATGACGTCATCCGTTCTGACGCAATATCGTATGACGTTATACGTTATTACGTAATACCACATAACGTTATACGTCATGACGCAATACTATATGACGTTATACGATATGACGTATTTCTATATGACTTTATACGTCATGACGTAATTCTATATGACGTCATCCGTTACGAAGTAATACTGTGTGACGTTATACGATATGACGCAACACTATGTGACGATATACGTTATGACGCAATACAATAAAGCGCTATACGTTATGACGTAATTCTATATGACGTTATACGTCATGACGTAATTCTATATGACGTCATCCGTTACGAAGTAATACTATGTGACGTTATACGTTATGACATAGAACTATGTGACGTTATACGTTATGACGGAATACTATGTGACGGTATACGTAAAACCGCAACTCTATATGACGTTATGCGCTATGACGTTATACTTTATAACGTTATACGTCATGGCGCAATACTATATGACGTTATACGTTATGACGTTACACTTTGTAACGTCATACGTCATGGAGCATTACTATATGACGTTATACGTTATGACGCAATACAATATAGCGCTATACGTTACGACGTATTAGTATGTGACGTTATACGTTATGACGTTATAGTTTATAACGTTATACGACATGGCGCAATACGATATGACGTTATACGTTATGACGTAGAACTATGTGACGTTATACGTTATGACGGAATACTATGTGACGGTATACGTAAAACCGCAAATCTATATGACGTTATGCGCTATGACGTTATACGTTATAAAGTTATACGTCATGGCGCAATACTATATGACGTTATACGTTATGACGTAATGCTATGTGACATTATACGTTATGGCGCAATACAATATAGCGCTATACGTTATGACGTATTACTATGTGACAGTATACGTTAAACCGTAACTATATGACGTTATGCGATATGACGTTATACATTATAACGTTATACATCATGGCGGATTACTATACGACGTTATATGTTATTACGCAATACCATATAACGTTATACGTCATGACGGAATACTATATGATGTCATCCGTTATGACGTATTACTATGTGCCGATATACGTCAGACCTTAATACTACATGACATTGTACGTTATGACGTATTACCATGTGCGGTTGTACGTTATGACGTATGACTATGTGACGTTATACGTTATGACGCCATATTATATGACGTTATACGTTATTACGCAGTACCATATAACGTTATACGTCATGACGCAATACTATATGACGTTATACGTTATGACGTATTACTATGTGACGCTATACGTCTTGACGTAATTCTATATGACGTCATCCGTTATGACGTAGAACTATGTGACGTTATACGTTACGACGCTATACAATATAGCGCTATACGTTATGACGTATTACTATGTGACGGTATACGTTAAACCGTAACTCTATATGACGTTATACGTCATGGCGGATCACTATGTGACGTTATACGTTATTACGCAATACCATATAACGTTATACGTCATGACGCAATACTATATGACGTTATACGTTATGACGGAATACTATATGACGTTATACATTATGGCTTCACACAATATAACATTATGACGCTATACTTTATAACGTTATACGTTATGACGCAATACTATATGACGTCATCCGTTATGGCGTTATACTTTATAACGTTATACGTCATGGCGCAATACTATATGACGTTGTACGTTATGACGTAACTCTATATGACGTTATACGTCATGACGTATTACTATGTGACGCTATACGTTATGACGCAATACTATATGACGTCATACGTTATGACGTAAGTCTATATGACGTTATACGTTATAACATTATACTTTATAATGTTATACGTCATGGCGCAATACTATATGACGTTATACGTTATGAAATAATTCAATATGACGTTATACGTCATGGCGTAATACAATATAGCGCTATACGTTATAACGTATTACTATGTGAGGTTGTAATGACGCAATACTATATGACGTTATACGTTATAACATTATACTTTATAATGTTATACGTCATGGCGCAATACTATATGACGTTATACGTTATGACGTAATACTATATGACGTTATACGTTATGAAATAATTCAATATGACGTTATACGTCATGGCGTAATACAATATAGCGCTATACGTTATAACGTATTACTATGTGAGGTTATACGTCATGACGCAATATTATATGACGTCAGTCGTAATGACGCAATACTATATGACGTTATACGTTATAACATTATACTTTATAATGTTATACGTCATGACGTAATTCTATATGACGTTATACGTCATGACGTAAGTCTATATGACGTCATCCGTTGTGGCGTAGTACTACCTGACGTTATACGTTATAACGCTATACAATATAGCGCTGTACGTTATGACGTATTACTATGTGACGTTATACGTTATACCTTAATACTACATGACATTATACGTTATGACGTATTACTATGTTACGTTGTACGTTATGACGTAATTCTGAATGACGTTGTACGTCATGACATAATTCTATATGACGTCATCCGTTGTGGCGTAGTACTAGCTGACGTTATACGTTATAACGCTATACAATATAGCGCTGTACGTTATGACGTATTAATATGTGACGTTATACGTTATACCTTATTACTACATGACATTATACGTTATGACGTATTACTGTGTTACGTTGTACGTTATGACGTAATTCTGAATGACGTTGTACGTCATGACATAATTCTATATGACGTCATCCGTTATGACGCAATACTATGTGACGTTATACGTTATGACGTAATACAATATAGCGCTATACGTTATGACGTATAACTATGTGACGGTATACGTTAAACCGATATTCTATATGACCTTATACGTTGTGACGTATTACTATGTGACGTTGTACGTTATGACGTAATTCTGTATGACGTTACACGTCATGACGTAATTCTATATGACGTCATCAGTTGTGGCGTAGTACTATGTGACGCTATACGTCATGACGCAATACTTTATGACGTCATACTTTATGACGTAGTACTATGTGACTTTATACGTTATAAATTAATACTACATGACATTATACGTTATGACGTATTACTATGTGACGTTGTACGTTATGACGTAATTCTGTATGACGTTATACGTCATGACGTAAGTCTATATGACGTCATCCGTTGTGGCGTAGTACTAGCTGACGTTATACGTTATAACGCTATACAATATAGCGCTGTACGCTATGACGTATTACTATGTGACGTTATACATTATACCTTAATACTACATGACATTATACGTTATGACGTATTACTATGTTACGTTGTACGTTATGACGTAATTCTGAATGACGTTGTACGTCATGACGTAATTCTATATGACGTCATCCGTTATGACGCAATACTATGTGACGTTATACGTTATGACGCAATACAATATAGCGCTATACGTTATGACGAATTACTTTGTGACGTTATACGTTATTACACAATAACATATAACGTTATACGGCATGGCGCAATACTATATGACGTTATACGTTGTACCGTAATTCTATATGACGTTATACGTTATGACGTCACACAATATAACGTTATGCGTCAAGACGTATTACTGTGTGACGTTATACGTTCTACCATAATACTACATGACATTATAAGATATGACGTATTACTATGTGACGTGCGTTATGACGTAATACTATATGACTTCATCCGTTGTGGCGTAGTACTATGTGACGTTATACGTTACACCTTAATACTACATGAAATTATGCGTTATGACGTAGTACTATGTGACGTCATACGTTATGACGCTATACAATATAGCGCTATACGTTATGACGTATTACTATGGGACGTTATAGGTTATTACACAATAACATATAACGTTGTACGTCATGGCGCAATACTAAATAACGTTATACGTCATGACGTATTTCTATATGACGTCATCCGTTATGACGTAGTACTATGTGACGTTATAAGTTATGACGTAATACTATATGTCGTTATACGTTATTACGCAATACCATATAACGTTATACGTCATGACGTAATACAATATAGCGCTATACGTTATGACGTATAACTATGTGACGGTATACGTTAAACCGATATTCTATATGACCTTATACGTTGTGACGTATTACTATGTGACGTTGTACGTTATGAGGTAATTCTATATGACGTTATACGTCATGACGTAAGTCTATATGACGTCATCCGTTGTGGCGTAGTACTACCTGACGTTATACGTTATAACGCTATACAACATAGCGCTGTACGTTATGACGTATTACTATGTGACGTTATACGTTATACCTTAATACTACATGACATTATACGTTATGACGTATTACTATGTTACGTTGTACGTTATGACGTAATTCTGAATGACGTTGTACGTCATGACATAATTCTATATGACGTCATCCGTTATGACGCAATACTATGTGACGTTATACGTTATGACGTAATACAATATAGCGCTATACGTTATGACGTATAACTATGTGACGGTATACGTTAAACCGATATTCTATATGACCTTATACGTTGTGACGTATTACTATGTGACGTTGTACGTTATGACGTAATTCTGTATGACGTTACACGTCATGACGTAATTCTATATGACGTCATCAGTTGTGGCGTATTACTATTTGACGTTGTACGTCATGACGTAATTCTATATGACGTCATCCGTTGTGGCGTAGTACTATGTGACGTCATACGTTATGACGCTATACAATATAGCGCTATACGTTATGACGTATTACTATGGGACGTTATAGGTTATTACACAATAACATATAACGTTGTACGTCATGGCGCAATACTAAATAACGTTATAAGTTATGACGTAATACAATATAGCGCTATACGTTATGACGTATAACTATGTGACGGTATACATTATACCTTAATACTACCTGACATTATATGTTATAACGTATTACTATGTGACGTTATACGTTATGACGCAATATTGTATGACGTCATTCGGACTGACGCAATACTATATGACGTTACACGTTGTGACGTTATACTTTATATCGTTATACGTCCTGGCGCAATACTATATGAGGTTATACGTTGTAACGTAATTCTATATGACGTTATACGTTATGACGTCACACAATATAACGTTATACATCATGACGTATTACTATGTGACGTTATACGTTATACCTTAATACTACATGACATTATACGTTATGACGTATTACTATGTTACATTGTACGTTATGACGTAATTCTGTATGACGTTGTACGTCATGACGTAATTCTATATGACGTCATCGGTTGTGGAGTATTACGATGTGACGTTATACGTTATGACGCAATATTATATGACGTCATACGTTATGACGTAATACCATGTGACGTTATACGTTATCGCGCAATTCAGTATAGCGCTATATGTTATAACGTATTACAATGTGACGTTATACGGTATGACGCAATACAATATAGCGCTATACGTTATGACGAATTACTTTGTGACGTTATACGTTATTACACAATAACATATAACGTTGTACGTCATGACGCAATACTATATGCCGTTATACGTTATGGCGTATTACTATGTGACGTTGTACGTCATGACGCAATACTATATGACTTTATACGTTATGACGTACTACTATGTTACGATGTACGTTATGACGTAATTCTGTATGACGTTGTACGTCATGACGTAATTCTATATGACGTCATCCATTGTGGCGTATTACTATGTGACGTTGTACGTTATGACGTAATTCTGTATAACGTTATACGTCATGACGCAATTCTATATGACGTCATCCGTTGTGGCGTAGTACTATGTGACGCTATACGTTATGACGCAATACTATATGACGTTATACGTTATGACGTCACACAATATAACGTTATGCGTCATGACGTATTACTATGTGACGCTATAAGTTATACCTTAATCCTACATGACATTATACGCTATGACGTATTACTATGTTACGCTGTACGTTATGACGTAATTCTATATGACGTTATACGACATGACGTAATTCTATATGACGTCATCCGTTGTAGCGTAGTACTATGTGACGCTATACGTCATGACGCAATACTTTATGTCGTCATACGTTATGACGTAGTTCTATGTGACTTTATACGTTATAAATTAATACTACATGACATTATACGTTATGACGTATTACTATGTGACGTTGTACGTTATGACGTAATTCTATATGACGTTATACGTCATGACGTAAGTCTATATGACGTCATCCGTTGTGGCGTAGTACTAGCTGACGTTATACGTTATAACACTATACAATATAGCGCTGTACGTTATGACGTATTACTATGTGACGTTATACGTTGTACCTTAATACTACATGACATTATACGTTATGACGTATTACTATGTTACGTTGTACGTTATGACGTAACTCTATATAACGTTATACGTCATGACGTAATTCTATATGACATTCTACGTTATGACGTATTACTATGTGACGTTATACGTTATGACGATATTCTATATGACGTCATTCGTTGTGGCTTAGTTCTATGTGACGTTATACGTCATGACGTAATACTATATGATATCATCCGTTACGAAGTAATACTATGTGACGTTATACGTTATGACGCAATATTGTATGACGTCATTCGGAATGATGCAATACTATGTGACGTTATCCGTTATGACGCAATACAATACAGCGCTATACGTTATGACGTATTACTATGTGATGTTATACGTTATGAGGTAATTCTGTAGTACGTCATCCGTTGTGGCGTAGTGCTATGTGTCGTTATGCGTTATTGCGCAATACCATATAACGTTACACGTCATGACGTAATTCTTTATGACGTCATCCGTTGTGGCTTAGTTCTATGTGACGTTATACGTTATGACGCAATACTATATGACGTCATACGTTATGACGTAATACTCTGAAACGTTGTACGTCATGACGCAATACTATATGACGTTATATGTTATGACGCAATACTATATGACGTCATCCGTTATGACGTAGTACTATGTGACGTTATACGTTATGACGCTATACAATATAGCGCTATACGTTATGACGTAATACTATGTGACGTTATACGTTATGACGCAATACTATATGACGTCATCCGTTATGACGTCGTACTATGTGACGTTATACGTTATGACGCTATACAATATAGTGCTATACGTTATGACGTAATTCTATATAACGTTATACGTCATGACGTAATTCTATATGCCGTCATCTGTTGTGGCGTAGTACTATGTGTCGCTATACTTTATGACGCAACACTATATGACGTCATCCGTTATGACGTATTACTATGTGACGTTATACGTTATACCTTAATACTACATGACGTTATACGTTATGACGTATTACTATGTCACGTTATACCTTATGACGCAATATTATATGACGTCATTCGGAATGACACAATACTATATGCCGTGATACGTTATAGCGTATTACTATGTGAAGTTATACGTTATGACGCAATATTATATGACGTTGTAGGTCATGGCGCAATACTATATGACCTTATACGTTTTACCGTAATTCTATATGACGTTATACGTTATGACGTAACACAATTTAACGTTATACGTCATGACGTGTTACTATGGGACGATATACGTTATACCTTAATACTACATGACATTATACGTTATGACGTAATTCAATATGACGTTATACGTCATGGCGGAAGACTATATGACGTCATTCGGAATGACGCAATACTATGTGACGTTATCCGTTATGACGCAATACTATATGACGTCATCCGTGATGACGTCGTACTATGTGACGTTATACGTTATGACGCTATACAATATAGTGCTATACGTTATGACGTAATTCTATATAACGTTATACGTCATGACGTAATTCTATATGCCGTCATCCGTTGTGGCGTAGTACTATGTGTCGCTATACGTTATGACGCAACACTATATGACGTCATCCGTTATGACGTATTACTATGTGACGTTATACGTTATACCTTAATACTACATGACATTATACGTTATGACGTGTTACTATGTTACATTGTACGTTATGACGTAATTCTGTATGACGCTGTACGTCATGCCGTAACTCTATATGACGTCATCCGTTGTGGCGTATTACTATGTGACGTTATGTGTTATGACGCAATATTATATGACGTCATATGTTATGACGTAATACTATGTGACGTTATACGTTATCGCGCAATTCAATATAGCGCTATATGTTATGACGTATTACTATGTGACGTTATACGTTCTACCTTATTACTACATGACATTATACGTTATGACGTATTACTATGTGACGTTGTACGTTATGACGCAATATTATATGTCGTCATTCGGAATGACACAATACTATATGCCGTGATACGTTATGGCGTATTACTATGTGAAGTTATACGTTATGACGCAATATTATATGACGTTGTACGTCATGGCGCAATACTATATGCCCTTATACGTTTTACCGTAATTCTATATGACGTTATACGTTATGACGTAACACAATTTAACGTTATACGTCATGACGTGTTACTATGGGACGATATACGTTATACCTTAATACTACATGACATTATACGTTATGACGTAATTCAATATGACGTTATACGTGATGGCGGAAGACTATATGACGTTATTCGGAATGACGCAATACTATGTGACGTTATCCGTTATGACGCAATACAATATAGCGCTATACGTTATGACGTATTACTATGTGACGTTATACGTAATTACACAATAACATATAACGTTATACGTCGTGACGTATTACTGTGTGACGTTATACGTTATACCTTAATACTACATGACATTATACGTCATGACGCAATACTACATGACTTTCTACGTTATGACGTATTACTATGTGATGTTATACGTTATGAGATAATTATATATGACGTTATACGTTATGACGTAATACTCTGAAACGTTGTACGTCATGACGCAATACTATGTGACGTTATACGTTATGACGCAATACTATATGACGTCATCCGTTATGACGTAGTACTATGTGACGTTATACGTTATGACGCTATACTATATAGCGCTATATGTTAAGACGTATAACTATGTGATGGTATACGTTAAACCGTAATTCCATATGACGTTATACGTTATGGCGTATTAATATGTGACGTTATACGTTATGACGCAATATTATATGACGTCAATCGGAATGACGCAATACTATAAGCCGTTATACGTTATGACGTATTACTATGTTACGTTATTCGTTATTACACATTAAAATATAACGTTGTGCGTCATGACGCAATACTATATGACATTATACGTTATGGCGTATTACTATGTGACGTTATATGTTATGACGCAATATTATATGACGTCATTCGGAATGACACAATACTATGTGACGTTATCCGTTATGACGCAATACAATATAGCACTATACGTTATGACGGATTACTATGTGACGTTATACGTCATGGCGTAATTCTATATGACGTCATCCGTTCTGACGTAGAACTGTGTGACGTTATACGTTATGACGTAATTCAATATGACGTTATACGTTATGACGTAATTCAATATGACGTTATACGTCATGACGGAATACTATATGACGTCACTCGGAATGACGCAATACTATGTGACGTTATCCGTTATGAGGCAATACAATATAGCGCTATACGTTATGACGTATTACTATGTGACGTTATACGTTATAAATTAATACTACATGACATTATACGTTATGACGTGTTACTATGTTACATTGTACGTTATGACGTAATTCTGTATGACGCTGTACGTCATGACGTAACTCTATATGACTTCATATGTTATGACGTAATACTATGTGACGTTATACGTTATCGCGCAATTCAATATAGCGCTATATGTTATGACGTATTACTATGTGACGTTATACGTTCTACCTTATTACTACATGACATTATACGTTACGACGTATTACTATGTGACGTTGTACGTTATGACGCAGTATTATATGTCGTCATTCGGAATGACACAATACTATATGCCGTGATACGTTATGGCGTATTACTATGTGTAGTTATACGTTATGACGCAATATTATATGACGTTGTACGTCATGGCGCAATACTATATGACCTTATACGTTTTACCGTAATTCTATATGACGTTATACGTTATGACGTAACACAATTTAACGTTATACGTCATGACGTGTTACTATGGAACGATATGCGTTATACCTTAATACTACATGACATTATACGTTATGACGTAATTCAATATGACGTTATACGTCATGGCGGAATACTATACGACGTCATTCGGAATGACGCAATACTATGTGACGTTATCCGTTATGACGCAATGCAATATAGCGCTATACGTTATGACGTATTACTATGTGACGTTATACGTTATTACACAATAACATATAACGTTGAACGTCATGACACAATACTATATGACGTCAATCGGAATGACGCAATACTATAAGCCGTTATACGTTATGACGTTATACTATATGACGTTATACGCCATGGCGCAATACTATATGACGTTATACGTTATACCTCAATACTACATGACATTATACGTTATGACGTATTACTATGTGTCGTTATACCTTATGACGCAATATTATAAGACGTCATTCGGAATGACGCAATACTATATGACGTTATACGTTATGACGTCACTCAATACAACGTTATACGTCATGGCGCAATACTATATGACGTTATACGTTTTACCGTAATTCTATATGACGTTATACGTTATGACGTCACACAATTTAACGTTATACGTCATGACGTGAAACTGTGTGACGTTATACGTTATACCTTAATACTACATTACATTATGCGTTATGACGTATTACTATGTGACGTTGTGCTTTATGACGTAATTCTATATGACGTTATACGTCATGGCGGAATACTACATGACATTATACGTTATGGCGTTTTACTATGTGACGTTATACGTTATGACGTTATTCTATATGACGTTATACGTCATAACGTAATACTATATGACATCATCCGTTACGAAGTAATACTATGTGACGTTATACGTTATGCCCTAATACTGTACAACGTTCAACATTATTACGTTATACCATATAACGTTATACGTTATGACGTTACTCTATATCACGTTATACGTCATGACGCAATACTACATGACATTCTACGTTATGACGTATTACTATGTGATGTTATACGTTATGAGATAATTATATATGATGTTATACGTTATGACGCAGTACTATATGACGTCATCCGTTATGACGTAGTACTATGTGACGTTATACGTTATGACGCTATACAATATAGCGCTATACGTTATGACGTAATACTATGTGACGTTATACGTTATGACGCAATACTATATGACGTCATCCGTTATGACGTAGTACTATGTGACGTTATACGTTATGACGCCATACTATATAGCGCTATACGTTATGACGTATTACTATGTGACGTTATACGTTATACCTTAATACTACATGACATTATACGTTATGACGTATTACTATGTGACGTTATAAGTTATGACGTAATACTCTGAAACGTTGTACGTCATGACGTAATACTATATGACGTTATAGGTTATTATGCAATACCATATACCGTTATACGTCATGGCGCAATACTATATGACGTTATACGTTGTACCGTAATTCTATATGACGTTATACGTTACGACGTCACACAATATAACGTTATACATCATGACGTACTACTGTGTGACGTTATACGTTATACCTTAATACTACATGACATTATACGTTATGATGTATTACTATGTGACGTTGTACGTTATGACGTAATTCTATATGACGTTATACGTCATGACGTATTTCTATATGACGTCATCCGTTATGGCGTAGTACTATGTGACGTTATACGTTATGACGCAATATTATATGACGTCATTCGGAATGACGCAATACTATATGACGTTATACGTTATGACGTAATACTATATGCCGTAATACGTTATGACGATATACTTTATAACGTTATACGTCATGGCGCAATACTATATGACGTTATACGTTGTACCGTAATACTATACGACGTTATACGTCATGACGTAATTCTTTATGATGTCAACCGTTCTGATTTAATATTGTATGACGTTATACGTTATTACGCAATAACATATAACGTTGTACGTCATGACGCAATACTATATGACGTTATACGTTATGACGTAATACAATATAGCGCTACACGTTATGACGTATTAGTATGTGACGTTATACGTTATTACACAATAACATACAACGTTGTACGTCATGATGCAATACTAAATGACGTTATACGTTATGACTCAATACAATATACCGCCAAACGTTGTGACGTATAACTATGTGACGGCATACGTTAAACAGTAATTCTATATGACGTTATACGTTATGACGTATTACTATGTGACGTTATACGTTATGACGTAATACAATATAGCGCTATATGTTATGACGTATTACTATGTGACGTTATACGTTATTACACAAGAACATATAACGTTGTACGTCCTGACGTATTACTATGTGACGTTATACGTTATACCTTAATCCTACATGACATTATACGTTATGACGTATTACAATGTTACGATGTACGTTATGACGTAATTCTATATGACGCTATACGACATGACGTAATGCTATATGACGTCATCCGTTGTGGCGTAGTACTATTCGACGCTATACGTCATGACGCAATACTTTATGACGTCATACGTTATGACGTACTACTATGTGACTTTATACGTTATAAATTAATACTACATGACATTATACGTTATGACGTATTACTATGTGACGTTGTACGTTATGACGTAATTCTGTATGACGTTATACGTCATGACGTAAGTCTATATGACGTCATCCGTTGTGGCGTAGTACTAGCTGACGTTATACGTTATAACGCTATACAATATAGCGCTGTACGTTATGACGTATTACTATGTGACGTTACACGTTATACCTTAATACTACATGACATTATACGTTATGACGTATTACTATGTTACGTTGTACGTTATGACGTAATTCTGAATGACGTTGTACGTCATGACATAATTCTATATGACGTTATACGTCATGACGTAATTCTATATCACGTTATACGTCATGACGCAATACTACATGACATTCTACGTTATGACGTATTACTATGTGATGTTATACGTTATGAGATAATTATATATGACGCTATACGTTATGACGTAATACTCTGAAACGTTGTACGTCATGACGCAATACTATATGACGTTATACGTTATGACGCAATACTATATGACGTCATCCGTTATGACGTAGTACTATGTGACGTTATACGTTATGACGCTATACAATATAGCGCTATACGTTATGACGTAATACGATGTGACGTTATACGTTATGACGCAATACTATATGACGTCATCCGTTATGACGTAGTACTGTGTGACGTTATACGTTATGACGCCATACTATATAGCGCTATACGTTATGACGTATTACTATGTGACGTAATACGTTATTTCACAATAACACATAACGTTGTACGTCAGGACGCAATACTATATGACGTCATACGTCATGACGTAATACAATATAGCGCTATACGATATGACGTATTACTATGTGACGTTATACGTTATGACGCAATACCATATAGCGCTATATGTTATGACGTATTACTATGTAACGTTATACGTTATACCTTAGTACTACATGACATTGTACGTTATGGCGTATTACTCTGTGACGTTGTGCGTTATGACGTAATTCTGTAGGACGTTATACGTCATGACGTAATTCTATGTGACTATGTGACGCTATACGTTATGACGCTATACAATATAGCGCTATACGTTATGACGTATTACTATGTGACGTTATACGTTATGACGTCACACAATATAACGTTATACGTCATGACGTATTACTATGTGACGTTATACGTTATACCTTAATACTACATGACATTATACGTTATGACGTATTACTATGTGACGTTATGGCGTATTAATGTGTGACGTTATACGTCATGACGTAATTCTATATTACGTCATCCGTTATGACGAAGTACTATGTGACGTTATACGTTGTGACGCTATACCATATAGCGCGATACGTTATGACGTATTACTACGTGACGTTATACGTTATTACACTATAACATATAACGTTGAACGCCATGACACAATACTATATGACGTTATACGTTATGACGTAATACTATATGACGTTATACGTCATGGCGCAATATTATATGACGTCATTCGGAATGACGCAATACTATATGACGTTATACGTTATGGTGTATTACTATGTGACGTTATACGTTATTACACATTGAAATATAACGTTGTTCGTCATGACGCAATACTATATGACGTTATACGTTATGACGCAATTCTATATGACGTCATCAGTTATGACGTAGTACTATGTGACGTTATACGTTATGACGCTATACTATATAGCGCTATATGTTAAGACGTATAACTATGTGATGGTATACGTTAAACCGTAATTCCATATGACGTTATACGTTCTGGCGTATTAATGTGTGACGTTATACGTTATGACGCAATATTATATGACGTCAATCGGAATGACGCAATACTATAAGCCGTTATACGTTATGACGTAATACTATATGACGTTATACGCCATGGCGCAATACTATATGACGTTATACGTTGTACCGTAATTCTATATGACGTTATACGTTATGACGTCACACAATATAACGTTATACGTTGTACCGTAATTCGATATGACGTTATACTATACGACGTCACACAATATAACGTTGTACATCAAGACGTATTACTGTGTGACGTTATACGTTATACCTTAATACTACATGACATTATACGTTATGACGTATTACTATGTGACGTTGTGCTTTATGACGTAATTCTATATGACGTTATACGTCATGACGTTATACTATATGACGTCATTCGTTGTGGCTTACTTCTATGTGACGTAATACGTTATGACGCAATACTATATGACGTCATACGTTATGACGTATTACTATGTGACGTTATACGTTATACCTTAATCCTACATGACATTATACGTTATGACGTATTACAATGTTACGATGTACGTTATGACGTAATTCTATATGACGCTATACGACATGACGTAATGCTATATGACGTCATCCGTTGTGGCGTAGTACTATGCGACGCTATACGTCATGACGCAATACTTTATGACGTCATACGTTATGACGTAGTACTATGTGACTTTATACGTTATAAATTAATACTACATGACATTATACGTTATGACGTATTACTATGTTACGTTGTACTTTATGACGTAATTCTGAATGACGTTGTACGTCATGACATAATTCTATATGACGTTATACGTCATGACGTAATTCTATATCACGTTATACGTCATGACGCAATACTACATGACATTCTACGTTATGACGTATTAGTATGTGATGTTATACGTTATGAGATAATTATATATGACGCTATACGTTATGACGTAATACTCTGAAACGTTGTACGTCATGACGCAATACTATATGACGTTATACGTTATGACGTCACACAATATAACGTTATACGTCATGACGTATTACTATGTGACGTTATACGTTATACCTTAATACTACATGACATTATACGTTATGACGTATTACTATGTGACGTTGTACGTTATGACGTAATTCTGTATGACGTTATACGTCATGACGTAATTCTATAAGACGTCATCCGTTATGACGAAGTACTATGTGACGTTATACGTTGTGACGCTATACCATATAGCGCGATACGTTATGACGTATTACTACGTGACGTTATACGTTATTGCACAATAACATATAACGTTGAACGCCATGACACAATACTATATGACGTTATACGTTATGACGTAATACTATATGACGTTATACGTCATGGCGCAATATTATATGACGTCATTCGGAATGACGCAATACTATATGACGTTATACGTTATGGTGTATTACTATGTGACGTTATACGATATTACACATTGAAATATAACGTTGTTCGTCATGACGCAATACTATATGACGTTATACGTTATGACGCAATACTATATGACGTCATCAGTTATGACGTAGTACTATGTGACGTTATACGTTATGACGCTATACAATATAGCGCTATACGTTATGACGTAATACTATGTGACGTTATACGTTATTACGCAATACTATATGACGTCATCCGTTATGACGTAGTACTATGTGACGTTATACGTTATGACGCCATACTATATAGCGCTATACGTTATGACGTATTACTATGTGACGTAATACGTTATTTCACAATAACACATAACGTTGTACGTCAGGACGCAATACTATATGACGTCATACGTCATGACGTAATACAATATAGCGCTATACGATATGACGTATTACTATGTGACGTTATACGTTATGACGCAATACCATATAGCGCTATATGTTATGACGTAATACTATGTAACGTTATACGTTATACCTTAGTACTACATGATATTGTACGTTATGGCGTATTACTCTGTGACGTTGTGCGTTATGACGTAATTCTGTAGGACGTTATACGTCATGACGTAATTCTATGTGACTATGTGACGCTATACGTTATGACGCTATACAATATAGCGCTATACGTTATGACGTATTACTATGTGACGTTATACGTTATGACGTCACACAATATAACGTTATACGTCATGACGTATTACTATGTGACGTTATACGTTATACCTTAATACTACATGACATTATACGTTATGACGTATTACTATGTGACGTTGTACGTTATGACGTAATTCTGTATGACGTTATACGTCATGACGTAATTCTATATGACGTCATCCGTTATGACGAAGTACTATGTGACGTTATACGTTGTGACGCTATACCATATAGCGCGATACGTTATGACGTATTACTACGTGACGTTATACGTTATTACACAATAACATATAACGTTGAACGCCATGACACAATACTATATGACGTTATACGTTATGACGTAATACTATATGACGTTATACGTCATGGCGCAATATTATATGACGTCATTCGGAATGACGCAATACTATATGACGTTATACGTTATGGTGTATTACTATGTGACGTTATACGTTATTACACATTGAAATATAACGTTGTTCGTCATGACGCAATACTATATGACGTTATACGTTATGACGCAATACTATATGACGTCATCAGTTATGACGTAGTACTATGTGACGTTATACGTTATGACGCTATACTATATAGCGCTATATGTTAAGACGTATAACTATGTGATGGTATACGTTAAACCGTAATTCCATATGACGTTATACGTTCTGGCGTATTAATGTGTGACGTTATACGTTATGACGCAATATTATATGACGTCAATCGGAATGACGCAATACTATAAGCCGTTATACGTTATGACGTAATACTATATGACGTTATACGCCATGGCGCAATACTATATGACGTTATACGTTGTACCGTAATTCTATATGACGTTATACGTTATGACGTCACACAATATAACGTTATACGTTGTACCGTAATTCGATATGACGTTATACGTTATGACGTCACACAATTTAACGTTGTACATCAAGACGTATTACTGTGTGACGTTATACGTTATACCTTAATACTACATGACATTATACGTTATGACGTATAACTATGTGACGTTATAAGTTATGACGTAATACTCCGCAACGTTGTGCGTCATGACGTAATACTATATGACGTTATACTATACGACGTCACACAATATAACGTTGTACATCAAGACGTATTACTGTGTGACGTTATACGTTATACCTTAATACTACATGACATTATACGTTATGACGTATTACTATGTGACGTTGTGCTTTATGACGTAATTCTATATGACGTTATACGTCATGACGTTATACTATATGACGTCATTCGTTGTGGCTTAGTTCTATGTGACGTTATACGTTATGACGCAATACTATATGACGTCATACGTTATGACGTATTACTATGTGACGTTATACGTTATACCTTAATCCTACATGACATTATACGTTATGACGTATTACAATGTTACGATGTACGTTATGACGTAATTCTATATGACGCTATACGACATGACGTAATGCTATATGAGGTCATCCGTTGTGGCGTAGTACTATGCGACGCTATACGTCATGACGCAATACTTTATGACGTCATACGTTATGACGTAGTACTATGTGACTTTATACGTTATAAATTAATACTACATGACATTATACGTTATGACGTATTACTATGTTACGTTGTACTTTATGACGTAATTCTGAATGACGTTGTACGTCATGACATAATTCTATATGACGTTATACGTCATGACGTAATTCTATATCACGTTATACGTCATGACGCAATACTACATGACATTCTACGTTATGACGTATTAGTATGTGATGTTATACGTTATGAGATAATTATATATGACGCTATACGTTATGACGTAATACTCTGAAACGTTGTACGTCATGACGCAATACTATATGACGTTATACGTTATGACGTCACACAATATAACGTTATACGTCATGACGTATTACTATGTGACGTTATACGTTATACCTTAATACTACATGACATTATACGTTATGACGTATTACTATGTGACGTTGTACGTTATGACGTAATTCTGTATGACGTTATACGTCATGACGTAATTCTATAAGACGTCATCCGTTATGACGAAGTACTATGTGACGTTATACGTTGTGACGCTATACCATATAGCGCGATACGTTATGACGTATTACTACGTGACGTTATACGTTATTGCACAATAACATATAACGTTGAACGTCATGACACAATACTATATGACGTTATACGTTATGACGTAATACTATATGACGTTATACGTCATGGCGCAATATTATATGACGTCATTCGGAATGACGAAATACTATATGACGTTATACGTTATGGTGTATTACTATGTGACGTTATACGTTATTACACATTGAAATATAACGTTGTTCGTCATGACGCAATACTATATGACGTTATACGTTATGACGCAATACTATATGACGTCATCAGTTATGACGTAGTACTATGTGACGTTATACGTTATGACGCTATACAATATAGCGCTATACGTTATGACGTAATACTATGTGACGTTATACGTTATTACGCAATACTATATGACGTCATCCGTTATGACGTAGTACTATGTGACGTTATACGTTATGACGCCATACTATATAGCGCTATACGTTATGACGTATTACTATGTGACGTAATACGTTATTTCACAATAACACATAACGTTGTACGTCAGGACGCAATACTATATGACGTCATACGTCATGACGTAATACAATATAGCGCTATACGATATGACGTATTACTATGTGACGTTATACGTTATGACGCAATACCATATAGCGCTATATGTTATGACGTAATACTATGTAACGTTATACGTTATACCTTAGTACTACATGATATTGTACGTTATGGCGTATTACTCTGTGACGTTGTGCGTTATGACGTAATTCTGTAGGACGTTATACGTCATGACGTAATTCTATGTGACTATGTGACGCTATACGTTATGACGCTATACAATATAGCGCTATACGTTATGACGTATTACTATGTGACGTTATACGTTATGACGTCACACAATATAACGTTATACGTCATGACGTATTACTATGTGACGTTATACGTTATACCTTAATACTACATGACATTATACGTTATGACGTATTACTATGTGACGTTGTACGTTATGACGTAATTCTGTATGACGTTATACGTCATGACGTAATTCTATATGACGTCATCCGTTATGACGAAGTACTATGTGACGTTATACGTTGTGACGCTATACCATATAGCGCGATACGTTATGACGTATTACTACGTGACGTTATACGTTATTACACAATAACATATAACGTTGAACGCCATGACACAATACTATATGACGTTATACGTTATGACGTAATACTATATGACGTTATACGTCATGGCGCAATATTATATGACGTCATTCGGAATGACGCAATACTATATGACGTTATACGTTATGGTGTATTACTATGTGACGTTATACGTTATTACACATTGAAATATAACGTTGTTCGTCATGACGCAATACTATATGACGTTATACGTTATGACGCAATACTATATGACGTCATCAGTTATGACGTAGTACTATGTGACGTTATACGTTATGACGCTATACTATATAGCGCTATATGTTAAGACGTATAACTATGTGATGGTATACGTTAAACCGTAATTCCATATGACGTTATACGTTCTGGCGTATTAATGTGTGACGTTATACGTTATGACGCAATATTATATGACGTCAACCGGAATGACGCAATACTATAAGCCGTTATACGTTATGACGTAATACTATATGACGTTATACGCCATGGCGCAATACTATATGACGTTATACGTTGTACCGTAATTCTATATGACGTTATACGTTATGACGTCACACAATATAACGTTATACGTTGTACCGTAATTCGGTATGACGTTATACGTTATGACGTCACACAATTTAACGTTGTACATCAAGACGTATTACTGTGTGACGTTATACGTTATACCTTAATACTACATGACATTATACGTTATGACGTATAACTATGTGACGTTATAAGTTATGACGTAATACTCCGAAACGTTGTACGTCATGACGTAATACTATATGACGTTATACGTTACGACATCACACAATATAACGTTGTACATCAAGACGTATTACTGTGTGACGTTATACGTTATACCTTAATACTACATGACATTATACGTTATGACGTATTACTATGTGACGTTGTGCTTTATGACGTAATTCTATATGACGTTATACGTCATGACGTTATCCTATATGACGTCATTCGTAGTGGCTTAGTTCTATGTGACGTTATACGTTATGACGCAATACTATATGACGTCATACGTTATGACGTAATACTATGTGACGTTATACGTTATGGCGCAATACAATATAGCGCTATACGTTATGACGAATTACTTTCTGACGTTATACGTTATTACACAATAACATATAACGTTGAACGTCATGACACAATACTATATGACGTTAAACGTTATGACGTAATACTATATGACGTTATACGTCATGGCGCAATATTATATGACGTCATTCGGAATGACGCAATACTATAGGCCATTATACGTTATGGCGTATTACTATGTGACGTTATACGTTATGACGCAATATTATATGACGTCATTCGGAATGACGCAATACTATGTGACGTTATACGTTATGACGTAATTTAATATGACGTTATACGTTATGACGTAATTCAATATGACGTTATACGTCATGGCGGAATACTACATGACATTATACGTTATGGCGTATTACTATGTGACGTTGTACGTTATGACGTTCTTCTATATAACGTTATACGTTATGACGTTACTCTATATCACGTTATACGTCATGACGCAATACTACATGACATTCTACGTTATGACGTATTACTATGTGATGTTATACGTTATGAGATAATTATATATGACGTTATACGTTATGACGCAATACTATATGACGTCATCCGTTATGACTTAGTACTATGTGACGTTATACGTTATGACGCTATACAATATAGTGCTATACGTTATGACGTAATTCTATATAACGTTATACGTAATGACGTAATTCTATATGATGTCATCCGTTGTCTAGTAGTACTATGTGTCGTTATACGTTATTACGCAATACCATATAACGTTATACGTCATGACGAAATACTATATGACGTTATACGTTATGACGTAATACTATGACGTTATACGGCATGGCGCAACACTATATGACGTTATAAGTTGTACCGTAATTCTATATGACGTTATACGTTACTACGTCACACAATATAACGTTATGCGTCAAGACGTATTGCTGTGTGACGTTATACGTTCTACCTTAATACTACATGACATTATAAGATATGACGTATTAGTATGTGACGTGCGTTATGACGTAATACTATATGACGTCATCCGTTGTGGCGTAGTACTATGTGACGCTATACGTCATGGCGCAATACTAACGAACGTTATACGTCATGACGTATTTCTATATGACGTCATCCGGAATGACGCAATACTATATGACGTTATACGTTATGGTGTATTACTATGTGACGTTATACGTTATTACACATTGAAATATAACGTTGTTCGTCATGACGCAATACTATATGACGTTATACGTTATGACGCAATACTATATGACGTCATCCGTTATGACGTAGTACTATGTGACGTTATACGTTATGACGCTATACTATATAGCGCTATATGTTAAGACGTATAACTATGTGATGGTATACGTTAAACCGTAATTCCATATGACGTTATACGTTCTGGCGTATTAATGTGTGACGTTATACGTTATGACGCAATATTATATGACGTCAATCGGAATGACGCATTACTATAAGCCGTTATACGTTATGACGAAATACTATATGACGTTATACGCCATGGCGCAATACTATATGACGTTATACGTTGTACCGTAATTCTATATGACGTTATACGTTATGACGTCACACAATATAACGTTATACGTTGTACCGTAATTCGATATGACGTTATACGTTATGACGTCACACAATATAACGTTATACATCATGACGTATTACTGTGTGACGTTATACGTTATGACGCTATACAATATAGTGCTATACGTTATGACGTAATTCTATATAACTTTATACGTGATGACGTAATTCTATATGCCGTCATCCGTTGTGGCGTAGTACTATGTGACGCTATACGTTATGACGCAACACTATATGACGTCATCCGTTATGACGTATTACTATGTGACGTTATATGTTATACCTTAATACTACATGACGTTATACGTAATGACGTATTACTATGTGACGTTATACCTTATGACGCAATATTATATGACGTCATTCGGAATGACGCAATAATATATGACGTTATACGTTATGACGTCACTCAATATAACGTTATACGTCATGGCGCAATACTATATGACGTTATACCTGTTACCGTCCTTCTATATGACGTTATACGTTATGACGTCACACAATTTAACGTTATACGTCATGACGTGAAACTGTGTGACGATATACGTTATACCTTAATACTACATGACATTATACGTTATGACGTATTACTATGTGACGTTGTACGTTATGACGTAATTCTGTACGACGTTATACGTCATGACGTAATTCTATATGACGTCATCCGTTGTGGCGTCGTACTATGTGACGCTATACGTTATGACGCAATACTGTATGACGTTATACGTTATGACGTCACGCAATATAACGTTGTACGTCATGACGTATTACTGTGTGACGTTATACGTTATACCTTAATACTACATGACATTATACGTTATGACGTATAACTCAGTGACGTTGTGCGTTATGACGTAATTGTGTATGACGTTATACGTCATGACGTAATTCTATATGACGTCATCCGTTGTGGCGTAGTACTATGTGACGTTATACGTTATGACGCAATACTATGTGACGTAATACGTTATGACGCTATACTATATAGCGCTATATGTTAAGACGTATAACTATGTGATGGTATACGTTAAACCGTAATTCCATATGACGTTATACGTTATGGCGTATTATTATGTGACGTTATACGTTATGACGCAATATTATATGACGTCAATCGGAATGACGCAATACTGTAAGCCGTTATACGTTATGACGTAATTCTATATGACGTTATACGTTATGACGTCACACAATATAACGTTATACGTTGTACCATAAATCGATATGACGTTATACGTTATGACGTCACACAATATAACGTTATACGTCATGACGTGAAACTGTGTGACGATATACGTTATACCTTAATACTACATGACATTATACGTTATGACGTATAACTATGTGACGTTATAAGTTATGACGTAATACTCCGAAACGTTATACGTCATGACGTATTACTATGTGACGTTATACGTTATATCTTAATACTGCATGACATTATACGTTATGACGTATTACTATGTGACGTTGTGCTTTATGACGTAATTCTATATGACATTATACGTCATGACGTTATTCTTTATGACGTCATTCGTTGTGGCTTAGTGCTATGTGACGTTATACGTTATGACGCAATACTATATGACGTTATACGTTATGACGTCACACAATTTAACGTTATACGTCATGACGTGAAACTGTGTGACGATATACGTTATACCTTAATACTACATGACATTATACGTTATGACGTATTACTATGTGACGTTATAAGTTATGACGTAATACTCTGAAACGTTGCACGTCATGACGTAATACTATATGACGTTATACGTCATGACGCAATTCTGTAGTACGTCATCCGTTGTGGCGTAGTACTATGTGTCGTTATGCGTTATTACGCAATACCATATAACGTTATACGTCATGGCGCAATACTATATGACGTTATACGTTGTACCGTAATTCTATATGACGTTATACGTTACGACGTCACGCAATATAACGTTGTACGTCATGACGTATTACTGTGTGACGTTATACGTTATACCTTAATACTACATGACATTATACGTTATGACGTATAACTCAGTGACGTTGTGCGTTATGACGTAATTGTGTATGACGTTATACGTCATGACGTAATTCTATATGACGTCATCCGTTGTGGCGTAGTACTATGTGACGTTATACGTTATGACGCAATACTATATGACGTCATCCGTTATGACGTAGTACTGTGTGACGTTATGCGATATGACGCTATACTATATAGCGCTATACGTTATGATGTATTACTATGTGACGTTATACGTTATTACACTATAACATATAACCTTGTACGTCATGACGCAATACTATATGACGTTATACGTTATGACGTAATACAATATAGCGTTATATTTTAAGACGTATAACTATGTGACGGTATACGTTAAACCGTAATTCCATATGACGTTATACATTATGGCGTATTACTATGTGACGTTATACGTTATGACGCAATATTATATGACGTCATTCGGAATGACGCAATACTATATGCCGTTATACGTTATGGCGTATTAGTATGTGACGTTATACGTCATGACGTCACGCAATATAACGTTGTACGTCATGACGTATTACTGTGTGACGTTATACGTTGTACCGTAATTCTACATGACATCATACGTTATGACGTATTACTATGTGAAATTGTGCGTTATGACGTAATTCCGTATGACGTTATACGTCATGACGTAATTCTATATGACGTCATCCGTTGTGGCGTAGTACTATGTGACGTTATACGTCATGACGCAATTCTGTAGTACGTCATCCGTTGTGGCGTAGTACTATGTGTCGTTATGCGTTATTACGCAATACCATATAACGTTATACGTCATGGCGCAATACTATATGACGTTATACGTTGTACCGTAATTCTATATGACGTTATACGTTACGACGTCACGCAATATAACGTTGTACGTCATGACGTATTACTGTGTGACGTTATACGTTGTACCGTAATTCTACATGACATTATACGTTATGACGTATTACTATGTGAAATTGTGCGTTATGACGTAATTCCGTATGACGTTATACGTCATGACGCAATTCTATATGACGTCATCCGTTATGACGTAATTCTATATGACTTTATACGTCATGACGTAATTCTATATGACGTCATCCGTTACGAAGTAATGATATGTGACGTTATACGATATGACGTAACACTATGTGACGTTATACGTTATGACGCAATACAATATAGCGCTATACGTTATGACGTATTACTTTCTGACGTTATACGTTATTACACAATAACACATATCGTAGTACGTCATGACGCAATACTATAAGACGTTATACGTTATGACGTAATACTACATGACATTATACGTTATGACGTATTACCATGTGACGTTGTGCGTTATGACGTGATTCTATATGACGTTATAAGTCATGACGTAATTCTATATGACGTCATCCGTTGTGGCGTAGTACTATGTGACGTTATACGTTATGGCGCAATAGAATATAGCGCTAGACGTTATGACGTATTACTATGTGACGTTATACGTTATAAATTAATACTACATGACATTATACGTTATGACGTATTACTATGTGTCGTTGTACGTTATGACGCACTACTATATGACGTTCTACGTTATGACGTCACACACTATAACGTTATACGTCATGACGTATTACTATATGACGTTATACGTTATACCTTCATAATACATGACATTATACGTTATGACATATTGCTATGTGATGTTATACGTTATGACGTAATTGTATATGACGTTATACGTTATGACGTATTACTATGTGACGTTGTACGTTATGACGTAATTCTATATGCCGTTATACGTTATGGCGTATTACTATGTGACGTTATATGTTATGACGCAATATTATATGACGTCATTCGGAATGACGCAATACTATGTGACCTTATACGTGATGACGCAATACAATATAGGGTATACGTTATGACGTATTACTTGGTGACGTTATACGTTATTACACAATAACATATAACGTTGTACGACATGACACAATACGATATGATGTTATACGTTATGACGTAATATTATATGACGTTATACGTCATGGCATAATACTATATGACGTTGTACGTTGTACCGTAATTCTATATGACGTTATACGTTATTACGCAGTACCATATAACGTTACACGTCATGATGTAATTCTTTATGACGTCATCCGTTCTGACGCAATATTTTATGACGTTATACGTTATTACGCAATACCATATAACGTTATACGTCATGACGCAATACTATATGACGTTATACGTTATGACGTAATACAATATAGCGCTACACGTTATGACGTATTAGTGTGTGACGTTATACGTTATTACACAATAACATACAACGTTGTACGTCATGATGCAATACTATATGACGTTATACGTTATGACTCAATACAATATAGCGCCAAACGTTGTGACGTATAACTATGTGACGGCATACGTTAAACAGTAATTCTATATGACGTTATACGTTATGACGTAATACAATATAGCGCTATATGTTATGACGTATTACTATGTGACGTTATACGTTATTACACAATAACATATAACGTTGTACGTCATGGCGCAATACTATATGACGTTATACGTTATGACGTAATACAATATAGCGCTATATGTTAAGACGTATAACTGTGTGACGGTATACCTTTATTACATAATAACATACAACGTTGTACGTCATGATGCAATACTATTTGACGTTATACGTTATGACTCAATACAATATAGCGCCAAACGTTGTGACGTATAACTATGTGACGGCATACGTTAAACAGTAATTCTATATGACGTTATACGTTATGACGTAATACAATATAGCGCTACACGTTATGACGTATTAGTGTGTGACGTTATACGTTATTACACAATAACATACAACGTTGTACGTCATGATGCAATACTATATGACGTTATACGTTATGACTCAATACAATATAGCGCCAAACGTTGTGACGTATAACTATGTGACGGTATACGTTAAACCGTAATTCCATATGACGTTATACGGTATGGCGTATTACTATGTGACGTGTACGTTATGACGCTATACTATATAGCGCTATACGTTATGACGTATTACTATGTGACGTTATACGTTATTACATAATAACATATAACGTTGTACGTCATGATGCTATACTATATGACGTTATACGTTATGACGTAATACAATATAGCGCTATATGTTAAGACGTATAACTGTGTGACGGTATACGTTAAACAGTAATTCCATATGAAATTATACGTTATGACGTATTACTATGTGACGTTGTGCGTTATGACGTAATTCTGTATGACGTTATACGTCATGACGTAATTCTATATGACGTCATCCATTGTGGCGTAGTACTATGTGACGCTATACGTTATGACGCAATACTATATGACGTTATACGTTATGACGTCACAAAATATAACGTTATGCGTCATGACGTATTACTATGTGACGCTATAAGTTATACCTTAATCCTACATGACATTATACGTTATGACGTATTACTATGTTTCGATGTACGTTATGACGTAATTCTATATGACGTTATACGACATGACGTAATCCTATGTGACGTCATTCGTTGTGGCGTAGTACTATGAGACGCTATACGTTATGACGCAATACTATATGACGTCATACGTTATGACGTATTACTATGTGACGTTATACGTTATATCTTAATTCTACATGACATTATAAGTTATGACGTATTACTATGTTACGTTGTACGTTATGACGTAATTCTGTATGACGTTGTACGTTATGACGTAATTCCAGATGACGTCATCCGTTGTGGCGTATTACTATGTGACGTTGTACGTTATGACGTAATTCTGTATGACGTTATCCGTCATGACGTAATTCTATATGACGTCATCCGTTGTGGCGTAGTACTATGTGACGCTATACGTCATGACGCAATACTTTATGACGTCATACGTTATGACGTAGTACTAGCTCACGTTATACGTTATAACGCTATACAATATAGCGCTGTACGTTATGACGTCTTACTATGTGACGTTATACCTTATTACATAATAACACATAACGTTATACGTCATGGCGCAATACTATATGACGTTATACGTTATGACGTAATTCTGAATGACGTTGTACGTCATGACGTAATTCTATATGACGTCATCCGTTGTGGTGTAGTACTATGTGATGTTATACGTTATGACGCAATATTATATGACGTCATACGTTATGACGCAATACTATGTGACGTTATACGTTATGACACAATACAATATAGCGCTATACGTTATGACGTATTACTATGTGACGTTATACGTTATGACGTCATTCTATATGACGTTATACGTCATGACGTAATACTATATGACATCATCCGTTACGAAGTAATACTATGTGACGTTATACGTTATACCTTAATACTGTACAACGTTCAACATTATTACGTTATAACGTATAACGTTATACCATATAACGTTATACGTTATGACGTAACTCTATATCACGTTATACGTCATGACGCAATACTACATGACATTCTACGTTATGACGTATTACTATGTGATGTTATACGTTATGACGTAATTATATATGACGTTATACGTTATGACGTAATACGCTGAAACGTTGTACGTCACGACGCAATACTATATGACGTTATACGTTATGACGCAATACTATATGACGTCATCCGTTATGACGTAGTACTATGTGACGTTATACGTTATGACGCTATACAATATAGCGCTATACGTTATGACGTAATACTATGTGACGTTATACGTTATGACGCAATACTATATGACGTCATCCGTTATGACGTAGTACTATGTGACGTTATACGTCACGACGCAATACTATATGACGTCATCCGTTATGACGTAGTACTATGTGACGTTATACGTTATGATGCCATACTATATAGCGCTATACGTTATGACGTATTACTATGTGACGTTATACGTTGTACCGTAATTCTATACGACGTGATACATCATGACGTAATTCTATATGACGTCATCCGTTACGAAGTAATACTATGTGACGTTATACGTTATGACGCAATACAATATAGCGCTATACGTTATGACGTATTACTTGGTGACGTTATACGTTATAACACAATAACATATAACGTTGTATGTCATGACGCAATACTATCATACGTTATACGTTGTACCGTAATTCTAAATGACGTTACACGTTATTACGCAATACCACATAACGTTATACGTCATGACGCAATACTATATGACGTTACACGTTATGACTCAATACAATATACCGCCATACGTTATGACGTATAACTATGTGACGGTATACGTTAAACCGTAATTCCATATGACGTTATACGTTATGACGTATTAGTATTTGACGTTATATGTTATGACGTATTACTATTTGACGTTATTCGTTATGACGCATTACTATGTGACCTTGTGCGTTATGACGTAATTCTGTACGACGTTTAACGTCATGACGTAATTCTATATGACGTCATCCGTTGTGGCGTAGTACTATGTGACGCTATACGTTATGACGTAATTCAATATGACGTTATACGTTATGACGTAATTCAATATGACGTTATACGTCATGGCGGAATACTATATGACGTTTTACGTTATTACGCAGTACTATATGACGTTATACGTTATGACGTAATTCTATATGACTTTATACGACATGACGCAATACTATATGACGTTATACGTTATGACGTAATACAATATAGCGCTATACGTTATGACGTATTACTATGTGACGTTTTACCTTATTACACAATAACACATAACATTATACGTCATGGCGCAATACTATATGACGTTATACGTTATGACGTAATTCAATTTGACGTTATACGTCATGGCGTAATTCTATATGACGTCATCCGTTCTGACGTAGAACTATGTGACGTTATACGTTATGACGTAATTCAATATGACGTTATACGTTATGACGTAATTCAATATGACGTTATACGTCATGTGGGAATACTATATGACGTTATACGTTATTACGCAGTACTATATGACGTTATACGTTATGACGTAATACAATATAGCGCTATACGTTATGACGTATTACTATGTGACGTTGTACGTCATGACGTAATTCTGTATGACGTTGTACGTCATGACGTAATTCTATATGACGTCATCCGTTATGACGTATTACTATGTGACGTTATGCCTTATTACACAATAACATATAACTTTATACGTCATGACGCAATACTATATGACGTTATACGGTATGACGTAATAGAATATGGCGCTATACGTTATGACGTATAACTATGTGACGGTATACGTTAAACCGTAATTCCATATGACGTTATACGTTATGACGTATTACTATGTGACGTTATACGTTATAACGCAATTCAATATGACGTTATACGTCATGGCGGAATACTATATGACGTTTTACGTTATTACGCAGTACTATATGACGTTATACGTTATGACGTAATTCTATATGACTTTATACGACATGACGCAATACTATATGACGTTATACGTTATGACGTAATACAATATAGCGCTATACGTTATGACGTATTACTATGTGACGTTTTACCTTCTTACGCAATACCATATAACGTTATACGTCATGACGCAATACTATATGACGTTATACGTTATGACGTAATACAATATAGCGCTACACGTTATGACGCATTACTACGTGACGGTATACGTTAAACCGTAATTTTATATGACGTCATCCGTTATGACGTAGTACTATATGACGTTATACGTTATTACACAATAACATATAACGTTATACGTCATGACGCAATACTATATGGCGTCATCCGTTATGACGTAGTACTATATGACGTTATACGTTATTACACAATAACATATAACGTTATACGTTATGACGTTATACTTTATAACGTTATACGTCATGGCGCAATACTATATGACGTTATACGTTATGTCGTATTACTATGTTACGTTGTACGTTATGACGTAATTTAGCATGATGTTGTACGTCATGACGTAATTCTGTATGACGTCATCCGTTGTGGCGTAGTACTATGTGACGTTGTACGTTATGACTCAATATTATATGACGTCAGTCGTAATGACGCAATTCTATATGACGTTTAACGTTATGACGCAATACAATATAGCGCTATACGTTACGCCGTATTAGTATGTGACGTTATACGTTATGACGTTATACTTTATAACGTTATACGTCATGGCGCAGTACTGTATGACATTATACGTTGTACCGTAAATCTATACGACGTGATACGTCATGACGTAATTCTATATGACGTCATCCCTTACGAAGTAATACTATGTGACGTTATACGTTATGACGTAATACAATATAGCGCTATACGTTATGACGTATAACTATTTGACGGTATACGTTAAACCGTAATTCTATAGGACGTTCTACGTTATGAAGTATTGCTACGTGAAGTTATACGTTATCACGTAATACTATGTGACGTTATACGTTATGACGTAATACAACATAGCGCTATACGTTATGACGTATAACTATGTGACGGTATACGTTAAACCGTAATTCTATAGGACGTTCTACGTTATGAAGTATTGCTACGTGACGTTATACGTTATGACGTAATACTATGTGACGTTATACGATACGACGCAATACAATATGACGTCATACGTTATGACGTAATTCTATATGACGTCATCCGTTGTGGCGTAGTACTATGTGAAGTTATACGTTATGACGTAATACAACATAGCGCTATACGTTATGACGTATAACTATGTGACGGTATACGTTAAACCGTAATTCTATAGGACGTTCTACGTTATGAAGTATTGCTACGTGACGTTATACGTTATGACGTAATACTATGTGACGTTATCCGTTACGACGCAATACAATATGACGTCATACGTTATGACGTAATTCTATATGACGTCATCCGTTGTGGCATAGTAATATGTGAAGTTATACGTTATGATGTAATACAACATAGCGCTATACGTTATGACGTATAACTATGTGACGGTATACGTTAAACCGTTATTCTATAGGACGTTCTACGTTATGAAGTATTGCTACGTGACGTTATACGTTATGACGTAATACTATGTGACGTTATACGTTATTACGCAATACCATATAACGTTATACGTCATGACGCATTACTATATGACGTTGTACGTTATGACGTATTACTATGTGACGATATACGTTATGACGTTATACTTTATAACGTTATACGTTACGACGCAATACTATATGACGTTGTACGTTATGACGTATTTCAATATGACGTTACACGTCATGGCGTAATTCTATATGACGTCATCCGTTCTAACGTAGAACTATGTGACGGTATACGTTAAACCGTAATTCTATATGACGTTATACGTTATGACGCAATACAATATGGCGCTATACTTTATGACGTATAACTATGTGACGTTATACCTTATTACACAATAACATATAACGTTATACGTCATGACGCAATACTATATGACGTTATACGTTATGACGTAATTCTATATGACGTTATACGTTATGACGTTACACTTTATAACGTCATCCGTTGTGGCGTAGTACTATGTGAAGTTATACGTTATGACGTAATACAACATAGCGCTATACGTTATGACGTATAAGTATGTGACGGTATACGTTAAACCGTAAGTCTATATGACGTTATACGTTATGACGTAATTCTATATGACGTCATACGTTATGACGTAATACTATGTGACGTTATACCTTATTACACAATAACATATAACGTTATACGTCATGACGCAATACTATATGACGTCATACGTTATGACGTAATACAATATAGCGCTATACGTTAAGACGCATTACTACGTGACGGTATACGTTAAACCGTAATTTTATATGACGTCATCCGTTATGACGTAGTACTATATGACGTTATACGTTATTACACAATAACATATAACGTTATACGTCATGACGCAATACTATATGGCGTCATCCGTTATGACGTAGTACTATATGACGTTATACGTTATTACACAATAACATATAACGTTATACGTTATGACGTTATACTTTATAACGTTATACGTCATGGCGCAATACTATATGACGTTATACGTTATGTCGTATTACTATGTTACGTTGTACGTTATGACGTAATTTAGCATGATGTTGTACGTCATGACGTAATTCTGTATGACGTCATCCGTTGTGGCGTAGTACTATGTGACGTTGTACGTTATGACTCAATATTATATGACGTCAGTCGTAATGACGCAATTCTATATGACGTTTAACGTTATGACGCAATACAATATAGCGCTATACGTTACGCCGTATTAGTATGTGACGTTATACGTTATGACGTTATACTTTATAACGTTATACGTCATGGCGCAATACTATATGACGCTATACGTTATGACGTAGAACTATGTGACGTTATACGTTATGACGGAATACTATCTGACGGTATACCTTAAACCGTAACTCTATATGACGTTATGCGATATGACTTTATACATTATAACGTTATACGTCATGGCGGATTACTATATGACGTTATACGTTATTACGCAATACCATATAACGTTATACGTCATGACGCAATACTATATGACGTTATACGTTATGAAGTTATTCAATATGACGTTATACGTCATGGCGTATTTCGATGTGACGTCATCCGTTCTGACGTAGAGCTATGTGACGTTATACGTTATGACGCAATATTATATGACGTTATACGTTATGACATTATACTTTATAACGTTATACGTCATGGCGCTATACTATATGACGTTATAAGTTATGCGTAATACAATATAGCGCTATACGTTATGACGTATAACTATGTGACGGTATACGTTAAACCGTAATTCTATATGCCGTTATACGTTATGACGTAATTCTATATGACGTTATACGTTATGACGCTATACAATATAGCGCTATACGTTATGATGTATCACTATGTGACGTTATACGTTATTACACAATAGCATATAACGTTGTACGTCATGTCGCAATACTATATGACGTTATACGTCGTGGCTCAATACTATATGGCGTTATACGTTGTACCGTAATTCTATATGACGTTATACGTTATGACGTATTACTATCAGACGCTATACGTTATGACGTTATTCTTTAGAACGTTATATGTTAGGAGGCATTACTATATGACGTTATACGTCGGACGTATTACTATGTGACGTTATACGTTATGACGCAATATTATATGGCGTCATTCGGAATGGCGCAATACTATATGACGTTATACGTTATGACGTAATTCTATATGACGTTAAACGTTATGACGCTATACAATATAGCGCTATACGTTATGACGTATTACTATGTGACGTCATACTTTATTACACAATAACATATAACGTTGTACGTCATGTCGCAATACTATATGCCGTTATACGTTATGACGTAATAGAATATAGCGCTATACGTTATGACGTATTACTATGTGACGGTATACGTTAAACCGTAAATCTATATGACGTTATGCGTTATGACGTTATACATTATAACGTTATACGTCATGGCGGAATACTATGTGACGTTATAAGTTATGACGCAATACAATATGACGTCATACGTTATGACATAATTCTATATAACGTCATCCGTTGTGTCGTTATAATATGTGAGGTTATACGTTATGACGTAATTCTATATGACGTTATACGTCATGGCGGAATACTATGTGACGTTATACGTTATGAAATAATTCTATATGACGTTATACTGTCATGGCGTAATAATATATGACGTCATCCGTTCTGACGTAGTACTACGTGATGTTATACGTTATGACGTAATACTGTGTGACGTTAAACGTTATGACGTCACACAATATAACACTATACGTCACGACGTATTACTATGTGACGATATACGTATACCTTAATACTACATGACATTGTACGTTATAACGTATTAATATGTGCGGTTGTACGTTATGACGTATGACGATGTGACGTTATACGTTATGACGCAATATTATATGACGTCATTCGGAATGACGCAATACTATGTGACGTTATACGTTATGACGCAATATTATATGACGTCATTCGGAATGACGCAATACTATATGACGTTATACGTTATGACAGTATACTTTATAACGTTATACGTCATGGCGCAATACTATATGACGTTATACGTTGTACCCTAATTCTATATCACGTTATATGTCATGACGTAATTCTTTATTGCGTCATCCGATCTGACGCAATATTATATGACGTTATACGTTATTACGCAATACCATATAACGTTATACGTCATGACGCATTACTATATGACGTTGTACGTTATGACGTATTACTATGTGGCGATATACGTTATGACGTTATACTTTATAACGTTATACGTTACGACGCAATACTATATGACGTTGTACGTTATGACGTATTTCAATATGACGTTACACGGCATGGCGCAATTCTATATGACGCCATCCGTTCTGACGTAGAACTATGTGACGGTATACGTTAAACCGTAATTCTATATGACGTTATACGTTATGACGTATTACTATGTGACGATATACGTAATGACGTTATACTTTATAACGTTATACGTTACGACGCAATACTATATAACGTTATACGTCATGACGTAATTCTACATGACGTCATCCGTTGTGGCGTAGTACTATGTGACGTTATACGTTATGACGTTAAACTTTATAACGTTATACGTCATGGCGCAATACTCTATGACGTTATACGTTATGACGTAATTCAATATGACGTTATACGTCATGGCGTAATTCTAAATGACGTTATCCGTTATGGCGTAGTACAATATAGGGCTATACGTCATGACGTATAGCTATGTGACGGTATACGTTAAACCGTAATTCTATGCGACGTTATACGTTATGACGCAATACTATATGACGTTATACGTTATGACGTTATACTTTATAACGTTATACGTCATGGCGCAATACTCTATGACGTTATACGTTATGACGTAATTCAATATGACGTTATACGTCATGGCGTAATTCTAAATGACGTTATCCGTTATGGCGTAGTACAATATAGGGCTACACGTTATGACATATAACTATGTGACGGCATACGTTAAACCGTAATTCTAGGTGACGTTATACGTCATGGCGTAATTCTATATGACGTCATCCGTTCTGACGTAGTACTATATGACGTTCTAAATCATGACGTCTTACGAAGTGAGGTTTTACGTTATTACGCAATACCATATAACGTTATGCGTAATGATGAATAACTATATGACGCTATACGATATGACGTTATTCTCTATGACGTTATACGTCATGGCGCAATACTATATGTCGCTATACGTTATAACGTAGTTCAATATGACGTTATACGTCATGGCGTAATTCTATATGACGTCATCCGTTGCGACTAATTACTATGTGACGTTATACGTTATGACGCAATACTATATGACGTTATACGTTATGACGATATACTTTATAACGTTATACGTCATGGCGCAATACTCTATGACGTTATACGTTATGACGTACTTCAATATGACGTTATACGTCATGACGTCATTCTATATGAAGTCATCCATTACCAAGTGATACTATGTGACGTTATACGTTATTACGCAAGACCAAATAACGTTATACGTCATGACGCAATACAATATGACGTCATACGTTATGACGTAATTCTATATAACGTCATCCGTTGTGTCGTTGTACTATGTGAAGTTATACGTTATGACGTAATTCTATATGACGTTATACGTCATGGCGGAATACTATGTGACGTTATACGTTATGAAATAATTCTATATGACGTTATACTGCCATGGCGTAATAATATATGGCGTCATCCGTTCTGACGTAGTACTACGTGATGTTATACGTTATGACGTAATACTGTGTGACGTTAAACGTTATGACGTCACACAATATAACACTATACGTCACGACGTATTACTATGTGACGATATACGTATACCTTAATACTACATGACATTGTACGTTATAACGTATTAATATGTGCGGTTGTACGTTAGGACGTATGACTATGTGACGTTATACGTTATGACGCAATATTATATGACGTCATTCGGAATGACGCAATACTATATGACGTTATACGTTATGACATTATACTTTATAACGTTATACGTCATGGCGCAATACTATATGACGTTATACGTTGTACCCTAATTCTATATCACGTTATATGTCATGACGTAATTCTTTATTGCGTCATCCGATCTGACGGAATATTATATGACGTTATACGTTATTACGCAATACCATATAACGTTATACGTCATGACGCATTACTATATGACGTTGTACGTTATGACGTATTACTATGTGACGATATACGTTATGACGTTATACTTTATAACGTTATACGTTACGACGCAATACTATATGACGTTATACGTTTTACCGTAATTCTATATGACGTTATACGTTATGACGTATTACTATGTGACGTTATACGTTATGACGCAATACAATATTGCGCTATACGTTATGACGTATTACTGTGTGACGTTATACCTTATTACACCCTAACATATAACGTTATACGTCATGACGCAATACTATATGACTTTATACGTTATGACGTAATACAATATAGGGCTACACGTTATGACATATAACTATGTGACGGAATACGTTAAACCGTAATTCTAGGTGACGTTATACGTCATGGCGTAATTCTATATGACGTCATCCGTTCTGACGTAGTACTATATGACGTTCTAAATCATGACGTCTTACGAAGTGAGGTTTTACGTTATTACGCAACACCATATAACGTTATACGTCATGACGCAATACTATATGACGTCATCCGTTGTGGCGTAGTACTATGTGACGTTATACGTTATTACGCAAAACCATATAACGTTATACGTCATGGCGCAATACAATATGACGGTATACGTTATGACGTAATACAATACAGCGCTATACGTTATAGCGTATAACTATGTGACGGTATACGTTAAACCGTAAATCTATATGACGTCATCCGTTACGAAGTGATACTATGTGACGTTATACGTTATGACGCGATACTATGTGACGTTATACGTTATGACGCAATACAATATAGCGCAATACGTTACGACGTATAATTATGTGACGGTATACGTTAAACCGTAATTCTATATAACATTATACGTCATGACGCAATACTATATGACGTTATACGTTATGACGTAATACAATATAGGGCTACACGTTATGACATATAACTATGTGACGGAATACGTTAAACCGTAATTCTAGATGACGTTATACGTCATGGCGTAATTCTATATGACGTCATCCGTTCTGACGTAGTACTATGTGACGTTATACGTTATTACGCAAAACCATATACCGTTATACATCATGACGCAATACTATATGACGTCATCCGTTGTGGCGTAGTACTATATGACGTTCTACGTCATGACGTCTTACAATGTGAGGTTTTACGTTATTACGCAATACCATATAACGTTATACGTCATGACGCAATACTATATGACGTCATCCGTTGTGGCGTAGTACTATGTGACGTTATACGTTATTACGCAAAACCATATAACGTTATACGTCATGACGCAATACTATATGACGTCAGCCGTTGTGGCGTAGTACTATGTGACGTTATACGTTATTACGCAAAACCATATAACGTTATACGTCATGACGCAATACTATGTGACTTTATACGTTATGACGTTATACTTTATAACGTTATACGTCATGGCGCAATACAATATGACGTTATACGTTATGACGTAATACAATACAGCGCAATATGTTATGACGTATAACTATGTGACGGTATACGTTAAACCGTAATTCTATATGACGTCTTCCCTTATGAAGTTATACTATGTGAGGTTATACGTTATACCTTCATACTGTACAACGTTAAACATTATTACGTCATACCATGTAACGGTATACGTTCTGACGTAATTATATATGACGTTATGCGTTGTGACGTAATACTGTGAGACGTTGTACGTTATGACGTAATTCTATATGACGTTATACGTCATGACGTAATTCTATATGACGTCATCCGTTATGGCGTAGTACTATGTGACGTTATACGTTATTACGCAATACTATACAACGTTATACGTCATGACGCAACACTATATGACGTTATACGTTATGACGTAATTCAATATAGCGCTATACGTTATGACGTATAACTATGTGACGGAATACGTTAAACCGTAATTCTATGTGACGTTATAAGTCATGACACAATACTATATGATGTTATACGTTATGACGTAATACAATATAGCGCTATACGTTATGACGTATAACTATGTGACGGAATACGTTAAATCGTAATTCTATATGACGTTATGCGTTATGATGTATTATTATATGACGCTATACGTTATGACATAATTCAATATGACTTTATACGTCATGGCGTAATACTATATGACATCATCCGTTACGAAGTAATACTATGTAACGTCATACGTTACACCTTAATACTCTACAACGTTGAACATTATTACGTTATACCATATAACGTTATACCATATATCGTTATACGTTATGACGTAACTCTATATAACGTTATACGTCATGACGCAATACTATGTGACGTTATACGTTATGACGCAATACAATATTGCGCTATACGTTATGACGTATTACTGTGTGACGTTATACCTTATTACACCCTAACATATAACGTTATACGTCATGACGCAATACTATATGACTTTATACGTTATGACGTAATACAATATAGGGCTACACGTTATGACATATAACTATGTGACGGAATACGTTAAACCGTAATTCTAGGTGACGTTATACGTCATGGCGTAATTCTATATGACGTCATCCGTTCTGACGTAGTACTATATGACGTTCTAAATCATGACGTCTTACGAAGTGAGGTTTTACGTTATTACGCAACACCATATAACGTTATACGTCATGACGCAATACTATATGACGTCATCCGTTGTGGCGTAGTACTATGTGACGTTATACGTTATTACGCAAAACCATATAACGTTATACGTCATGGCGCAATACAATATGACGGTATACGTTATGACGTAATACAATACAGCGCTATACGTTATAACGTATAACTATGTGACGGTATACGTTAAACCGTAAATCTATATGACGTCATCCGTTACGAAGTGATACTATGTGACGTTATACGTTATGACGCGATACTATGTGACGTTATACGTTATGACGCAATACAATATAGCGCAATACGTTACGACGTATAATTATGTGACGGTATACGTTAAACCGTAATTCTATATAACATTATACGTCATGACGCAATACTATATGACGTTATACGTTATGACGTAATACAATATAGGGCTACACGTTATGACATATAACTATGTGACGGAATACGTTAAACCGTAATTCTAGATGACGTTATACGTCATGGCGTAATTCTATATGACGTCATCCGTTCTGACGTAGTACTATGTGACGTTATACGTTATTACGCAAAACCATATACCGTTATACATCATGACGCAATACTATATGACGTCATCCGTTGTGGCGTAGTACTATATGACGTTCTACGTCATGACGTCTTACAATGTGAGGTTTTACGTTATTACGCAATACCATATAACGTTATACGTCATGACGCAATACTATATGACGTCATCCGTTGTGGCGTAGTACTATGTGACGTTATACGTTATTACGCAAAACCATATAACGTTATACGTCATGACGCAATACTATATGACGTCAGCCGTTGTGGCGTAGTACTATGTGACGTTATACGTTATTACGCAAAACCATATAACGTTATACGTCATGACGCAATACTATGTGACTTTATACGTTATGACGTTATACTTTATAACGTTATACGTCATGGCGCAATACAATATGACGTTATACGTTATGACGTAATACAATACAGCGCAATATGTTATGACGTATAACTATGTGACGGTATACGTTAAACCGTAATTCTATATGACGTCTTCCCTTATGAAGTTATACTATGTGAGGTTATACGTTATACCTTCATACTGTACAACGTTAAACATTATTACGTCATACCATGTAACGGTATACGTTCTGACGTAATTATATATGACGTTATACGTTGTGACGTAATACTGTGAGACGTTGTACGTTATGACGTAATTCTATATGACGTTATACGTCATGACGTAATTCTATATGACGTCATCCGTTATGGCGTAGTACTATGTGACGTTATACGTTATTACGCAATACTATACAACGTTATACGTCATGACGCAATACTATATGACGTTATACGTTATGACGTAATTCAATATAGCGCTATACGTTATGACGTATAACTATGTGACGGAATACGTTAAACCGTAATTCTATGTGACGTTATAAGTCATGACACAATACTATATGACGTTATACGTTATGACGTAATACAATATAGCGCTATACGTTATGACGTATAACTATGTGACGGAATACGTTAAATCGTAATTCTATATGACGTTATGCGTTATGATGTATTATTATATGACGCTATACGTTATGACGTAATTCAATATGACTTTATACGTCATGGCGTAATACTGTATGACATCATCCGTTACGAAGTAATACTATGTAACGTCATACGTTACACCTTAATACTCTACAACGTTGAACATTGTTACGTTATACCATATAACGTTATACCATATAACGTTATACGTTATGACGTAACTCTATATAACGTTATACGTCATGACGCAATACTATGTGACGTTATACGTTATGACGTAATACAATATAGCGATATACGTTATGACGTATAATTATGTGACGGAATACGTTAAACCGTAATTCTATATGACGTCTTCCCTTATGAAGTTATACTATGTGAGGTTATACGTTATACCTTCATACTGTACAACGTTAAACATTATTACGTCATACCATGTAACGGTATACGTTCTGACGTAATTATATATGACGTTATACGTTGTGACGTAATACTGTGAGACGTTGTGCGTTATGACGTAATACTGTAGGACGTTATACGTCATGACGTAATTCTATATGACGACATCCGTTGTGGCGTAGTACTATGTGACACTATACGTCATGAGGCAATATTATATGACGTCAGTCGTAATGTCGCAATACTATATGACGCTATACGTTATGACGTAATTCTATATGACGTTATACGTCTTGGAGTAATTCTATATGACGTCATCCGCTCTGACGTAGTACTATGTACCATTATACGTTATTACGCAATATTATATGACGTCAGTCGTAATGACGCAATACTATATGACGTTATACGTTATGACGGAATACTATATGACGTTATACGTTATGACGCAATACTACATGACATTCTACTTTATGACGTATCACTATGTGAATTTATACGTTATGACGTAATTCTTTATGACGTCATCCGTTCTGACGCAATATTATATGACGTTATACGTTATTACGCAACACCATATATCGTTATACATCATGACGTAATTCTATATGACGTCATCCGTTATGACGTAGTACAATGGACGTTATACGTTATGACGCAACACAATATGACGTTATACGTTATGACGTAATACTATATGACGTTATACGTCATGGCGCAATAATATATGACGCTATACGATGTACCGTAATTCTATATGAGGTTATACGTTAACCTATGACGTCATACGTTATGACGTAATACTATGTGACGTTATTCGTTAAGCAGCAATACAATATAGCGCTATACGTTATGACGTATTACTATGTGACGTTATACGTTATACCATAATACTACATGACATTATACGTTATGACGTAGTACTATGTGACGTTATACGTTATAACACAATAACATATAACGTTGTACGTCATGACGCAATACTATATGACGTTATACGTTATGACGTAATTATATATGACGTTATACGTTATTACACAATACCATATAACGTTATACGTCATGGTGCAATACTGTATGACGTTATCCGTTGTACTCTAATTCTATATGAGGTTATGCGTTATGACGTCATTATATATAACGTTATACGTTATTACACAATACCATATAAAGTTATACGTCATGGCGCAATACTGTATGACGTTATCCGTTGTACCGTACTTCTATATGAGGTTATACGTTATGACGTCACACAATATAACGTCATACGTCATGACGTATTACTATGTGACGTTATACGTTATGACGTAATTCTATATGACGTTATACGTCTTGTAGTAATTCTATATGACGTCATCCGTTATGACGTAGAACTATGTGACGTTATACGTTATGACGCTATACAATATAGCGCTATACGTTATGACGTATTACTATGTGACGTTATACGTTATTACACAATATCATATAACGTTGTACGTCATGACGCAATACTATATGACGTTATACGTTATGACGTAATACAATATAGCGCTATACGTTATGACGTATAACTATGTGACGGTATACGTTAAACCGTAATTCTATAGGACGTTCTACGTTATGACGTATTACTATGTGACGTTATATGTTATGACGCATTATTATATAAGGTCATTCGTAATGACGCAATACTATATGACTTTATACGTTATATCGTTGTACTTTATAACGTTATACGTCATGGCGCAACACTATATGACGTTATACGTTATGAAGTAATTCAATATGACGTTATACGTCATGGCGTAATTCCATATCACGTCATCCGTTATGACGTATTACTATGTGATGTTATATGTTATGACGCAATATTATATGACGTAATTCGCAATGACGGAATACTATATGTCGATATCCGTTATGGCGTTATACTTGATAACGTTACACGTCATGGCGCAATACTATATGACGTTATACTTTATGACGTAATTCAATATGACGTTATACGTCATGGCGTAATTCTATATGACGTCATCCGTTCTGACGTAGAACTATGTGACGTTATACGTTATGACGTAATACAATATGGCGCTATACGTTATGGCGTAATTCTATATGAAGTTATGCGATATGACGTTATACATTATAACGTTATACGTCATGGTGGATTACTATATGGCGTTATACGTTATGACGTAATACAAAATGACTTTATACGTCACGACGTAATTCTATATGACGTTATACGTCATGGCGTAATTCTATATGACGTCATCCGTTCTGACGTAGTACTATGTGACGTTATACGTTATGACGTAATACTAAGTGACAGTATACGTTAAACCGTAACTCTATATGACGTTATGCGATATGAAGTTATACATTATAACGTTATACGTCATGGCGGATTACTATATGGCGTTATACGTTATGACGTAATACAATATGGCGCTATACGTTATGACGTAACACTATGTGAGGTTATACGTTAAGCCGTAATTCTATATGACGTTATACGTTATGACGTCTTACTATGTGACGTTGTACGTTATGACGTAACTCTATATAACGTTATACGTAATGACGTAATTCTATATGACGTCATCCGTTCTGACGTAGTACTATGTGACATCGTACGTTATGACGCATTACTATGTGACGTTGTACGTTATGACGCAATACAATATAGCGCTATACGTTATGACGTATAACTATGTGACGTTATACGTTATTACACAATAACATATAACGTTGTACGTCATGACGCAATACTATATGACGTTATGCGTTATGACTCAATACAATATAACGCCATACGTTATGACGTAGGACTATGTGACGGTATACGTTAAACCGTAATTCTATTTGACGCTATACGTTATGACGTATTACAATGTGACGCAATACTATATGACGTTATACTTTATGCCGTTATACGTCATGGCGCAATACTATATGACGCTATACGTTATGGCGTAATTCTATATGACGTTATACGTCATGACGTAATTCTATATGACGTCATCCGTTACGAAGTGATACTATGTGACGTTATACGTTTTAACTTAATACTGTACAACGTTAAACATTATTTCGTTATACCATATAACGTTATACGTTATGGCGTAACTCCATATAACGTTATACGTCATGACGCAATACTACATGACATTACACGTTATGACGTATTACTATGTGAAGTTATACGTTATGACGTAATTATATACGACGTTATACGTTATGACGTAATAGAATATAGCGCTATACGTCAAGACGCATAACTATGTGACGGTATACGTTAAACAATAGTTCCATATGACGTCATACGTTATGACGTATTACTATGTGACCTTATACGTTATACCTTAATACTACATGACATTATACGTTATGACGTATTACTGTGTGACGTTGTACGTTATGACGTAATTCTATATGACGTTATACGTAATGACGTAATTCTATATGCCGTCATCCGTTGTGGCGTATTACTATGTGGCGCTATACTTTATGACGCAATATTATATGAAGTTATAAGTTATTACGCAATACCACATAACGCTTTACGTCATGACGCAATAATATGTAACGTTATACGTTATGACGTTATACTTTATAACGTTATACGTCATGGCGCATTACTATATGACGTTATCCGTCATGGCGCAATACTATATGACGATATACGTTATACCTTAATACTACATGACATTATACGTTATGACGCAATACAATATAGCGCTATTCGTTATGACGTAATACTATGTGACGTTATACGTTATGACTCAATAAAATATAGCGCCATATGTTATGACGTATAACTATGTGACGGCATACGTTAAACCGTAATTCTATATGACGTTATACGTTATGACGTATTACTATGTGACGTTATACGTTATTACGCAATACCACATAACGTTATACGTCATGATGCAATACTATATGACGTTATACGTTATGACGTAATTCTATATGACGTTATACGTCATGAATTAATTCTATATGACGTCTTCCGTTACGAAGTAATACTATCTGACGTTATACGTTATGACGTAACACTATGTGACGTTATACATTATGACGCTATACAATATATCGCTATACGTTATGACGTATTACTATGTGACGTCATACTCTATTACACAATAACATATAACGTTGTACGTCATGACGCAATACTATATGACGTTATACGCTATGACGCAATACTATATGACGTCATACGTTATGACGTAATACTATGTGACGTTATACGTTATGGCGCAATACAATATAGCGCTATAAGTTATGAGGTATTACTATGTGACGTTATAAGTTAGAAATTAATACTACATGACCGTATACGTTATGACGTATTACTATGTGACGTTATACGTTATGACGCAATACTATATGACGTCATACGGAATGACGCAATACTATATGACGTTATACGTTATGGCGTATTACTATGTGACGTTATACGTTATGACGCAATATTATATGACGTCATTCGGAATGACGCAATACTATATAACGTTATACGTTATGACGTAATTCTATATGACGTTATACGTCATGAATTAATTCTATATGACGTCTTCCGTTACGAAGTAATACTATGTGACACTATACGATATGACGTAACACTATGTGACGTTATACGTTATGACGCAATACAATATAGCGCTTTTCGTTATGACGTAATACTATGTGACGTTATACGTTATGGCGCAATACAATATAGCGCTATAAGTTATGAGGTATTACTATGTGACGTTATAAGTTAGAAATTAATACTACATGACAGTATACGTTATGACGCATTACTATGTGACGTTATACGTTATGACGCAATACTATATGACGTCATACGGAATGACGCAATACTATATGACGTTATACGTTATGGCGTATTACTATGTGACGTTATACGTTATGACGCAATATTATATGACGTCATTCGGAATGACGCAATACTATATAACGTTATACGTTATGACGTAATTCTATATGACGTTATACGTCATGAATTAATTCTATATGACGTCTTCCGTTACGAAGTAATACTATGTGACACTATACGATATGACGTAACACTATGTGACGTTATACGTTATGACGCAATACAATATAGCGCTTTTCGTTATGACGTAATACTATGTGACGTTATACGTTATGGCGCAATACAATATAGCGCTATAAGTTATGAGGTATTACTATGTGACGTTATAAGTTAGAAATTAATACTACATGACAGTATACGTTATGACGTATTACTATGTGACGTTATACGTTATGACGCAATACTATATGACGTCATACGGAATGACGCAATACTATATGACGTTATACGTTATGGCGTATTACTATGTGACGTTATACGTTATGACGCAATATTATATGACGTTATTCGGAATGACGCAATACTATATAACGTTATACGTTATGACGTAATTCTATATGACGTTATACGTCATGAATTAATTCTATATGACGTCTTCCGTTACGAAGTAATACTATGTGACACTATACGATATGACGTAACACTATGTGACGTTATACGTTATGACGCAATACAATATAGCGCTATTCGTTATGACGTAATACTATGTGACGTTATACGTTATGGCGCAATACAATATAGCGCTATAAGTTATGAGGTATTACTATGTGACGTTATAAGTTAGAAATTAATACTACATGACAGTATACGTTATGACGTATTACTATGTGACGTTATACGTTATGACGCAATACTATATGACGTCATACGGAATGACGCAATACTATATGACGTTATACGTTATGGCGTATTACTATGTGACGTTATACGTTATGACGCAATATTATATGACGTCATTCGGAATGACGCAATACTATATAACGTTATACGTTATGACGTAATTCTATATGACGTTATACGTCATGAATTAATTCTATATGACGTCTTCCGTTACGAAGTAATACTATCTGACGTTATACGTTATGACGTAACACTATGTGACGTTATACATCATGACGCTATACAATATATCGCTATACGTTATGACGTATTACTATGTGACGTCATACTCTATTACACAATAACACATAACGTTGTACGTCATGACGCAATACTATATGACGTTATACGTTAGGACGTAATTCTATATGACGTTATACGTCATGACGCAATACTATATGACGTTATACGTTGTACCGTAATTCTATATGACGTTATACGTTATGATGTCACACAATATAGCGCTATACGTTATGACGTATAACTATGTGACGGTATACGTTAAACCGTAATTCTGTATGACGTTATACGTTATGACGTATTACTATGTGACGTAGTACGTTATGACGCAATACTATATGACGTCAAACGTGATGACGTATTACTATGTGACACTATACGTTATGACGCAATACTATATGACCTCATACGTTATGACGTAATACTACGTGACGTTCTACGTTATGCCGCAATACAATATAGCGCTATACGTTATGACGTATTACTATGTGACGTTGTACGTTATTACACACTAACATATAACGTTATACGTCATGACGTATTACTTTGTGACGTTATACGTTATTACACATAAACATATAACGTTGTACGTCATGACGTAATACTATGTGACGTTATACGTTATGGCGCAATACAATATAGCGCTATAAGTTATGAGGTATTACTATGTGACGTTATACGTTATGACGCAATACTATATGACGTCATACGGAATGACGCAATACTATATGACGTTATACGTTATGGCGTATTACTATGTGACGTTATACGTTATGACGCAATATTATATGACGTCATTCGGAATGACGCAATACTATATAACGTTATACGTTATGACGTAATTCTATATGACGTTATACGTCATGAATTAATTCTATATGACGTCTTCCGTTACGAAGTAATACTATCTGACGTTATACGTTATGACGTAACACTATGTGACGTTATGCATTATGACGCTATACAATATATCGCTATACGTTATGACGTATTACTATGTGACGTCATACTCTATTACACAATAACACATAACGTTGTACGTCATGACGCAATACTATATGACGTTATACGTTAGGACGTAATTCTATATGACGTTATACGTCATGACGCAATACTATATGACGTTATACGTTGTACCGTAATTCTATATGACGTTATACGTTATGGTGTCACACAATATAGCGCTATACGTTATGACGTATAACTATGTGACGGTATACGTTAAACCGTAATTCTGTATGACGTTATACGTTATGACGTATTACTATGTGACGTAGTACGTTATGACGCAATACTATATGACGTCAAACGTGATGACGTATTACTATGTGACGCTATACGTTATGACGCAATACTATATGACCTCATACGTTATGACGTAATACTACGTGACGTTCTACGTTATGCCGCAATACAATATAGCGCTATACGTTATGACGTATTACTATGTGACGTTGTACGTTATTACACACTAACATATAACGTTATACGTCATGACGTATTACTTTGTGACGTTATACGTTATTACACATAAACATATAACGTTGTACGTCATGACGTAATACTATGTGACGTTATACGTTATGGCGCAATACAATATAGCGCTATAAGTTATGAGGTATTACTATGTGACGTTATAAGTTAGAAATTAATACTACATGACAGTATACGTTATGACGTATTACTATGTGACGTTATACGTTATGACGCAATACTATATGACGTCATACGGAATGACGCAATACTATATGACGTTATACGTTATGGCGTATTACTATGTGATGTTATACGTTATGACGCAATATTATATGACGTCATTAGGAATGACGCAATACTATATAACGTTATACGTTATGACGTAATTCTATATGACGTTATACGTCATGAATTAATTCTATATGACGTCTTCCGTTACGAAGTAATACTATCTGACGTTATACGTTATGACGTAACACTATGTGACGTTATACATTATGACGCTATACAATATATCGCTATACGTTATGACGTATTACTATGTGACGTCATACTCTATTACACAATAACACATAACGTTGTACGTCATGACGCAATACTACATGACGTTATACGTTAGGACGTAATTCTATATGACGTTATACGTCATGACGCAATACTATATGACGTTATACGTTGTACCGCAATTCTATATGACGTTATACGTTATGATGTCACACAATATAGCGCTATACGTTATGACGTATAACTATGTGACGGTATACGTTAAACCGTAATTCTGTATGACGTTATACGTTATGACGTATTACTATGTGACGTAGTACGTTATGACGCAATACTATATGACGTCAAACGTGATGACGTATTACTATGTGACGCTATACGTTATGACGCAATACTATATGACCTCATACGTTATGGCGTAATACTACGTGACGTTCTACGTTATGCCGCAATACAATATAGCGCTATACGTTATGACGTATTACTATGTGACGTTGTACGTTATTACACACTAACATATAACGTTATACGTCATGACGTATTACTTTGTGACGTTATACGTTATTACACATAAACATATAACGGTGTACGTCATGACGCAATACTATATGACGTTATACGTTATGACGTAATACAATATACCGCTATACGATATGACGTATATCTATGTGACGGTATACGTTAAACAGTAATTCTGTATGACGTTATACGTTATGACGTATTACTATGTGACGTTGTACGTTATGACGCAATACTACATGACATTCTGCGTTTTGACGTATTACTATGTGAAGTTATACGTTATGGCGTAATTATATATAACGTTATACGTTATGACGTAATACTCTGAAACGTTGTACGTTATGACGCAATTCTGTATTACGTGGTACGTCATGACGGAATTCTATATGACGTCATCCTTTGTGGCGTAGTACTATGTGACGTTATACGTTATGACGCAATATTATATGACGTCATTCGGAATGACGCAATACTATATAACGTTATACGTTATGACGTAATTCTATATGACGTTATACGTCATGAATTAATTCTATATGACGTCTTCCGTTACGAAGTAATACTATGTGACACTATACGATATGACGTAACACTATGTGACGTTATACGTTATGACGCAATACAATATAGCGCTATCCGTTATGATGTAATACTATGTGACGTTATACGTTATGACTCAATAAAATATAGCGCCATACGTTATGACGTATAACTATGTGACGGCATACGTTAAACCGTAATTCTATATGACGTTATACGTTATGACGTATTACTATGTGACGTTATACGTTATTACGCAATACCACATAACGTTATACGTCATGACGCAATACTATATGACGTTATACGTTAAACCGAAATTCTGTATGACGTTATACGTTATGACGTATTACTATGTGACGTTATACGTTATGACGTTATTCTATATGACGTTATACGTCATGACGCAATACTACATGACATTCTACGTCATGACGCAATACTATATGACGTTGTACGTTATGACGTAATTTAGTATGACGTTGTACGTCATGACGTAATTCTGTATGACGTCATCCGTTGCGGCTTTGTACTATGTGACGTCATACGTTATGACGTAATACTATGTGACTTTATACGTTATTGTGCAATACAATATAGCGCTATTCGTTATGACGTAATACTATGTGACGTTATACGTTATGACTCAATAAAATATAGCGCCATACGTTATGACGTATAACTATGTGACGGCATACGTTAAACCGTAATTGTATATGACGTTATACGTTATGACGTATTACCATGTGACGTTATACGTTATGACGTTATTCTATATGACGTTATACGTCATGACGCAATACTACATGACATTCTACGTTATGACGTATTACTATGTGAAGTTATACGTTATGACGTAATTATTTATGACGATATACGTTATGACGTAATACTCTGAAAAGTTGTACGTCATGACGTAATTCTTTATGACGTCATCCGTTCTGACGCAATATCGTATGACGTTATACGTTATTACGTAATACCACATAACGTTATACGTCATGACGCAATAGTATATGACGTTATACGATGTGACGTAATTCTATATGACTTTATACGTCATGACGTAATTCTATATGACGTCATCCGTTACGAAGTAATACTATGTGACGTTATACGATATGACGCAACACTATGTGACGATATACGTTATGACGCAATACAATAAAGCGCTATACGTTATGACGTGATTCTATATGACGTTATACGTCATGACGTAATTCTATATGACGTCATCCGTTACGAAGTAATACTATGTGACGTTATACGTTATGACGTAGAACTATGTGACGTTATACGTTATGACGGAATACTATGTGACGGTATACGTAAAACCGCAACTCTATTTGACGTTATGAGTTATGACGTTATACTTTATAACGTTATACATCATGGCGCAGTACTATATGACGTTCTACGTTATGACGTAGAACTGTGTGACGTTATACGTTATGACGGAATAGTATGTGACGGTATACGTTAAACCGTAACTATATATGACGTTATACTTTATAACGTTATACGTCATGGCGCAACACTATATGACGTTACACGTTATGACGTAATTCTATATGACGTTATATGTCATGGCGTAATATTATATGACGTCATCCGTTCTGACGTAGTACTATGTGATGTTATACGTTATGACGTAATACTATGTGACGTTGTACGTTATGACGCAATACAATATAGCGCTATTCGTTATGACGTATTACTATGTGACAGTATACGTTAAACCGTAACTCTATATGACGTTATGCGATATGACGTTATACATTATAACGTTATACGTCATGGCGGATTACTATATGACGTTATACGTTGTACCGTAATTCTATATGACGTTATACGTTATGACGTCACACAATACAACGTTATGCGTCATGACGTATTACTGTGTGACGTTATATGTTCTACCTTAATACTACATGACATTATACGATATGAGGTATTACTATGTGACGTGCGTTATGACGTAATACTATATGACGTCATCCGTTGTGGCGTAGTACTATGAGACGCTATACGTTATGACGCAATACTATATGACGTCATACGTTATGACGTAATTCTGTATGACGTTGTACGACATGACGTAATTCTATATGACGTCATCCGTTGTGGCGTATTACTATGTGACGTTGTACGTTATGACGTAATTCTGTATGACGTTACACGTCATGACGTAATTCTATATGACGTCGTCAGTTGTGGCGTAGTACTATGTGACGCTATACGTCATGACGCAATACTGTATGACGTCATACGTTATGACGTAGTACTATGTGACGTTATACGTTATACCTTAATACTACATGACATTATACGTTATGACGTATTACTATGTTACGTTGTACGTTATGACGTAATTCTGAATGACGTTGTACGTGATGACGTAATTCTATATGACGTCATCCGTTGTGGCGTAGTACTATGTGACGTTATACGTTATGACGCAATATTATATGACGTCATACGTTATGACGCAATACTATGTGACGTTATACGTTATGACGCAATACAATATAGCGCTATACGTTATGACGAATTACTTTGTGACGTTATACGTTATTACGCAATAACATATAACGTTGTACGTCATGACGCAATACTATATGACGTTAAACGTTATGACGTAATACTATGACGTTATACGGCATGGCGCAATACTATATGACGTTATACGTTGTACCGTAATTCTATATGACGTTATACGTTATGACGTCACACAATATAACGTTATGCGTCAAGACGTATTACTGTGTGACGTTATACGTTCTACCATAATACTACATGACATTATAAGATATGACGTATTACTATGTGGCGTGCGTTATGACGTAATACTATATGACGTCATCCGTTGTGGCGTAGTACTATGTGACGTTATACGTTATACCTAAATACTACATGAAATTATGCGTTATGACGTAGTACTATGTGACGTCATACGTTATGACGCTATACAATATAGCGCTATACGTTATGACGTATTACTATGGGACGTTATAGGTTATTACACAATAACATATAACGTTGTACGTCATGGCGCAATACTAAATAACGTTATACGTCATGACGTATTTCTATATGACGTCATCCGTTATGACGTAGTACTATGTGACGTTATACGTTATGACGTAATACTATATGTCGTTATACGTTATTACGCAATACCATATAACGTTATACGTCATGACGTAATACAATATAGCGCTATACGTTATGACGTATAACTATGTGACGGTATACGTTAAACCGATATTCTATATGACCTTATACGTTGTGACGTATTACTATGTGACGTTGTACGTTATGACGTAATTCTATATGACGTTATACGTCATGACGTAAGTCTATATGACGTCATCCGTTGTGGCGTAGTACTACCTGACGTTATACGTTATAACGCTATACAATATAGCGCTGTACGTTATGACGTATTACTATGTGACGTTATACGTTATACCTTAATACTACATGACATTATACGTTATGACGTATTACTATGTTACGTTGTACGTTATGACGTAATTCTGAATGACGTTGTGCGTCATGACATAATTCTATATGACGTCATCCGTTGTGGCGTAGTACTAGCTGACGTTATACGTTATAACGCTATACAATATAGCGCTGTACGTTATGACGTATTACTATGTGACGTTATACGTTATACCTTAATACTACATGACATTATACGTTATGACGTATTACTATGTTACGTTGTACGTTATGACGTAATTCTGAATGACGTTGTACGTCATGACATAATTCTATATGACGTCATCCGTTATGACGCAATACTATGTGACGTTATACGTTATGACGTAATACAATATAGCGCTATACGTTATGACGTATAACTATGTGACGGTATACGTTAAACCGATATTCTATATGACCTTATACGTTGTGACGTATTACTATGTGACGTTGTACGTTATGACGTAATTCTGTATGGCGTTACACGTCATGACGTAATTCTATATGACGTCATCAGTTGTGGCGTAGTACTATGTGACGCTATACGTCATGACGCAATACTTTATGACGTCATACGTTATGACGTAGTACTATGTGACTTTATACGTTATAAATTAATACTACATGACATTATACGTTATGACGTATTACTATGTGACGTTGTACGTTATGACGTAATTCTGTATGACGTTATACGTCATGACGTAAGTCTATATGACGTCATCCGTTGTGGCGTAGTACTAGCTGACGTTATACGTTATAACGCTATACAATATAGCGCTGTACGCTATGACGTATTACTATGTGACGTTATACATTATACCTTAATACTACATGACATTATACGTTATGACGTATTACTATGTTACGTTGTACGTTATGACGTAATTCTGAATGACGTTGTACGTCATGACGTAATTCTATATGACGTCATCCGTTATGACGCAATACTATGTGACGTTATACGTTATGACGCTATACAATATAGCGCTATACGTTATGACGAATTACTTTGTGACGTTATACGTTATTACACAATAACATATATCGTTGTACGTCATGACGCAATACTATATGACGTTAAACGTTATGACGTAATACTATGACGTTATACGGCATGGCGCAATACTATATGACGTTATACGTTGTACCGTAATTCGATATGACGTTATACGTTATGACGTCACACAATATTACGTTATGCGTCAAGACGTATTACTGTGTGACGTTATACGTTCTACCTTAATACTACATGACATTATACGATATGAGGTATTACTATGTGACGTGCGTTATGACGTAATACTATATGACGTCATCCGTTGTGGCGTAGTACTATGAGACGCTATACGTTATGACTCAATACTATATGACGTCATGCGTTATGACGTAATTCTGTATGACGTTGTACGACATGACGTAATTTTATATGACGTCATCCGTTGTGGCGTATTACTATGTGCCGTTGTACGTTATGACGTAATTCTGTATGACGTTACACGTCATGACGTAATTCTATATGACGCCATCCGTTGTGGCGTATTACTATGTGACGTTGTACGTCATGACGTAATTCTGTATGACGTTATACGTCATGACGTAATACTATATGACGTCATCCGTTGTGGCGTAGTACTATGAGACGCTATACGTTATGACGCAATACTATATGGCGTCATACGTTATGATGTCACACAATATAACGTTATGTGTCATGACGTATTACTATGTGACGCTATAAGTTATACCTTAATCCTACATGACATTATACGTTATGACGTATTACTATGTTCCGTTGTACGACATGACGTAATTCTATATGACGTCATCCGTTGTGGCGTAGTACTATGTGACGTTATACGTTGTGGCGTAGTACTAGCTGACGTTATACGTTATAACGCTATACAATATAGCGCTGTACGTTATGACGTATTACTATGTGACGTTATACGTTATACCTTAATACTACATGACATTATACGTTATGACGTATTACTATGTTACGTTGTACGTTATGACGTAATTCTGAATGACGTTGTGCGTCATGACATAATTCTATATGACGTCATCCGTTGTGGCGTAGTACTAGCTGACGTTATACGTTATAACGCTATACAATATAGCGCTGTACGTTATGACGTATTACTATGTGACGTTATACGTTATACCTTAATACTACATGACATTATACGTTATGACGTATTACTATGTTACGTTGTACGTTATGACGTAATTCTGAATGACGTTGTACGTCATGACATAATTCTATATGACGTCATCCGTTATGACGCAATACTATGTGACGTTATACGTTATGACGTAATACAATATAGCGCTATACGTTATGACGTATAACTATGTGACGGTATACGTTAAACCGATATTCTATATGACCTTATACGTTGTGACGTATTACTATGTGACGTTGTACGTTATGACGTAATTCTGTATGGCGTTACACGTCATGACGTAATTCTATATGACGTCATCAGTTGTGGCGTAGTACTATGTGACGCTATACGTCATGACGCAATACTTTATGACGTCATACGTTATGACGTAGTACTATGTGACTTTATACGTTATAAATTAATACTACATGACATTATACGTTATGACGTATTACTATGTGACGTTGTACGTTATGACGTAATTCTGTATGACGTTATACGTCATGACGTAAGTCTATATGACGTCATCCGTTGTGGCGTAGTACTAGCTGACGTTATACGTTATAACGCTATACAATATAGCGCTGTACGCTATGACGTATTACTATGTGACGTTATACATTATACCTTAATACTACATGACATTATACGTTATGACGTATTACTATGTTACGTTGTACGTTATGACGTAATTCTGAATGACGTTGTACGTCATGACGTAATTCTATATGACGTCATCCGTTATGACGCAATACTATGTGACGTTATACGTTATGACGCTATACAATATAGCGCTATACGTTATGACGAATTACTTTGTGACGTTATACGTTATTACACAATAACATATATCGTTGTACGTCATGACGCAATACTATATGACGTTAAACGTTATGACGTAATACTATGACGTTATACGGCATGGCGCAATACTATATGACGTTATACGTTGTACCGTAATTCGATATGACGTTATACGTTATGACGTCACACAATATTACGTTATGCGTCAAGACGTATTACTGTGTGACGTTATACGTTCTACCTTAATACTACATGACATTATACGATATGAGGTATTACTATGTGACGTGCGTTATGACGTAATACTATATGACGTCATCCGTTGTGGCGTAGTACTATGAGACGCTATACGTTATGACTCAATACTATATGACGTCATGCGTTATGACGTAATTCTGTATGACGTTGTACGACATGACGTAATTTTATATGACGTCATCCGTTGTGGCGTATTACTATGTGCCGTTGTACGTTATGACGTAATTCTGTATGACGTTACACGTCATGACGTAATTCTATATGACGCCATCCGTTGTGGCGTATTACTATGTGACGTTGTACGTCATGACGTAATTCTGTATGACGTTATACGTCATGACGTAATACTATATGACGTCATCCGTTGTGGCGTAGTACTATGAGACGCTATACGTTATGACGCAATACTATATGGCGTCATACGTTATGATGTCACACAATATAACGTTATGTGTCATGACGTATTACTATGTGACGCTATAAGTTATACCTTAATCCTACATGACATTATACGTTATGACGTATTACTATGTTCCGTTGTACGACATGACGTAATTCTATATGACGTCATCCGTTGTGGCGTAGTACTATGTGACGTTATACGTTGTGGCGTAGTACTAGCTGACGTTATACGTTATAACGCTATACAATATAGCGCTGTACGTTATGACGTATTACTATGTGACGGTATACGTTAAAGCGCAATTCTATATGACGTTATACGTTATGACGTATTACTATGTGACATTATACGTTATGACGCAATACTATATGACGTTATACGTCATGACGTTATTCTATATGACGTCATTCGTTGTGGCGTAGTACTATGTGACGTTATACGTTATGACGCAGTATTATATGACGTTATACGTTATGAAGTAATTCTATGTGACGTTATACGTTATGACGCTACACAATATATAACGCTATACGTTATGACGTATTACTATGTGACATTATACGTTATGACGCAATACTATATGACGTTATACGTCATGACGTTATTCTATATGACGTCATTCGTTGTGGCGTAGTACTATGTGACGTTATACGTTATGACGCAATACTATATGACGTCATACGTTATGACATTATACTTTATAACGTTATACATCATGGCGCAATGCTATATGACGTTATACGTTGTACTGTAATTCTATATGACGTTATACGTCATGACGTAATTCTTTATGACGTCATCCGTTCTGACGCAATACTATATGACGTTATACGTTATGACGTTATACTTTATGACGTGATACGTCATGGCGCAATGCTATGTGACGTTATACGTTATTACGCAATACCATATAACGTTATGCGTCATGACACAATACTATATGATGTTATACCTTATGACGGAATACTATATGACGTTATACGTTATGACGTCACACAATATAACATTAAACGTCACGACGTATTACTATGTGACGATATACGTATGCCTTAATACTACATGACATTGTACGTTACAACGTATTACTATGTGAGGTTGTACGTTATGGCGTATTACTATGTGACGTTATATCTTATGACGCAATACTATATGACGTCATACGTTATGACGTAATACAATATAGCGCTATACGTTAAGACGCATTACTACGTGACGGTATACGTTAAACCGTAATTTTATGTGACGTCATCCGTTCTGACGTAGAACTATGTGACGTTATACGTTATGACGGAATACTATGTGACGGTATACGTTAAACCGTAACTCTATATGACGTTATACGTTATGACGTATTACTATGTAACGTTATACGTTATACCTTAATACTACATGACATTATACGCTATGACGTAGTACTATGTGACGACATACGATATAACGCTATACAATATAGCGCTATACGTTAAGACGCATAACTATGTGACGGTATACGTTAAACCGTAATTCTATATGACGTCATCCGTTATGACGTAGTACTATATGACGTTATACGTTATGACGTTATACTTTTGAACGTTACAAGTCATGGCGCAATACTATATGACGTTATACGTTGTACCGTAATTTTACATGAAGTTATACGTTATGACGTCACACAATATAACGTTATACGTCATGACTTATTACTAAGTGACGTTATACGCTATACCTTAATACTACATGACATTATACGTTATGACGTATTACTATGTGACGTTATACGTTATGGCGCAATACAACATAGCGCTATACGTTATGACGTATTGCTATGTGGCGGTATAGGTTAAACCGTAACTCTATATGACGTTATGCGTTATGACGTTATGCTTTATAACGTTATACGTCATGGCGCAATACTATATGTCGTTATACGTTGTACCGTAATTCTATATGACGTTATACGTTATGTTGTCACACAATATAACGTTATACGTCATGACGTATTACTATGTGACGTTATACGATATACCTTAATACTACATGACATTATACGTTATGACGTATTACTATGTGACGTTATACGTTATTACACAATAACATATAACGTTGACGTCATGTCGCAATACTATATGCCGTTATACGTTATGACGTAATACAATATAGCGCTATACGTTATGACGTATAACTATGTGACGGTATACGTTAAAAAGTAATTCTATATGACGTTATACGTTATGACGATATACTTTATAACGTTATACGTTACGGCGCAATACTATTTGACGTTGTACGTTATGACGTATTTCAATATGACGTTACACGTCATGGCGCAATTCTATGTGACGTCATCCGTTCTGACGTAGAACTATGTGACGTTATACGTTATGACAAAATACCATATAACGTTATACGTCATGACGCAATACTATATGACGTTATACGTTATTACGCAATACCATATAACGTTATACGTCATGACGCAATACTATATGACGTTATGCGTTATGACGTTATACTTTATAACGTTATACGTTATGACGTAATACAATATAGCGCTGTACGTTAAGACGTATAACCTTGTGACGGTATACGTTAAGCCGTAATTCTATATGACGTTATACGTTATGGCGTATTACTATGTGACGTTATACGTTATTACGCAATACCACATAACGTTATACGTCATGACGCAATACTATATGACGTTATACGTTATGACGTAATTCTATATGACTTTATACGTCATGACGTAATTCCATATGACGTCATCCGTTACGAAGTAATACTATGTGACGTTTTACGATATGACGCAACACTATGTGACGTTATACGTTATGACGCAATACAATATAGCGCTATACGTTATGACGTATTACTTTGTGACGTTATACGTTATTACACAATAACATATAACGTTGTACGTCATTACGCAATACTATATGACGTTATACGTTATGACGTAATACTATGGCGTTATACGGCATGGCGCAATACTATATGACGTTATACGTTGTACCGTAATTCTATATGACGTTATACGTTATTACGTCACACAATATAACGTTATGCGTCAAGACGTATTACTGTGTGACGTTATACGTTCTACCTTAATACTACATGACATTATAAGATATGACGTATTACTATGTGACGTGCGTTATGACGTAATACTATATGACGTCATCCGTTGTGGCGTAGTACTATGTGACGTTATACCTTTTTACACAATAACACATAACGTTAGACGTCATGGCGCAATACTATATGACGTTATACGTTATGACGTAATTCAATATGACGTTATACGTCATGGCGTAAGTCTATATGACGTTATACGTATTGACGTAATTCCATATGACGTCATCCGTTGCGGGGTAGTACTATGTGACGCTATACCTTATGACGCAATATTATATGACGTCATCCGTTGTGGCGTAGTACTATGTGACGCTATACGTCATGACGCCATATTATATGACGTCATACGATATGACGCAATACTATGTGACGTTATACGTTATGACGCAATACAATATAGCGCTATACGTTATGACGAATTACTTTGTGACGTTATACGTTATTACACAATAACATATAACGTTGTACGTCATGACGCAATACTATATGACTTTATACGTTATGACGTATTACTATGTTACGATGTACGTTATGACGTAATTCTGTATGACGTTGTACGTCGTGACGTAATTCTATATGACGTCATCTGTTGTGGCGTATTACTATGTGACGTTGTACGTTATGACGTAATTCTGTATAACGTTATACGTCATGACGCAATTCTATATGACGTCATCCGTTGTGGCGTAGTACTATGTGACGCTATACGTTATGACGTAATACTATATGACGTCATCCGTTGTGGCGTAGTACTATGTGACGTTATACGTTATATCTAAATACTACATGAAATTATGCGTTATGACGTAGTACTATGTGACGTCATACGTTATGACGCTATACAATATAGCGCTATACGTTATGACGTATTACTATGGGACGTTATAGGTTATTACACAATAACATATAACGTTGTACGTCATGGCGCAATACTAAATAACGTTATACGTCATGACGTATTTCTGTATGACGTCATCCGTTATGACGTAGTACTATGTGACGTTATACGTTATGACGTAACACTATATGTCGTTATACGTTATTACGCAATACCATATAACGTTATACGTCATGACGTAATACAATACAGCGCTGTACGTTATGACGTATTACTATGTGAGGTTATACGTTATACCTTAATACTACATGACATTATACGTTATGACGTATTACTATGTTACGTTGTACGTTATGACGTAATTCTGAATGACGTTGTACGTCATGACATAATTCTATATGACGTCATCCGTTGTGGCGTAGTACTAGCTGACGTTATACGTTATAACGCTATACAATATAGCGCTGTACGTTATGACGTATTACTATGTGACGTTATACGTTATACCTTAATACTACATGACATTATACGTTATGACGTATTACTATGTTACGTTGTACGTTATGACGTAATTCTGAATGACGTTGTACGTCATGACATAATTCTATATGACGTCATCCGTTATGACGCAATACTATGTGACGTTATACGTTATGACGTAATACAATATAGCGCTATACGTTAAGACGTATAACCTTGTGACGGTATACGTTAAGCCGTAATTCTATATGACGTTATACGTTATGGCGTATTACTATGTGACGTTATACGTTATTACGCAATACCACATAACGTTATACGTCATGACGCAATACTATATGACGTTATACGTTATGACGTAATTCTATATGACTTTATACGTCATGACGTAATTCCATATGACGTCATCCGTTACGAAGTAATACTATGTGACGTTTTACGATATGACGTAACACTATGTGACGTTATACGTTATGACGCAATACAATATAGCGCTATACGTTATGACGTATTACTTTGTGACGTTATACGTTATTACACAATAACATATAACGTTGTACGTCATTACGCAATACTATATGACGTTATACGTTATGACGTAATACTATGGCGTTATACGGCATGGCGCAATACTATATGACGTTATACGTTGTACCGTAATTCTATATGACGTTATACGTTATTACGTCACACAATATAACGTTATGCGTCAAGACGTATTACTGTGTGACGTTATACGTTCTACCTTAATACTACATGACATTATAAGATATGACGTATTACTATGTGACGTGCGTTATGACGTAATACTATATGACGTCATCCGTTGTGGCGTAGTACTATGTGACGTTATACCTTTTTACACAATAACACATAACGTTAGACGTCATGGCGCAATACTATATGACGTTATACGTTATGGCGTAATTCAATATGACGTTATACGTCATGGCGTAAGTCTATATGACGTTATACGTATTGACGTAATTCCATATGACGTCATCCGTTGCGGGGTAGTACTATGTGACGCTATACCTTATGACGCAATATTATATGACGTCATCCGTTGTGGCGTAGTACTATGTGACGCTATACGTCATGACGCCATATTATATGACGTCATACGATATGACGCAATACTATGTGACGTTATACGTTATGACGCAATACAATATAGCGCTATACGTTATGACGAATTACTTTGTGACGTTATACGTTATTACACAATAACATATAACGTTGTACGTCATGACGCAATACTATATGACTTTATACGTTATGACGTATTACTATGTTACGATGTACGTTATGACGTAATTCTGTATGACGTTGTACGTCGTGACGTAATTCTATATGACGTCATCTGTTGTGGCGTATTACTATGTGACGTTGTACGTTATGACGTAATTCTGTATAACGTTATACGTCATGACGCAATTCTATATGACGTCATCCGTTGTGGCGTAGTACTATGTGACGCTATACGTTATGACGTAATACTATATGACGTCATCCGTTGTGGCGTAGTACTATGTGACGTTATACGTTATATCTAAATACTACATGAAATTATGCGTTATGACGTAGTACTATGTGACGTCATACGTTATGACGCTATACAATATAGCGCTATACGTTATGACGTATTACTATGGGACGTTATAGGTTATTACACAATAACATATAACGTTGTACGTCATGGCGCAATACTAAATAACGTTATACGTCATGACGTATTTCTGTATGACGTCATCCGTTATGACGTAGTACTATGTGACGTTATACGTTATGACGTAACACTATATGTCGTTATACGTTATTACGCAATACCATATAACGTTATACGTCATGACGTAATACAATACAGCGCTGTACGTTATGACGTATTACTATGTGAGGTTATACGTTATAACTTAATACTACATGACATTATACGTTATGACGTATTACTATGTTACGTTGTACGTTATGACGTAATTCTGAATGACGTTGTACGTCATGACATAATTCTATATGACGTCATCCGTTGTGGCGTAGTACTAGCTGACGTTATACGTTATAACGCTATACAATATAGCGCTGTACGTTATGACGTATTACTATGTGACGTTATACGTTATACCTTAATACTACATGACATTATACGTTATGACGTATTACTATGTTACGTTGTACGTTATGACGTAATTCTGAATGACGTTGTACGTCATGACATAATTCTATATGACGTCATCCGTTATGACGCAATACTATGTGACGTTATACGTTATGACGTAATACAATATAGCGCTATACGTTAAGACGTATAACCTTGTGACGGTATACGTTAAGCCGTAATTCTATATGACGTTATACGTTATGGCGTATTACTATGTGACGTTATACGTTATTACGCAATACCACATAACGTTATACGTCATGACGCAATACTATATGACGTTATACGTTATGACGTAATTCTATATGACTTTATACGTCATGACGTAATTCCATATGACGTCATCCGTTACGAAGTAATACTATGTGACGTTTTACGATATGACGTAACACTATGTGACGTTATACGTTATGACGCAATACAATATAGCGCTATACGTTATGACGTATTACTTTGTGACGTTATACGTTATTACACAATAACATATAACGTTGTACGTCATTACGCAATACTATATGACGTTATACGTTATGACGTAATACTATGGCGTTATACGGCATGGCGCAATACTATATGACGTTATACGTTGTACCGTAATTCTATATGACGTTATACGTTATTACGTCACACAATATAACGTTATGCGTCAAGACGTATTACTGTGTGACGTTATACGTTCTACCTTAATACTACATGACATTATAAGATATGACGTATTACTATGTGACGTGCGTTATGACGTAATACTATATGACGTCATCCGTTGTGGCGTAGTACTATGTGACGTTATACCTTTTTACACAATAACACATAACGTTATACGTCATGGCGCAATACTATATGACGTTATACGTTATGACGTAATTCAATATGACGTTATACGTCATGGCGTAAGTCTATATAACGTTATACGTATTGACGTAATTCCATATGACGTCATCCGTTGCGGGGTAGTACTATGTGACGCTATACCTTATGACGCAATATTATATGACGTCATCCGTTGTGGCGTAGTACTATGTGACGTTATACGTCATGACGCAATTCTATATGACGTCACCCGTTGTGGCGTAGTACTATGTGACGCTATACGTTATGACGCAATACTATATGACGTTATACGTTATGACGTCACACAATATAACGTTATGCGTCATGACGAATTACTATGAGACGCTATAAGTTATACCTTAATCCTACATGACATTATACGTTATGACGTATTACTATGTTACGATGTACGTTATGACGTAATTCTATATGACGTTATACGACGTGACGTAATTCCATATGACGTCATCCGTTGTGGCGTAGTACTATGTGACGCTATACGTCATGACGCAATATTTTATGACGTCATACGTTATGACGTAGTACTATGTGACTTTATACGTTATAAATTAATACTATATGACGTTATACGTTATGACGTAATTCAATATGACGATATACGTCATGGCGTAAGTCTATATGACGTCATCCGTTGTGGCGTAGTACTAGCTGACGTTATACGTTATAACGCTATACAATATAGCGCTGTACGTTATGACGTATTACTATGTGACGTTATACGTTGTACCTTAATACTACATGACATTATACGTTATGACGTATTACTATGTTACGTTGTACGTGATGACGTAATTCTGAATGACGTTGTACGTCATGACGTAATTCTATATGACGTCATCCGTTATGACGCAATACTATGTGACGTTATACGTTATGACGCAATACAATATAGCGCTATATGTTAAGACGTATAACTATGTGATGGTATACGTTGTACCGTAATTCTATATGACGTTATACGTTACGACGTCACACAATATAACGTTATACGTCATGACGTATTACTATGTGACGTTATACGTTATACCTTACTACTGCATGACATTATACGTTATGACGTATAACTCAGTGACGTTGTGCGTTATGACATAATTGTGTATGACGGTATACGTCATGACGTAATTCTATATGACGTCATCCGTTCTGACGTAGAACTATGTGACGTTATACGTTATGGCGCAATACAATATAGCGCTATACGTTATGACGAATTACTTTGTGACGTTATACGTTATTACACAATAACATATAACGTTGAACGTCATGACACAATACTATATGACGTTATACGTTATGACGTAATACTATATGACGTTATACGTCATGGCGCAATACTATATGACGTTATACGTTGTACCGTAATTCTATATGACGTTATACGTTACGACGTCACACAATATAACGTTATACGTCATGACGTATTACTATGTGACGTTATACGTTATACCTTACTACTGCATGACATTATACGTTATGACGTATAACTCAGTGACGTTGTGCGTTATGACATAATTGTGTATGACGGTATACGTCATGACGTAATTCTATATGACGTCATCCGTTCTGACGTAGAACTATGTTACGTTATACGTTATTACGTCACACAATATAACGTTATGCGTCAAGACGTATTACTGTGTGACGTTATACGTTCTACCTGAATACTACATGACATTATAAGATATGACGTATTACTATGTGACGTGCGTTATGACGTAATACTATATGACGTCATCCGTTGTGGCGTAGTACTATGTGACGTTATACCTTTTTACACAATAACACATAACGTTATACGTCATGGCGCAATACTATATGACGTTATACGTTATGACGTATTACTATGTGCCGTTATACGTCATGGCGTCATTCTATATGACGTCATCCGTTCTGACGTAGAACTATGTGACGTTATACGTTGTACCGTAATTCTATATGACGTTATACGTTATTACGTCACACAATATAACGTTATGCGTCAAGACGTATTACTGTGTGACGTTATACGTTCTATCTTAATACTACATGGCTTTATAAGATATGACGTATTACTATGTGAGTGCGTTATGACGTAATACTATATGACGTCATCCGTTGTGGCGTAGTACTATGTGACGTTATACCTTTTTACACAATAACACATAACGTTATACGTCATGGCGCTATACTATATGACGTTATACGTTATAACGTAATTCAATATGACGTTATACGTCATGGCGTAATTCTATATGATGTCATCCGTTCGGACGTAGAACTGTGTGACGTTATACGTTATGACGTAATTCAATATGACGTTATACGTTATGACGTAATTCAATATGACGTTATACGTCATGGCGGAATACTATATGACGTTATACGTTATGACGTATTACTATGTGCCGTTATACGTCATGGCGTCATTCTATATGACGTCATCCGTTCTGACGTAGAACTATGTGACGTTATACGTTGTACCGTAATTCTATATGATGTCATCCGTTCGGACGTAGAACTGTGTGACGTTATACGTTGTACCGTAATTCTATATGACGTTATACGTTACGACGTCACACAATATAACGTTATACGTCATGACGTATTACTATGTGACGTTATACGTTATACCTTACTACTGCATGACATTATACGTTATGACGTATAACTCAGTGACGTTGTGCGTTATGACATAATTGTGTATGACGGTATACGTCATGACGTAATTCTATATGACGTCATCCGTTCTGACGTAGAACTATGTTACGTTATACGTTATTACGTCACACAATATAACGTTATGCGTCAAGACGTATTACTGTGTGACGTTATACGTTCTACCTGAATACTACATGACATTATAAGATATGACGTATTACTATGTGACGTGCGTTATGACGTAATACTATATGACGTCATCCGTTGTGGCGTAGTACTATGTGACGTTATACCTTTTTACACAATAACACATAACGTTATACGTCATGGCGCAATACTATATGACGTTATACGTTATGACGTATTACTATGTGCCGTTATACGTCATGGCGTCATTCTATATGACGTCATCCGTTCTGACGTAGAACTATGTGACGTTATACGTTGTACCGTAATTCTATATGACGTTATACGTTATTACGTCACACAATATAACGTTATGCGTCAAGACGTATTACTGTGTGACGTTATACGTTCTATCTTAATACTACATGGCTTTATAAGATATGACGTATTACTATGTGAGTGCGTTATGACGTAATACTATATGACGTCATCCGTTGTGGCGTAGTACTATGTGACGTTATACCTTTTTACACAATAACACATAACGTTATACGTCATGGCGCTATACTATATGACGTTATACGTTATAACGTAATTCAATATGACGTTATACGTCATGGCGTAATTCTATATGATGTCATCCGTTCGGACGTAGAACTGTGTGACGTTATACGTTATGACGTAATTCAATATGACGTTATACGTTATGACGTAATTCAATATGACGTTATACGTCATGGCGGAATACTATATGACGTCATTCGGAATGACGCAATACTATGTGACGTTATCCGTTATGACGCAATACAATATAGCGCTATACGTCATGACGTATTACTATGTGACGTTATACGTTATAAATTAATACTACATGACATTATACGTTATGGCGTATTACCTTGTGACGTTATACGTTATAACACAACAACATATAACGTTGTACGTCATGGCGCAATGCTATATGACGTTTTAAGTTATGACGTAATACTATATGACGTTATACGTCATGGCGTAATTCTATATGACGTCATCCGTTCTGACGTAGAACTATGTGACGTTATACGTTGTACCGTAATTCTATATGACGTTATACGTTATGACGTAATTCTGTATGACGTTATACGTTATGACGTAATTCTATACGACGTTTTACGTCATGACGCAATACCATATAACGTTATACGTCATGGCGCAATACTATATGACGTTATACGTTGTACCGTAATTCTATATGACGTTATACGTTACGACGTCACATAATATAACGTTATACGTCATGACGTATTACTATGTGACGTTATACGTTATACCTTACTACTGCATGACATTATACGTTATGACGTATAACTCAGTGACGTTGTGCGTTATGACGTAATTGTGTATGACGTTATACGTCATGACGTAATTCTATATGACGTCATCCGTTCTGACGTAGAACTATGTGACGTTATACGTTATGACGCTATACTATATAGCGCTATATGTTAAGACGTATAACTATGTGATGGCATACGTTAAACCGTAATTCCATATGACGTTATACGTTATGGCGTATTAATATGTGACGTTATACGTTATGACGCAATATTATATGACGTCAATCGGAATGACGCAATACTATAAGCCGTTATACGTTATGACGTAATACTATATGACGTTATACGCCATGGCGCAATACTATATGACGTTATACGATATACCTCAATACTACATGACATTATACGTTATGACGTATTACTATGTGACGTTGTGCTTTATGACGTAATTCTATATGACGTTATTCTATATGACGTCATTCGTTGTGGCTTAGTTCTATGTGACGTTATACTTTATGACGCAATACTATATGACGTCATACGTTATGACGTAATACTATGTGACGTTATACGTTATGGCGCAATACAATATAGCGCTATACGTTATGACGAATTACTTTGTGACGTTATACGTTATTACACAATAACATATAACGTTGAACGTTATGACACAATACTATATGACGTTATACGTTATGACGTAATACTATATGACGTTATACGTCATGGCGCAATATTATATGACGTCATTCGGAATGACGCAATACCATATGACGTTATACGTTATGGCGTATTACTATGTTACGTTATACGTTATTACGACACACAATATAACGTTATGCGTCAAGACGTATTACTGTGTGACGTTATACGTTCTACCTTAATACTACATGACATTATAAGATATGACGTATTACTATGTGACGTACGTTATGACGTAATACTATATGACGTCATCCGTTGTGGCGTAGTACTATGTGACGTTATACCTTTGTACACAATAACACACAACGTTATACGTCATGGCGCAATACTATATGACGTTATACGTTATGACGTATTACTATGTGCCGTTATACGTCATGGCGTAATTCTATATGACGTCATCCGTTCTGACGTAGAACTATGTGACGTTATACGTTGTACCGTAATTCTATATGACGTTATACGTTATTACGTCACACAATATAACGTTATGCGTCAAGACGTATTACTGTGTGACGTTATACGTTCTACCTTAATACTACATGACATTATAAGATATGACGTATTACTATGTGACGTGCGTTATGACGTAATACTATATGACGTCATCCGTTGTGGCGTAGTACTATGTGACGTTATACCTTTTTACACAATAACACATAACGTTATACGTCATGGCGCAATACTATATGACGTTATACGTTATAACGTAATTCAATATGACGTTATACGTCATGACGTAATTCTATATGACGTCATCCGTTCTGACGTAGAACTATGTGACGTTATACGTTATGACGTAATTCAATATGACGTTATACGTTATGACGTAATTCAATATGACGTTATAGGTCATGACGGAATACTATATGACGTCATTCGGAATGACGCAATACTATGTGACGTTATCCGTTATGAGGCAATACAATATAGCGCTATACGTTATGAGGTATTACTATGTGACGTTATACGTTATAAATTAATACTACATGACATTATACGTTATGGCGTATTACCTTGTTACGTTATACGTTATTACACATTAAAATATAACTTTGTTCGTCATGACGCAATACTATATGACGTTATACGTTATGACGCAATACTATATGACGTCATCCGTTATGACGTAGTACTATGTGACGTTATACCTTATGACGCTATACTATATAGCGCTATATGTTAAGACGTATAACTATGTGATGGTATACGTTAAACCGTAATTCCATATGACGTTATACGTTATGGCGTATTAATATGTGACGTTATACGTTATGACGCAATATTATATGACGTCATTCGGAATGACGCAATACTATATGACGTTATACGTTATGGCGTATTACTATGTTACGTTATACGTTATTACACATTAAAATATAACGTTGTTCGTCATGACGCAATACTATATGACGTTATACGTTATGGCGTATTACTATGTGACGTTATACGTTATGACGCAATACTATATGACGTCATACGTTATGACGTAATACTATGTGACGTTATACGTTATGGCGCAATACAATATAGCGCTATACGTTATGACGAATTACTTTGTGACGTTATACGTTATTACACAATAACATATAACGTTGAACGTCATGACACAATACTATATGACGTTATACGTTATGACGTAATACTATATGACGTTATACGTCATGGCGCAATATTATATGACGTCATTCGGAATGACGCAATACTATATGACGTTATACGTTATGGCGTATTACTATGTTACGTTATACGTTATTACACATTAAAATATAACGTTGTTCGTCATGACGCAATACTATATGACGTTATACGTTATGGCGTATTACTATGTGACGTTATACGTTATGACGCAATACAATATAGCGCTATACGTTATGACGTATTACTATGTGACGTTATACGTTATGACGCAATACCATGTAGCGCTATATGTTATGACGTATTACTATGTGACGTTATACGTTATACCTTAGTACTACATGACATTGTACGTTATGGCGTATTACTTTGTGACGTTGTGCGTTATGACGTAATTCTGTACGACGTTATACGTCATGACGTAATTCTATGTGACTATGTGACGCTATACGTTATGACGCTATACAATATAGCGCTATACGTTATGACGTATTACTATGTGACGTTATACGTTATGACGTTGTCACGTCGGAGGCACAAAAGATCGCGAAATTAACAACTCGCAAATGATATCCTCGCGCCGCGGCACGAATGAAACGATTCTTTCACAAATAGGGTGAAGAAAATAGAATTTGATACGCAAAGATCAAATTTATTATAGAAAATCCAACTGAGTAACGGTTACAACGGATAGATTCGAAGTATCACAATAGACTGTATTTACGCTCGTTTTGGAAGGTCGCTCTACCGAGGATCTAGTCCCTTTGGAGGGGGTCTCGTTAATCCATTGTTTCAACGGGTGTGGCCTTTAGAGTGTTCGGTCTATTTATTTACTAATCAGATGATTCCTTGAGTGTGTGACACTCCCCCCTTCTTAGATTCGCTTTACTCCGTGGAAGCGTATGGTTCTGGTGGGTCGTCTGATTTGGATGACCCCGCTATTTTCATCATCTGCGATGATTTGGTAAGTGACCGTCCTTGGTGCTGATGTTTGATCGATCCTGTTTACTCGAGCGGTAGGACAGAGTATTCTGATACATACATTTTTGGGAAGTGATCGGTGTAGACATTCGAAAAGTTTACATTTGTACATTTTTGGTAGGAATGATAATATAATGGTTTCCTGTCTGCAAAGGCACGAACATCAATCCTTCCAATTTGAAGACAGCAGTTGGGCAAGTTTTGACTGTCTGTTGATTATTAATTAATTTTGACCCGCATTCTGGTGAATTTTATTGCGTTCGGTTGAATTCTTTTAGAAATGTGGATGATTGCTGTTCGTTTACAATATTTGTCTAGGTAGTGACTATCGGCTAAGATGTATTGTTCTGAGTTGGTTAATATCAAGTCAGTTTCCATTATGCAGAATTACAGAGAATACAGAGATTTGTTTGAAAGGTATCGGATAAATTTTAGTTATTTTACATTCATTGTGGTTTTCAATCTTGTGTATATTGTTGACAAGGTTTACGAGTTGATCTGTTTCGGTGTCGTCTACCATGCGTTTGATAAGTGCGGTTTGGTATTTCAATTTCTCGCGCACATTGTATAGAAACGAAACCTCGCCGCCTCAACAATCAAGAATTGACTATTATTTCACTTTAATATAATTTGTTCTAATTTTGTACGTTTATGTCTACGTCTAAATACGTTTATTTAAATCATTGATTTTGTTTTGTACAGTTCATTGATTAATTGCAGAAATGAATAATAGAATAATTAACATTCTATTCTGTTTTTTTTTTTTTTTTTTTTTTTGTTTTCATACAGTAATGTTTAGTAACATTTGATTTATGATATGACAATCATGTATACCACATATATATATCAATGGTATAAATATATACATAGACATGCAATATTTAATGTAATACAACTAAATTATACGTAATTCTATGGTTTCTTTTAAGAATACTAAGGTGGAACTAGGCGCGATTAAACAAGAAATTATTACTTTCAGAGAGTTCAAATATCTTCAATGTTTCTTTTATTTTAAATAACTTTTTTCCTTGATCTGTATTGTAAAATAGAGTTTTGAACAATTCGATAAAATAATTAATACATTCTCAATTGAAATTAAAATAAAAATTGAAATATTTTTTTGATTTTTTTTTTTTTTGTCGCCATGAATTATCGCTATCTTCGTTATCTGAATCCCATGTAGACCGAGATTTTTTTTTTTTTTTTTTTCTTCCTCTCTCTCTTTTCTTTTTTTTTCTTCTTTTTTCTTTGTCTATCGCTTTCTTCACCATCGTCATTTATAAAGTCTTCGTAACGCGTAGTTCTGGCTCTAGTGCTTCGTCGTACAGACCGCGAATCTCCTTTTCTACTACGTCGTTTTACGTCAGCAAAAGTGCTTTCACCAGAAGATGTTATATGGTCATCAAAATATTCTTCTTCTTCTGAACTCGTACCTTTAAAATCTTCGTCACTTTCAGGATCATCTTCGCTGCTTATATCGAGACTATTCAGCTTACGATGTTTCTTACGCGACAAGAATTTCTTTACTGCTCCTTTGTGTTGTTCTTCTTCTTCCTTATCAATACCATCCTCACATTCCATCTTATACTCTTCATCGCTCTCTTTTTCTGATTTTTTGTCAATGTCATCTTTACCTTCTGGAGCTTCTTCAATGTTTGATACTTCATTCTTAAAATGCAGCTGCGCTTCTTCTTTTTCCGCATTCACTATAGTTGCAATGTCTTTTCCTCTTCCTTGATTTCCAGCTCCCTGAACTGCTTCTACTTCGTCTTGGATTGCAGCATTGATCATGGCATCATAGTCATTAAATTTATATTTGTTAGCGGATCGTCTTTCACGTAACTGATATACAGGTTCACTTTCTTCACTACTAGATGTTTCTGTACTTGTCGAAGATAATGCTGATGAAGATTCATTATCAGATTCTTGGCTAGAGGCTTTTGATCCTTTCTGATGACGTTGTGATTCATTTTTGTGAAGAACATTATCTAGACTTATACCAACAAATGCTAGTCTCTTCTTTCTTAAAACTTCATTTTCATGTCTTTTCGTCAATTGATCGTACATTTTTAAGCTGTCTCTTAATTTAATCACTAGTAAGTTGTGCTGACATGGAGGACAGAACCAATCACCCTCTGGTATTAACATGAGAGCAGGTCTCAAGCACGAACAGTGCCACCCTTTATCACAAGAATCACATAAAAGTATCCATTCTGGATGATCTGCCTTACCACATTTTTGACAAGCATACTCATTATCTGCCTCTTCAACATCACTTTGAGCCTTTTGCGCAGTCCTTGCCCTTCTTAATGGCTCTGATTCTTGATCTTTTTCAAGATCACTTTCGGGCGAAAACTCATGATCGCTTTTAAAAAGTATAGATCCTTCGCTTTCTATTTCTTCTTCTTCATCCTCTTCTTCATCATTCTCATTTTCATCATCACTACTAGAACCTGAATAACTCTGCCATGGATTTGCTTCATTAAATTTAGCAGACATTTTCTTCCTTTTCCTTTTTCTACGTTTCTTCTTAGATTTCTTTTCTTTCTCTATTTCTTTTATTACTATTTCCTCTTCGCTTTCAAGCTTTGGTTTCTTCCGCTTCTTTCTTTCCTTTTTATTTGATTCCTTCTTAGATAATTCACTTTGTATTACTGTTAACAATTCATTAACTGTAGAGTTGTTTAAACTTTTTAATTTTTGTATTAAATTGTACTTTTTAGGCTCATCAATGAATGTCACAAAACTAGCTATTTGCAATAAATGTTCCCCAGGATAAGGATTTGAATATAAATATCGTAATGCATGGAGATAATCTTCTCTGTCTGTGTTGAAGATCATAAGATTTGGCATATATGAATCTAATTCAACAGGATATGGAAAATATGCATTAAAATTTTTGCTACATTTTCGATGGGAACCTTTGAAATTTTCTATTTCTTTATATAGTTCTAATACATTTTCATCTACAGAAGTTCTAAAATATAAATAAGTGTCATTTACTTCATCGTCATTTCGTATTTCTGGATAAACACATAAGAGAGCTTTCTTTTGTACTCTATAAAATACTTTGAGCATTTCAACGTATTTCTGATATATGAACTTTTGTATAGATTCTTTCATTACTTCCATTACATTATTTAATAATTTGATTTCAAAATTTTTCCAAATAAATGCCTGTTTCAATAATATTTCCTCGTCATTTGAACATAATTCATCACAAAATGTATTAGAATCTTTCATATATTCTGTGAGATGAGAATTCAATTCTTCTAGAATGGAAACATCTGTGCTATTTTGAACATTATTTGAGATAGTTATCAGAGTATCAGCAATTACATCACTCTTTTTCTGAATTTTTTGTTCTGAGTCTTGTTTCTGCATTTCATTATGTACAGTACTTCTAGAAATGGTATCTTCAGAATGTACATTAATATTCACGTAATTGTGATGGAAAGATTTTTCTGTATTTTTACTTTGAAAATTATATTTTGTAAATTTAATAATCGTATCAGTATTAGAATTTGATAAATCATCTTCTTGTAAATCTGATAAATCAACTTCAGATATCACATTTTCATTGTTTTTCTGCCAGCTGGAAGGATTATTGATTGAGGCATCCAATGTAAAACTATGTATAATTTTGGGCTTAGACACATTGTACGACATGATTGTAGTCTCTTCTTCAATCCTTCGTCTATCTGCTTCTTCTTTAATTTTTAATTGTGCTATTCTTCTAGACTGCCTTACAGGTGTTTCATCTTGAGTTAATCCTGTTTGTGTTTCAGGAACAATATCTCTACCTACCTCTAGGCCCAACATCATTTTTCTTTGCTTTCGTTTTTTCTGTGAAATTGGTGTCATATTTAAAGAATCGTTATTGCTTGGTGTTTCATCAAGATGGATCTCAGATGATACCTCAGAAGTTTGAATACTCTGAAATTCAGAATGTTTTGGTCGAGCTGAACGTCCACTTCCTCTATAACGCCTTCGTTTTCCTCTAGGACGTCCTCTTGTTTTCCTTCCAATTGCAACCGAATGAGTAGTACTTTGGTCATCGCTGACATCCTTAACTTCTTGATCTTCTGACTTTTCAGGACTACATTTTACAGCCTCGTCTTCTGAACTTATTGTTACAACGCGATTTTCCTCCACAGATTTTCGCAATTGCTTATCAGGTATTCGTTTCGCACGTAATTTTATTCTTTTACCTCCTATTATTTCTTCATCATTTTGTTTTGCAATTATATCTTCAGAATTTGATTCATGGGAACTATTACGTCGCTTATGGGATACTCTTGGTGATTCAGTGGAATCCAGTTTCCATCCATCATAAACAAGTTCAGATACGGGTTTAACCCGTAAGCCTATTTTTGGAGTAGAGATATCACTCTGCTCGTTATCGTTTAATTTTTTAAATGTATCATCGTCAGTACATGCTAAAGGATCCATTTCCTCGGGAACTGTACTGAATAAATTTTCATTGTCTACTTCCATTGAATCGTCAGATGATACAGGGACTGTTTTCGTTTCGATACTTTGAATTTCTGAGCTCCTTTGGTCAACACCGATTGCTAAAGCCGTGCTCGTGAGCACTTGGTCAGTTTCGATGTTGTACCTTAGTTTCATAGCCTTTGCAAGGCCTCGTATTTCTTTGGCCTGACTTCTATCACAAGTTTCCACGAATTCTATTATATTCTTAATACTTTGATCTGTATCACTTTTAAGGTTTCTGAACTCGTGAGTAAGAATTTGAAGTTGTTCGATCACAGTCGCAATTTCGCTCTGCTTTACCGTACTCATGTCAGTTGGATTCATCTCGATAGACGCGATATTTTCGGAAGAGTCACTATCTTCAGAACGTATTTTGGGTTTAGGATTTCGATAATATTCGAAAACCAGCTTACCGAGATTCGTAGATCCTTCTTTTGATCAAAGAGGTGACCGTGGTCCTTCGCTGTAGAATCCGTAGACTTCCCTTTGAAGTTTCCCCTTGATGCGATGAATGGATCGTGGCAGGATCGCCAATTTTGTCACGTCGGAGGCACAAAAGATCGCGAAATTAACAAATCGCAAATGATATCCTCGCGCCGCGGCACGAATGAAACGATTCTTTCACAAATAGGGTGAAGAAAATAGAATTTGATACGCAAAGATCAAATTTATTATAGAAAATCCAACTGAGTAACGGTTACAACGGATAGATTCGAAGTATCACAATAGACTGTATTTACGCTCGTTTTGGAAGGTCGCTCTACCGAGGATCTAGTCCCTTTGGAGGGGGTCTCGTTAATCCATTGTTTCAACGGGTGTGGCCTTTAGAGTGTTCGGTCTATTTATTTACTAATCAGATGATTCCTTGAGTGTGTGACAACGTCACACAATATAACGTTATACGTCATGACGTATTACTATGTGACGTTATACGTTATACCTTAATACTACATGACATTATACGTTATGACGTATTACTATGTGACGTTGCACGTTATGACGTAATTCTGTATGACGTTATACGTCATGACGTAATTCTATATGACGTCATCCGTTATGACGTAGTACTATGTGTCGTTATGCGTTATTACGCAATACCATATAACGTTACACGTCATGACGTAATTGTTTATGACGTCATCCGTTCTGACACAATATTATATGACGTTATACGTTATTACGCAATACCATATAACGTTATACGTCATGGCGCAATACTATATGACGTTATACGTTGTACCGTAATTCTATATGACGTTATACGTTACGACGTCACACAATACAACGTTATACGTCATGACGTATTACTATGTGACGTTATACGTTATACCTTAATATTGCATGACATTATACGTTATGACGTATAACTCAGTGACGTTGTGCGTTATGACGTAATTGTGTATGACGTTATACGTCATGACGTAATTCTATATGACGTCATCCGTCCTGACGTAGAACTATGTGACGTTATACGTTATGACGTAATTCAATATGACGTTATACGTTATGACGTAATTCAATATGACGTTATACGTCATGACGGAATACTATATGACGTCATTCGGAATGACGCAATACTATGTGACGTTATCCGTTATGAGGCAATACAATATAGCGCTATACGTTATGAGGTATTACTATGTGACGTTATACGTTATAAATTAATAATACATGACATTATACGTTATGGCGTATTACCTTGTTACGTTATACGTTATTACACATTAAAATATAACTTTGTTCGTCATGACGCAATACTATATGACGTCATCCGTTATGACGTAGTACTATGTGACGTTATACCTTATGACGCTATACTATATAGCGCTATATGTTAAGACGTATCACTATGTGATGGTATACGTTAAACCGTAATTCCATATGACGTCATACGTTATGGCGCAATACAATATAGCGCTATACGTTATGACGAATTACTTTGTGACGTTATACGTTATTACACAATAACATATAACGTTGAACGTCATGACACAATACTATATGACGTTATACGTTATGACGTAATACTATATGACGTTATACGTCATGGCGCAATATTATATGACGTCATTCGGAATGACGCAATACTATATGACGTTATACGTTATGGCGTATTACTATGTTACGTTATACGTTATTACACATTAAAATATAACGTTGTTCGTCATGACGCAATACTATATGACGTTATACGTTATGGCGTATTACTATGTGACGTTATACGTTATGACGCAATATTATATGACGTCATTCGGAATGACAACATACTATGTGACGTTATCCTTTATGACGCAATACAATATAGCGCTATACGTTATGACGTATTACTATGTGACGTTATACGTCATGGCGTAATTCTATATGACGTCATCCGTTCTGACGTAGAACTATGTGACGTTATACGTTATGACGTAATTTAATATGACGTTATACGTTATGACATAATTCAATATGACGTTATACGTCATGGCGGAATACTACATGACATTATACGTTATGGCGTATTACTATGTGACGTTATACGTTATGACGTTATTCTATATGACGTTATACGTCATGACGTAATACTATATGACATCATCCGTTACGAAGTAATACTATGTGACGTTATACGTTATTCCTTAATACTGTACAACGTTCAACATTATTACGTTATACCATATAACGTTATACCATATAACGTTATACGTTATGACGTAACTCTATATCACGTTATACGTCATGACGCAATACTACATGACATTCTACGTTATGACGTATTACTATGTGATGTTATACGTTATGAGATAATTATATATGACGTTATACGTTATGACGTAATACTCTGAAACGTTGTACGTCATGACGCAATACTATATGACGTTATACGTTATGACGCTATTCTGTATAGCGCTATATGTTAAGACGTATAACTATGTGATGGTATACGTTAAACCGTAATTCCATATGACGTTATACGTTATGGCGTATTAATATGTGACGTTATACGTTATGACGCAATATTATATGACGTCAATCGGAATGACGCAATACTATAAGCCGTTATACGTTATGACGTAATACTATATGACGTTATACGCCATGGCGCAATACTATATGACGTTATACGTTGTACCGTAATTCTATATGACGTTATACGTCTTGACGTTATTCTATATGACGTCATTCGTTGTGGCTTAGTTCTATGTGACGTTATACGTTATGACGCAATCCTATATGACGTCATACGTTATGACGTAATACTATTGACGTTATACGTTATGGCGCAATACAATAGAGCGCTATACGTTATGACGAATTACTTTGAGACGTTATACGTTATTACACAATAACATATAACGTTGAACGTCATGACACAATACTATATGACGTTATACGTTATGACGTAATACTATATGACGTTATACGTTATAAATTAATACTACATGACATTATACGTTATGACGTATTGCTATGTGACGTTATACGTTATGACGATATTCTATATGACGTTATACGTCATGACGTAATACTATATGATATCATCCGTTACGAAGTAATACTATGTGACGATATACGTTATGACGCAATATTGTATGACGTCATTCGGAATGATGCAATACTATGTGACGTTATCCGTTATGACGCAATACAATACAGCGCTATACGTTATGACGTATTACTATGTGACGTTATACGTTATAAATTAATACTACATGACATTATACGTTATGACGTATTACTATGTGACGTTATACGTTCTACCTTAATACTGTACAACGCTCAACATTATTACGTTATACCATATAACGTTATACGTTATGACGTAACTCTATATAACGTTATACGTCATGACGCAATACTACATGACATTCTACGTTATGACGTATTACTATGTGATGTTATACGTTATGAGGTAATTCTGTAGTGCGTCATCCGTTGTGGCGTAGTACTATGTGACGTTATGCGTTATTACGCAATACCGTATAACGTTACACGTCATGACGTAATTCTTTATGACGTCATCCGTTCTGACGCAATGTTATATGACGTTACACGTTATTACGCAATACCATATAACGTTATACGTCATGGCGCAATACTATATGACGTTATACGTTGTACCGTAATTCTATATGACGTTATACGTTACGACGTCACACAATATAACGTTATACATCATGACGTATTACTGTGTGACGTTATACGTTATACCTTAATACTACATGACATTATACGTTATGACGTATTACTATGCGACGTTCTGCTTTATGGCGTAATTCTATATGACGTTATACGTCATGACGTTATACTATATGACGTCATTCGTTGTGGCTTAGTTCTATGTGACGTTATACGTTATGACGCAATACTATATGACGTCATACGTTATGACGTAATACTCTGAAACGTTGTACGTCATGACGCAATACTATATGACGTTATATGTTATGACGCAATACTATATGACGTCATCCGTTATGACGTAGTACTATGTGACGTTGAACGTTATGACGCTATACAATATAGCGCTATACGTTATGACGTAATACTATGTGACGTTATACGTTATGACGTAATACTATATGAAGTCATCCGTTATGACGTCGTACTATGTGACGTTATACGTTATGACGCTATACAATATAGTGCTATACGTTATGACGTAATTCTATATAACGTTATACGTAATGATGTAATTCTATATGCCGTCATCCGTTGTGGCGTAGTACTATGTGTCGCTATACGTTATGACGCAACACTATATGACGTCATCCGTTATGACGTATTACTATGTGACGTTATACGTTATACCTTAATACTGCATGACGTTATACGTTATGACGTATTACTATGTGACGTTATACCTTATGACGCAATATTATATGACGTCATTCGGAATGACGCAATACTATATGACGTTATACGTTATGACGTCACTCAATATAACGTTATACGTCATGGCGCAATACTATATGACGTTATACGTTTTACCGTAATTCTATATGACCTTATACGTTATGACGTCACACAATTTAACGTTATACGTCATGACGTGAAACTGCGTGACGTTATACGTTATACCTTAATACTACATGACATTATACGTTATGACGTATTACTATGTGACGTTGTGCTTTATGACGTAATTCTATATTACGTTATACGTCATGACGTTATTCTATATGACGTCATTCGTTGTGGCATAGTTCTATGTGACGTTATACGTTATGACGCAATACTATATGACGTCATACGTTATGACGTAATACTATGTGACGTTATACGTTATGGCGCAATACAATATAGCGCTATACGTTATGACGAATTACTTTGTGACGTTATACGTTATTACACAATAACATATAACGTTGAACGTCATGACACAATACTATACGACGTTATACGTTATGACGTAATACTATATGACGTTATACGTCATGGTGCAATATTATATGACGTCATTCGGAATGACGCAATACTATGTGCCATTATACGTTATGGCGTATTACTATGTGACGTTATACGTTATGACGCAATATTATATGACGTCATTCGGAATGACACAATACTATATGCCGTGATACGTTATGACGTATTACTATGTGAAGTTATACGTTATGACGCAATATTATATGACGTTGTACGTCATGGCGCAATACTATATGACGTTATACGTTTTACCGTAATTCTATATGACCTTATACGTTATGACGTCACACAATTTAACGTTATACGTCATGACGTGAAACTGCGTGACGTTATACGTTATACCTTAATACTACATGACATTATACGTTATGACGTATTACTATGTGACGTTGTGCTTTATGACGTAATTCTATATTACGTTATACGTCATGACGTTATTCTATATGACGTCATTCGTTGTGGCATAGTTCTATGTGACGTTATACGTTATGACGCAATACTATATGACGTCATACGTTATGACGTAATACTATGTGACGTTATACGTTATGGCGCAATACAATATAGCGCTATACGTTATGACGAATTACTTTGTGACGTTATACGTTATTACACAATAACATATAACGTTGAACGTCATGACACAATACTATACGACGTTATACGTTATGACGTAATACTATATGGCGTTATACGTCATGGTGCAATATTATATGACGTCATTCGGAATGACGCAATACTATGTGCCATTATACGTTATGGCGTATTACTATGTGACGTTATACGTTATGACGCAATATTATATGACGTCATTCGGAATGACGCAATACTATATGACGTTATGCGTCTTGACGCAATACAATATAGCGCTATAAGTTATGACGTATTACTATGTGACGTTATACGTCATGGCGTAAATCTATATGACGTCATCCGTTCTGACGTAGAACTATGTGACGTTATACGTTATGACGTAATTTAATATGACGTTATACGTTATGACGTAATTCAATATGACGTTATACGTCATGGCGTAATTCTACATGACGTCATCCGTTCTGACGTAGAACTGTGTGACGTTATACGTTATGACGTAATTCAATATGACGTTATACGCTATGACGTAATTCAATATGACGTTATACGTCATGACGGAATACTATATGACGTCATTCGCAATGACGCAATACTATGTGACGTTATCCGTTATGAGGCAATACAATATAGCGCTATACGTTATGACGTATTACTATGTGACTTTGTACGTTATGACGCAATATTATATGTCGTCATTCGGAATGACACAATACTATATGCCGTGATACGTTATGACGTATTACTATGTGAAGTTATACGTTATGACGCAATATTATATGACGTTGTACGTCATGGCGCAATACTATATGACGTTATACGTTTTACCGTAATTCTATATGACGTTATACGTTATGACGTAACACAATTTAACGTTATACGTCATGACGTGTTACTATGGGACGATATACGTTATACCTTAATACTACATGACATTATACGTTATGACGTAATTCAATATGTCGTTATACGTCATGGCGGAATACTATATGACGTCATTCGGAATGATGCAATACTATGTGACGTTGTCCGTTATGACGCAATACAATATAGCGCTATACGTTATGACGTATTACTATGTGACGTTATACGTTATTACACAATAACATATAACGTTGAACGTCATGACACAATACTATATGACGTTATACGTTATGACGTAATACTATATGACGTTATACGTCATGGCGCAATATTATATGACGTCATTCGGAATGACGCAATACTATATGACGTTATACGTTATGGCGTATTACTATGTTACGTTATACGTTATTACACATTAAAATATAACGTTGTTCGTCATGACGCAATACTATATGACGTTATACGTTATGACGCAATACTATATGACGTCATCCGTTATGACGTAGTACTATGTGACGTTATACGTTATGACGCTATACTATATAGCGCTATATGTTAAGACGTATAACTATGTGATGGTATACGTTAAACCGTAATTCCATATGACGTTATACGTTATGGCGTATTAATATGTGACGTTATACGTTATGACGCAATATTATATGACGTCAATCGGAATGACGCAATACTATAAGCCGTTATACGTTATGACGTAATACTATATGACGTTATACGCCATGGCGCAATACTATATGACTTTATACGTTATACCTCAATACTACATGACATTATACGTTATGACGTATTACTATGTGACGTTGTGCTTTATGACGTAATTCTATATGACGTTATTCTATATGACGTCATTCGTTGTGGCTTAGTTCTATGTGACGTTATACGTTATGACGTAATACTATGTGACGTTATACGTTATGGCGCAATACAATATAGCGCTATACGTTATGACGAATTACTTTGTGACGTTATACGTTATTACACAATAACATATAACGTTGAACGTCATGACACAATACTATATGACGTTATACGTTATGACGTAATACTATATGACGTTATACGTCATGGCGCAATATTATATGACGTCATTCGGAATGACGCAATACTATATGACGTTATACGTTATGGCGTATTACTATGTTACGTTATACGTTATTACACATTAAAATATAACGTTGTTCGTCATGACGCAATACTATATGGCGTTATACGTTATGGCGTATTACTATGTGACGTTATACGTTATGACGCAATATTATATGACGTCATTCGGAATGACACAATACTATGAGACGTTATCCGTTATGACGCAATACAATATAGCGCTATACGTCATGGCGTATTACTATGTGACGTTATACGTCATGGCGTAATTCTATATGACGTCATCCGTTCTGACGTAGAACTATGTGACGTTATACGTTATGACGTAATTTAATATGCCGTTATACGTTATGACGTAATTCAATATGACGTTATACGTCATGGCGGAATACTACATGACATTATACGTTATGGCGTATTACTATGTGACGTTATACGTTATGACGTTATTCTATATGACGTTATACGTCATGACGTAATACTATATGACATCATCCGTTACGAAGTAATACTATGTGACGTTATACGTTATTCCTGAATACTGTACAACGTTCAACATTATTACGTTATACCATATAACGTTATACCATATAACGTTATACGTTATGACGTAACTCTATATCACGTTATACGTCATGACGCAATACTACATGACTTTCTACGGTATGACGTATTACTATGTGATGTTATACGTTATGAGATAATTATATATGACGTTATACGTTATGACGTAATACTCTGAAACGTTGTACGTCATGACGCAATACTATATGACGTTATACGTTATGACGCTATTCTGTATAGCGCTATATGTTAAGACGTATAACTATGTGATGGTATACGTTAAACCGTAATTCCATATGACGTTATACGTTATGGCGTATTAATATGTGACGTTATACGTTATGACGCAATATTATATGACGTCAATCGGAATGACGCAATACTATAAGCCGTTATACGTTATGACGTAATACTATATGACGTTATACGCCATGGCGCAATACTATATGACGTTATACGTTGTACCGTAATTCTATATGACGTTATACGTCTTGACGTTATTCTATATGACGTCATTCGTTGTGGCTTAGTTCTATGTGACGTTATACGTTATGACGCAATCCTATATGACGTCATACGTTATGACGTAATACTATGTGACGTTATACGTTATGGCGCAATACAATATAGCGCTATACGTTATGACGAATTACTTTGAGACGTTATACGTTATTACACAATAACATATAACGTTGAACGTCATGACACAATACTATATGACGTTATACGTTATGACGTAATACTATATGACGTTATACGTTATAAATTAATACTACATGACAGTATACGTTATGACGTATTGCTATGTGACGTTATACGTTATGACGATATTCTATATGACGTTATACGTCATGACGTAATACTATATGATATCATCCGTTACGAAGTAATACTATGTGACGTTATACGTTATGACGCAATATTGTATGACGTCATTCGGAATGAGGCAATACTATGTGACGTTATCCGTTATGACGCAATACAATACAGCGCTATACGTTATGACGTATTACTATGTGACGTTATACGTTCTACCTTAATACTGTACAACGCTCAACATTATTACGTTATACCATATAACGTTATACGTTATGACGTAACTCTATATAACGTTATACGTCATGACGCAATACTACATGACATTCTACGTTATGACGTATTACTATGTGATGTTATACGTTATGAGGTAATTCTGTAGTACATCATCCGTTGTGGCGTAGTACTATGTGACGTTATGAGTTATTACGCAATACCGTATAACGTTACACGTCATGACGTAATTCTTTATGACGTCATCCGTTCTGACGCAATGTTATATGACGTTACACGTTATTACGCAATACCATATAACGTTATACGTCATGGCGCAATACTATATGACGTTATACGTTGTACCGTAATTCTATATGACGTTATACGTTACGACGTCACACAATATAACGTTATACATCATGACGTATTACTGTGTGACGTTATACGTTATACCTTAATACGACATGACATTATACGTTATGACGTATTACTATGTGACGTTCTGCTTTATGACGTAATTCTATATGACGTTATACGTCATGACGTTATACTATATGACGTCATTCTTTGTGGCTTAGTTCTATGTAACGTTATACGTTATGACGCAATACTATATGACGTCATACGTTATGACGTAATACTCTGAAACGTTGTACGTCATGACGCAATACTATATGACGTTATATGTTATGACGCAATACTATATGACGTCATCCGTTATGACGTAGTACTATGTGACGTTGAACGTTATGACGCTATACAATATAGCGCTATACGTTATGACGTAATACTATGTGACGTTATACGTTATGACGTAATACTATATGAAGTCATCCGTTATGACGTCGTACTATGTGACGTTATACGTTATGACGCTATACAATATAGTGCTATACGTTATGACGTAATTCTATATAACGTTATACGTAATGATGTAATTCTATATGCCGTCATCCGTTGTGGCGTAGTACTATGTGTCGCTATACGTTATGACGCAACACTATATGACGTCATCCGTTATGACGTATTACTATGTGACGTTATACGTTATACCTTAATACTACATGACGTTATACGCTATGACGTATTACTATGTGACGTTATACCTTATGACGCAATATTATATGACGTCATTCGGAATGACGCAATACTATATGACGTTATACGTTATGACGTCACTCAATATAACGTTATACGTCATGGCGCAATACTATATGACGTTATACGTTTTACCGTAATTCTATATGACGTTATACGTTATGACGTCACACAATTTAACGTTATACGTCATGACGTGAAACTGCGTGACGTTATACGTTATACCTTAATACTACATGACATTATACGTTATGACGTATTACTATGTGACGTTGTGCTTTATGACGTAATTCTATATTACGTTATACGTCATGACGTTATTCTATATGACGTCATTCGTTGTGGCATAGTTCTATGTGACGTTATACGTTATGGCGCAATACAATATAGCGCTATACGTTATGACGTAATACTATGTGACGTTATACGTTATGGCGCAATACAATATAGCGCTATACGTTATGACGAATTACTTTGTGACGTTATACGTTATTACACAATAACATATAACGTTGAACGTCATGACACAATACTATACGACGTTATACGTTATGACGTAATACTATATGACGTTATACGTCATGGTGCAATATTATATGACGTCATTCGGAATGACGCAATACTATATGCCATTATACGTTATGGCGTATTACTATGTGACGTTATACGTTATGACGCAATATTATATGACGTCATTCGGAATGACGCAATACTATATGACGTTATGCGTTATGACGCAATACAATATAGCGCAATAAGTTATGACGTATTACTATGTGACGTTATACGTCATGGCGTAAATCTATATGACGTCATCCGTTCTGACGTAGAACTATGTGACGTTATACGTTATGACGTAATTTAATATGACGTTATACGTTATGACGTAATTCAATATGACGTTATACGTCATGGCGTAATTCTATATGACGTCATCCGCAATGACGCAATACTATGTGACGTTATCCGTTATGAGGCAATACAATATAGCGCTATACGTTATGACGTATTACTATGTGACGTTGTACGTTATGACGCAATATTATATGTCGTCATTCGGAATGACACAATACTATATGCCGTGATACGTTATGGCGTATTACTATGTGAAGTTATACGTTATGACGCAATATTATATTACGTTGTACGTCATGGCGCAATACTATATGACGTTATACGTTTTACCGTAATTCTATATGACGTTATACGTTATGACGTAACACAATTTAACGTTATACGTCATGACGTGTTACTATGGGACGATATACGTTATACCTTAATACTACATGACATTATACGTTATGACGTAATTCAATATGTCGTTATACGTCATGGCGGAATACTATATGACGTCATTCGGAATGATGCAATACTATGTGACGTTATCCGTTATGACGCAATACAATATAGCGCTATACGTTATGACGTATTACTATGTGACGTTATACGTTATTACACAATAACATATAACGTTGAACGTCATGACACAATACTATATGACGTTATACGTTATGACGTAATACTATATAGCGCTATACGTTATGACGAATTACTTTGTGACGTTATACGTTATTACACAATAACATATAACGTTGAACGTCATGACACAATACTATATGATGTTATACGTTATGGCGTATTACTATGTTACGTTATACGTTATTACACATTATAATATAACGTTGTTCGTCATGACGCAATACTATATGACGTTATACGTTATGACACAATACTATATGACGTCATCCGTTATGACGTAGTACTATGTGATGTTATACGTTATGACGCTATACTATATAGCGCTATATGTTAAGACGTATAACTATGTGATGGTATACGTTAAACCGTAATTCCATATGACGTTATACGTCATGGCGCAATATTATATGACGTCATTCGGAATGACGCAATACTATATGACGTTATACGTTATGGCGTATTACTATGTTACGTTATACGTTATTACACATTAAAATATAACGTTGTTCGTCATGACGCAATACTATATGACGTTATACGTTATGGCGTATTACTATGTGACGTTATACGTTATGACGCAATATTATATGACGTCATTCGGAATGACACAATACTATGAGACGTTATCCGTTATGACGCAATACAATATAGCGCTATACGTCATGGCGTATTACTATGTGACGTTATACGTTATGATGCCATACTACATAGCGCTATGCGTTATGACGTATTACTATGTGACGTTATACGTTATACCTTAGTACTACATGACATTGTACGTTATGGCGTATTACTCTGTGACGTTGTGCGTTATGACGTAATTCTGTACGACGTTATACGTCATGACGTAATTCTATGTGACTATGTGACGCTATACGTTATGACGCTATACAATATAGCGCTATACGTTATGACGTATTACTATGTGACGTTATACGTTATGACGTCACACAATATAACGTTATACGTCATGACGTGTTACTATGTGACGTTATACGTTATACCTTAATACTACATGACATTATACGTTATGACGTATTACTATGTGACGTTGTACGTTATGACGTAATTCTATATGACGTTATTCTATATGACGTCATTCGTTGTGGCTTAGTTCTATGTGACGTTATACGTTATGGCGCAATACAATATAGCGCTATACGTTATGGCGTATTACTATGTTACGTTATACGTCATGGCGTAATTCTATATGACGTCATCCGTTCTGACGTAGAACTATGTGACGTTATACGTTATGACGTAATTTAATATGACGTTATACGTTATGACATAATTCAATATGACGTTATACGTCATGGCGGAATACTACATGATATTATACGTTATGGCGTATTACTATGTGACGTTATACGTTATGACGATATTCTATATGACGTTATACGTCATGACGTAATACTATATGACATCATCCGTTACGAAGTAATACTATGTGACGTTATACGTTATTCCTTAATACTGTACAACGTTCAACATTATTACGTTATACCATATAACGTTATACCATATAACGTTATACGTTATGACGTAACTCTATATCACGTTATACGTCATGACGCAATACTACATGACATTCTACGTTATGACGTATTACTATGTGATGTTATACGTTATGAGATAATTATATATGACGTTATACGTTATGACGTAATACTCTGAAACGTTGTACGTCATGACGCAATACTATATGACGTTATACGTCATGACGCAATGCTACATGACATTCTACGTTATGACGTATTACTATGTGATGATATACGTTATGAGGTAATTCTGTAGTACGTCATCCGTTGTGGCGTAGTACTATGTGTCGTTATGCGTTATTACGCAATACCATATAACGTTACACGTCATGACGTAATTCTTTATGACGTCATCCGTTCTGACGCAATATTATATGACGTTACACGTTATTACGCAATACCATATAACGTTATACGTCATGGCGCAATACTATATGACGTTATACGTTGTACCGTAATTCTATATGACGTTATACGTTACGACGTCACACAATATAACGTTATACATCATGACGTATTACTGTGTGACGTTATACGTTATACCTTAATACTACATGACATTAAACGTTATGACGTATTACTATGTGACGTTCTGCTTTATGACGTAATTCTATATGACGTTATACGTCATGACGTTATTCTATATGAAGTCATTCGTTGTGGCTTAGTTCTATGTGACGTTATACGTTATGACGCAATACTATATGACGTCATACGTTATGACGTAATACTCTGAAACGTTGTACGTCATGACGCAATACTATATGACGTTATATGTTATGACGCAATACTATATGACGTCATCCGTTATGACGTAGTGCTATGTGACGTTATACGTTATGACGCTATACAATATAGCGCTATACGTTATGACGTAATACTATGTGACGTTATACGTCATGACGTAATTCTATATGCCGTCATCCGTTGTGGCGTAGTACTATGTGTCGCTATACGTTATGACGCAACACTATATGACGTCATCCGTTATGACGTATTACTATGTGACGTTATACGTTATACCTTAATACTACATGACGTTATACGTTATGACGTATTACTATGTGACGTTATAAACTTATGACGCAATATTATATGACGTCATTCGGAATGACGCAATACTATATGACGTTATACGTTATGACGTCACTCAATATAACGTTATACGTCATGGCGCAATACTATATGACGTTATACGTTTTACCGTAATTCTATATGACGTTATACGTTATGACGTCACACAATTTAACGTTATACGTCATGACGTGAAACTGTGTGACGTTATACGTTATACCTTAATACTACATGACATTATACGTTATGACGTATTACTATGTGACGTTGTGCTTTATGACTTAATTCTATATGACGTTATACGTCATGACGTTATTCTATATGACGTCATTCGTTGTGGCTTACTTCTATGTGACGTTATACGTTATGACGCAATACTATATGCCGTCATACGTTATGACGTAATACTATGTGACGTTATACGTTATGGCGCAATACGATATAGCGCTATACGTTATGACGAATTACTTTGTGACGTTATACGTTATTACACAATAACATATAACGTTGAACGTCATGACACAATACTATACGACGTTATATGTTATGACGTAATACTATATGACGTTATACGTCATGGCGCAATATTATATGACGTCATTCGGAATGACGCAATACTATATGCTATTATACGTTATGGCGTATTACTATCTGACGTTATACGTTATGACGCAATATTATGTGACGTCATTCGGAATGACGCAATACTATGTGACGTTATGCGTTATGACGCAATACAATATAGCGCTATACGTTATGACGTATTACTATGTGACGTTATACGTCATGGCGTAAATCTATATGACGTCATCCGTTCTGACGTAGAACTATGTGACGTTATACGTTATGACGTAATTTAATATGACGTTATACGTTATGACGTAATTCAATATGACGTTATACGTCATGGCGGAATACTACATGACATTATACGTTATGGCGTATTACTATGTGACGTTATACGTTATGACGTTATTCTATATGACGTTATACGTCATGACGTAATACTATATGACATCATCCGTTACGAAGTAATACTATGTGACGTTATACGTTATTCCTTAATACTGTACAACGTTCAACATTATTACGTTATACCATATAACGTTATACCATATAACGTTATACGTTATGACGTAACTCTATATCACGTTATACGTCATGACGCAATACTACATGACTTTCTACGGTATGACGTATTACTATGTGATGTTATACGTTATGAGATAATTATATATGACGTTATACGTTATGACGTAATACTCTGAAACGTTGTACGTCATGACGCAATACTATGTGACGTTATACGTTATGACGCAATACTATATCACGTCATCCGTTATGATGTAGTACTATGTGACGTTATACGTTATGACGCCATACTACATAGCGCTATACGTTATGACGTATTACTATGTGACGTTATACGTTATGACGTCACACAATATAACGTTATACGTCATGACGTATTACTATGTGACGTTATACGTTATACCTTAATACTACATGACATTATACGTTATGACGTATTACTATGTGACGTTGTGCGTTATGACGTAATTCTGTATGACGTTATACGTTATGAGATAATTATATATGACGTTACACGTTATGACGTAATACTCTGAAACGTTGTACGTCATGACGCAATACTATGTGACGTTATACGTTATGACGCAATACTATATGACGTCATCCGTTATGGTGTAGTAGTATGTGACGTTATACGTTATGACGCCATACTACATAGCGCTATACGTTATGACGTATTACTATGTGACGTTATACGTTATACCTTAGTACTACATGACATTGTACGTTATGGCGTATTACTCTGTGACGTTGTGCGTTATGACGTAATTCTGTACGACGTTATACGTCATGACGTAATTCTATGTGACTATGTGACGCTATACGTTATGACGCTATACAATATAGCGCTATACGTTATGACGTATTACTATGTGACGTTATACGTTATGACGTCACACAATATAACGTTATACGTCATGACGTGTTACTATGTGACGTTATACGTTATACCTTAATACTACATGACATTATACGTTATGACGTATTACTATGTGACGTTGTACGTTATGACGTAATTCTATATGACGTTATTCTATATGACGTCATTCGTTGTGGCTTAGTTCTATGTGACGTTATACGTTATGACGCAATACTATATGACGTCATACGTTATGACGTAATACTATGTGACGTTATACGTTATGGCGCAATACAATATAGCGCTATACGTTATGGCGTATTACTATGTTACGTTATACGTCATGGCGTAATTCTATATGACGTCATCCGTTCTGACGTAGAACTATGTGACGTTATACGTTATGGCGTAATTTAATATGACGTTATACGTTATGACATAATTCAATATGACGTTATACGTCATGGCGGAATACTACATGACATTATACGTTATGGCGTATTACTATGTGACGTTATACGTTATGACGATATTCTATATGACGTTATACGTCATGACGTAATACTATATGACATCATCCGTTACGAAGTAATACTATGTGACGTTATACGTTATTCCTTAATACTGTACAACGTTCAACATTATTACGTTATACCATATAACGTTATACCATATAACGTTATACGTTATGACGTAACTCTATATCACGTTATACGTCATGACGCAATACTACATGACATTCTACGTTATGACGTATTACTATGTGATGTTATACGTTATGAGATAATTATATATGACGTTATACGTTATGACGTAATACTCTGAAACGTTGTACGTCATGACGCAATACTATATGACGTTATACGTTATGACGCTATTCTGTATAGCGCTATATGTTAAGACGTATAACTATGTGACGGTATACGTTAAACCGTAATTCCATATGACGTTATACGTTATGGCGTATTAATATGTGACGTTATACGTTATGACGCAATATTATATGACGTCAATCGGAATGACGCAATACTATAAGCCGTTATACGTTATGACGTAATACTATATGACGTCATCCGTTCTGACGCAATATTATATGACGTTACACGTTATTACGCAATACCATATAACGTTATACGTCATGGCGCAATACTATATGACGTTATACGTCTTGACGTTATTCTATATGACGTCATTCGTTGTGGCTTAGTTCTATGTGACGTTATACGTTATGACGCAATCCTATATGACGTCATACGTTATGACGTATTACTATGTGACGTTATACGTTATGGCGCAATACAATATAGCGCTATACGTTATGACGAATTACTTTGTGACGTTATACGTTATTACACAATAACATATAATGTTGAACGTCATGACACAATACTATATGACGTTATACGTTATGACGTAATACTATATGACGTTATACGTTATAAATCAATACTACATGACATTATACGTTATGACGTACTGCTATGTGACGTTATACGTTATGACGGTATTCTATATGACGTTATACGTCATGACGTAATACTATATGATATCGTCCGTTACGAAGTAATACTATGTGACGTTATACGTTATGACGCAATATTGTATGACGTCATTCGGAATGATGCAATACTATGTGACGTTATCCGTTATGACGCAATACAATACAGCGCTATACGTTATGACGTATTACTATGTGACGTTATACGTTATAAATTAATACTACATGACATTATACGTTATGACGTATTACTATGTGACGTTGTGCTTTATGACGTAATTCTATATGACGTTATACGTCATGACGTTATTCTATATGACGTCATTCGTTGTGGCTTACTTCTATGTGACGTTATACGTTAAGACGCAATACTATATGCCGTCATACGTTATGACGTAATACTATGTGACGTTATACGTTATGGCGCAATACGATATAGCGCTATACGTTATGACGAATTACTTTGTGACGTTATACGTTATTACACAATAACATATAACGTTGAACGTCATGACACAATACTATACGACGTTATATGTAATGACGTAATACTATATGACGTTATACGTCATGGCGCAATATTATATGACGTCATTCGGAATGACGCAATACTATATGCCATTATACGTTATGGCGTATTACTATCTGACGTTATACGTTATGACGCAATATTATGTGACGTCATTCGGAATGACGCAATACTATGTGACGTTATGCGTTATGACGCAATACAATATAGCGCTATACGTTATGACGTATTACTATGTGACGTTATACGTCATGGCGTAAATCTATATGACGTCATCCGTTCTGACGTAGAACTATGTGACGTTATACGTTATGACGTAATTTAATATGACGTTATACGTCATGACGCAATACTATATGACGTTATACGTTATGACGATATTCTGTATAGCGCTATATGTTAAGACGTATAACTATGTGATGGTATACGTTAAACCGTAATTCCATATGACGTTATACGTTATGGCGTATTAATATGTGACGTTATACGTTATGACGCAATATTATATGACGTCAATCGGAATGACGCAATACTATAAGCCGTTATACGTTATGACGTAATACTATGTAAAGTTATACGTTATGACGCAATATTATATGACGTTGTACGTCATGGCGCAATATTATATGACGTCATTCGGAATGACGCAATACTATATGACGTTATACGTTATGGCGTATTACTATGTGACGTTATACGTTATACCTTAATACTACATGACATTATACGTCATGACGCAATACTACATGACTTTCTACGTTATGACGTATTACTATGTGATGTTATACGTTATGAGATAATTATATATGACGTTATACGTTATGACGTAATACTCTGAAACGTTGTACGTCATGACGCAATACTATGTGACGTTATACGTTATGACGCAATACTATATGACGTCATCCGTTATGACGTAGTACTATGTGACGTTATACGTTATGACGCTATACTATATAGCGCTATATGTTAAGACGTATAACTATGTGATGGTATACGTTAAACCGTAATTCCATATGACGTTATACGTTATGGCGTATTAATATGTTACGTTATACGTTATGACGCAATATTATATGACGTCAATCGGAATGACGCAATACTATAAGCCGTTATACGTTATGACGTAATACTATATGACGTTATACGCCATGGCGCAATACTATATGACTTTATACGTTATACCTCAATACTACATGACATTATACGTTATGACGTATTACTATGTGACGTTGTGCTTTATGACGTAATTCTATATGACGTTATTCTATATGACGTCATTCGTTGTGGCTTAGTTCTATGTGACGTTATACGTTATGACGCAATACTATATGACGTCATACGTTATGACGTAATACTATGTGACGTTATACGTTATGGCGCAATACAATATAGCGCTATACGTTATGACGAATAACTTTGTGACGTTATACGTTATTACACAATAACATATAACGTTGAACGTCATGACACAATACTATATGACGTTATACGTTATGACGTAATACTATATGACGTTATACGTCATGGCGCAATATTATATGACGTCATTCGGAATGACGCAATACTATATGACGTTATACGTTATGGCGTATTACTATGTTACGTTATACGTTATTACACATTAAAATATAACGTTGTTCGTCATGACGCAATACTATATGACGTTATACGTTATGGCGTATTACTATGTGACGTTATACGTTATGACGCAATATTATATGACGTCATTCGGAATGACACAATACTATGAGACGTTATCCGTTATGACGCAATACAATATAGCGCTATACGTCATGGCGTATTACTATTTGACGTTATACGTCATGGCGTAATTCTATATGACGTCATCCGTTCTGACGTAGAACTATGTGACGTTATACGTTATGACGCTATACAATATAGTGCTATACGTTATGACGTAATTCTATATAACGTTATACGTAATGACGTAATTCTATATGCCGTCATCCGTTGTGGCGTAGTACTATGTGTCGCTATACGTTATGACGCAACACTATATGACGTTATCCGTTATGACGTATTACTATGTGACGTTATACGTTATACCTTAATACTACATGACGTTATACGTTATGACGTATTACTATGTGACGTTATACCTTATGACGCAATATTATATGACGTCATTCGGAATGACGCAATACTATATGACGTTATACGTTATGACGTCACACAATATAACGTTATACGTCATGGCGCAATACTATATGACGTTATACGTTTTACCGCAATTCTATATGACGTTATACGTTATGACGTGACACAATTTAACGTTATACGTCATGACGTGAAACTGTGTGACGTTATACGTTATACCTTAATACTACATGACATTATACGTTATGACGTATTACTATGTGACGTTGTGCTTTATGACGTAATTCTATATGACGTTATACGTCATGACGTTATTCTATATGACGTCATTCGTTGTGGCTTACTTCTATGTGACGTTATACGTTATGACGCAATACTATATGACGTCAGACGTTATGACGTAATACTATGTGACGTTATACGTTATGGCGCAATACAATATAGCGCTATACGTTATGACGAATTACTTTGTGACGTTATACGTTATTACACAATAACATATAACGTTGAACGTCATGACACAATACTATACGACGTTATATGTTATGACGTAATACTATATGACGTTATACGTCATGGCGCAATATTATATGACGTCATTCGGAATGACGCAATACTATATGCCATTATACGTTATGACGTAATACTATGTGACGTTATACGTTATGGCGCAATACAATATAGCGCTATAAGTTATGACGAATTACTTTGTGACGTTATACGTTATTACACAATAACATATAACGTTGAACGTCATGACACAATACTATACGACGTTATATGTTATGACGTAATACTATATGACGTTATACGTCATGGCGCAATATTATATGACGTCAATCGGAATGACGCAATACTATATGCCATTATACGTTCTGACGTAGAACTATGTGACGTTATACGTTATGACGTAATTTAATATGACGTTATACGTTATGACGTAATTCAATATGACGTTATACGTCATGGCGTAATTCTATATGACGTCATCCGTTCTGACGTAGAACTGTGTGACGTTATACGTTATGACGTAATTCAATATGACGTTATACGTCATGACGGAATACTATATGACGTCATTCGGAATGACGCAATACTATGTGACGTTATCCGTTATGAGGCAATACAATGTAGCGCTATACGTTATGACGTATTACTATGTGACGTTATACGATATAAATTAATACTACATGACATTATACGTTATGGCGTATTACCTTGTGACGTTATACGTTATAACACAATAACATATAACGTTGTACGTCATGGCGCAATATTATATGACGTCATTCGGAATGACGCAATACTATATGCCATTATACGTTATGACGTAATACTATGTGACGTTATACGTTCTGGCGCAATACTATATGACGTTATACGTTGTAACGTAATTCTATGTGACGTTATACGTTATGACGTCACACAATATAACGTTATACGTCATGACGTATTACTGTGTGACGTTATACGTTATACCATAATACTACATGACATTAAACGTTATGACGTGTTACTATGTTACATTGTACGTTATGACGTAATTCTGTATGACGCTGTACGTCATGACGTAACTCTATATGACGTCATCCGTTGTGGCGTATTACTATGTGACGTTATGCGTTATGACGCAATATTATATGACGTCATATGTTATGACGTAATACTATGTGACGTTATACGTTATCGCGCAATTCAATATAGCGCTATATGTTATGACGTATTACTATGTGACGTTATACGTTCTACCTTATTACTACATGACATTATACGTTATGACGTATTACTATGTGACGTTGTACGTTATGACGCAATATTATATGTCGTCATTCGGAATGACACAATACTATATGCCGTGATACGTTATGGCGTATTACTATGTGAAGTTATACGTTATGACGCAATATTATATGACGTTGTACGTCATGGCGCAATACTATATGACGATATACGTTTTACCGTAATTCTATATGACGTTATACGTTATGACGTAACACAATTTAACGTTATACGTCATGACGCGTTACTATGGGACGATATACGTTATACCTTAATACTACATGACATTATACGTTATGACGTAATTCAATATGACGTTATACGTCATGGCGGAAGACTATATGACGTCATTCGGAATGACGCAATACTATGTGACGTTATCCGTTTTACCGTAATTCTATATGGCGTTACACGTTATGACGTAACACAATTTAACGTTATACGTCATGACGTGTTACTATGGGACGATATACGTTATACCTTAATACTACATGACATTATACGTTATGACGTATTACTATGTGACGTTATACGTTATACCTTAATACTACATGACATTATACGTTATGACGTATTACTATGTGACGTTATAAGTTATGACGTAATACTCTGAAACGTTGTACGTCATGACGTAATACTATATGACGTTATACGTTATTATGCAATACCATATAACGTTATACGTCATGGCGCAATGCTATATGACGTTATACGTTGTACCGTAATTCTATATGACGTTATACGTTACGACGTCACACAATATAACGTTATACATCATGACGTATTACTGTGTGACGTTATACGTTATACCTTAATACTACATGACATTATACGTTATGATGTATTACTATGTGACGTTGTACGTTATGACGTAATTCTATATGACGTCATCCGTTCTGACGTAGAACTATGTGACGTTATACGTTATGACGCTATACAATATAGTGCTATACGTTATGACGTAATTCTATATAACGTTATACGTAATGACGTAATTCTATATGCCGTCATCCGTTGTGGCGTAGTACTATGTGTCGCTATACGTTATGACGCAACACTATATGACGTTATCCGTTATGACGTATTACTATGTGACGTTATACGTTATACCTTAATACTACATGACGTTATACGTTATGACGTATTACTATGTGACGTTATACCTTATGACGCAATATTATATGACGTCATTCGGAATGACGCAATACTATATGACGTTATACGTTATGACGTCACACAATATAACGTTATACGTCATGGCGCAATACTATATGACGTTATACGTTTTACCGCAATTCTATATGACGTTATACGTTATGACGTGACACAATTTAACGTTATACGTCATGACGTGAAACTGTGTGACGTTATACGTTATACCTTAATACTACATGACATTATACGTTATGACGTATTACTATGTGACGTTGTGCTTTATGACGTAATTCTATATGACGTTATACGTCATGACGTTATTCTATATGACGTCATTCGTTGTGGCTTACTTCTATGTGACGTTATACGTTATGACGCAATACTATATGACGTCATACGTTATGACGTAATACTATGTGACGTTATACGTTATGGCGCAATACAATATAGCGCTATACGTTATGACGAATTACTTTGTGACGTTATACGTTATTACACAATAACATATAACGTTGAACGTCATGACACAATACTATACGACGTTATATGTTATGACGTAATACTATATGACGTTATACGTCATGGCGCAATATTATATGACGTCATTCGGAATGACGCAATACTATATGCCATTATACGTTATGACGTAATACTATGTGACGTTATACGTTATGGCGCAATACAATATAGCGCTATAAGTTATGACGAATTACTTTGTGACGTTATACGTTATTACACAATAACATATAACGTTGAACGTCATGACACAATACTATACGACGTTATATGTTATGACGTAATACTATATGACGTTATACGTCATGGCGCAATATTATATGACGTCAATCGGAATGACGCAATACTATATGCCATTATACGTTCTGACGTAGAACTATGTGACGTTATACGTTATGACGTAATTTAATATGACGTTATACGTTATGACGTAATTCAATATGACGTTATACGTCATGGCGTAATTCTATATGACGTCATCCGTTCTGACGTAGAACTGTGTGACGTTATACGTTATGACGTAATTCAATATGACGTTATACGTCATGACGGAATACTATATGACGTCATTCGGAATGACGCAATACTATGTGACGTTATCCGTTATGAGGCAATACAATGTAGCGCTATACGTTATGACGTATTACTATGTGACGTTATACGATATAAATTAATACTACATGACATTATACGTTATGGCGTATTACCTTGTGACGTTATACGTTATAACACAATAACATATAACGTTGTACGTCATGGCGCAATGCTATATGACGTTTTGCGTTATGACGTAATACTATATGACGTTATACGTTATGACGTTATACTTTATAACGTTATACGTTCTGGCGCAATACTATATGACGTTATACGTTGTAACGTAATTCTATGTGACGTTATACGTTATGACGTCACACAATATAACGTTATACGTCATGACGTATTACTGTGTGACGTTATACGTTATACCTTAATACTACATGACATTAAACGTTATGACGTGTTACTATGTTACATTGTACGTTATGACGTAATTCTGTATGACGCTGTACGTCATGACGTAACTCTATATGACGTCATCCGTTGTGGCGTATTACTATGTGACGTTATGCGTTATGACGCAATATTATATGACGTCATATGTTATGACGTAATACTATGTGACGTTATACGTTATCGCGCAATTCAATATAGCGCTATATGTTATGACGTATTACTATGTGACGTTATACGTTCTACCTTATTACTACATGACATTATACGTTATGACGTATTACTATGTGACGTTGTACGTTATGACGCAATATTATATGTCGTCATTCGGAATGACACAATACTATATGCCGTGATACGTTATGGCGTATTACTATGTGAAGTTATACGTTATGACGCAATATTATATGACGTTGTACGTCATGGCGCAATACTATATGACGATATACGTTTTACCGTAATTCTATATGACGTTATACGTTATGACGTAACACAATTTAACGTTATACGTCATGACGTGTTACTATGGGACGATATACGTTATACCTTAATACTACATGACATTATACGTTATGACGTAATTCAATATGACGTTATACGTCATGGCGGAAGACTATATGACGTCATTCGGAATGACGCAATACTATGTGACGTTATCCGTTTTACCGTAATTCTATATGGCGTTACACGTTATGACGTAACACAATTTAACGTTATACGTCATGACGTGTTACTATGGGACGATATACGTTATACCTTAATACTACATGACATTATACGTTATGACGTATTACTATGTGACGTTATACGTTATACCTTAATACTACATGACATTATACGTTATGACGTATTACTATGTGACGTTATAAGTTATGACGTAATACTCTGAAACGTTGTACGTCATGACGTAATACTATATGACGTTATACGTTATTATGCAATACCATATAACGTTATACGTCATGGCGCAATGCTATATGACGTTATACGTTGTACCGTAATTCTATATGACGTTATACGTTACGACGTCACACAATATAACGTTATACATCATGACGTATTACTGTGTGACGTTATACGTTATACCTTAATACTACATGACATTATACGTTATGATGTATTACTATGTGACGTTGTACGTTATGACGTAATTCTATATGACGTTATACGTCATGACGTATTTCTATATGACGTCATCCGTTATGGCGTAGTACTATGTGACGTTATACGTTATGACGCAATATTATATGACGTCATTCGGAATGACGCAATACTATATGACGTTATACGTTATGACGTAATTCAATATGACGTTATACGTCATGGCGTAATTCTATATGACGTCATCCGTTCTGACGTAGAACTGTGTGACGTTATACGTTATGACGTAATTCAATATGACGTTATACGTCATGACGGAATACTATATGACGTCATTCGGAATGACGCAATACTATGTGACGTTATCCGTTATGAGGCAATACAATGTAGCGCTATACGTTATGACGTATTACTATGTGACGTTATACGATATAAATTAATACTACATGACATTATACGTTATGGCGTATTACCTTGTGACGTTATACGTTATAACACAATAACATATAACGTTGTACGTCATGGCGCAATGCTATATGACGTTTTGCGTTATGACGTAATACTATATGACGTTATACGTTATGACGTTATACTTTATAACGTTATACGTTCTGGCGCAATACTATATGACGTTATACGTTGTAACGTAATTCTATGTGACGTTATACGTTATGACGTCACACAATATAACGTTATACGTCATGACGTATTACTGTGTGACGTTATACGTTATACCTTAATACTACATGACATTAAACGTTATGACGTGTTACTATGTTACATTGTACGTTATGACGTAATTCTGTATGACGCTGTACGTCATGACGTAACTCTATATGACGTCATCCGTTGTGGCGTATTACTATGTGACGTTATGCGTTATGACGCAATATTATATGACGTCATATGTTATGACGTAATACTATGTGACGTTATACGTTATCGCGCAATTCAATATAGCGCTATATGTTATGACGTATTACTATGTGACGTTATACGTTCTACCTTATTACTACATGACATTATACGTTATGACGTATTACTATGTGACGTTGTACGTTATGACGCAATATTATATGTCGTCATTCGGAATGACACAATACTATATGCCGTGATACGTTATGGCGTATTACTATGTGAAGTTATACGTTATGACGCAATATTATATGACGTTGTACGTCATGGCGCAATACTATATGACGATATACGTTTTACCGTAATTCTATATGACGTTATACGTTATGACGTAACACAATTTAACGTTATACGTCATGACGTGTTACTATGGGACGATATACGTTATACCTTAATACTACATGACATTATACGTTATGACGTAATTCAATATGACGTTATACGTCATGGCGGAAGACTATATGACGTCATTCGGAATGACGCAATACTATGTGACGTTATCCGTTTTACCGTAATTCTATATGGCGTTACACGTTATGACGTAACACAATTTAACGTTATACGTCATGACGTGTTACTATGGGACGATATACGTTATACCTTAATACTACATGACATTATACGTTATGACGTATTACTATGTGACGTTATACGTTATACCTTAATACTACATGACATTATACGTTATGACGTATTACTATGTGACGTTATAAGTTATGACGTAATACTCTGAAACGTTGTACGTCATGACGTAATACTATATGACGTTATACGTTATTATGCAATACCATATAACGTTATACGTCATGGCGCAATGCTATATGACGTTATACGTTGTACCGTAATTCTATATGACGTTATACGTTACGACGTCACACAATATAACGTTATACATCATGACGTATTACTGTGTGACGTTATACGTTATACCTTAATACTACATGACATTATACGTTATGATGTATTACTATGTGACGTTGTACGTTATGACGTAATTCTATATGACGTTATACGTCATGACGTATTTCTATATGACGTCATCCGTTATGGCGTAGTACTATGTGACGTTATACGTTATGACGCAATATTATATGACGTCATTCGGAATGACGCAATACTATATGACGTTATACGTTATGACGTTATACTATATGCCGTAATACGTTATGACGATATACTTTATAACGTTATACGTCATGGCGCAATACTATATGACGTTATACGTTGTACCGTAATACTATACGACGTTATACGTCATGACGTAATTCTTTATGATGTCAACCGTTCTGACTTAATATTGTATGACGTTATACGTTATTACGCAATAACATATAACGTTGTACGTCATGACGCAATACTATATGACGTTATACGTTATGACGTAATACAATATAGCGCTACACGTTATGACGTATTAGTATGTGACGTTATACGTTATTACACAATAACATACAACGTTGTACGTCATGATGCAATACTAAATGACGTTATACGTTATGACTCAATACAATATACCGCCAAACGTTGTGACGTATAACTATGTGACGGCATACGTTAAACAGTAATTCTATATGACGTTATACGTTATGACGTATTACTATGTGACGTTATACGTTATGACGTAATACAATATAGCGCTATATGTTATGACGTATTACTATGTGACGTTATACGTTATTACACAAAAACATATAACGTTGTACGTCCTGACGTATTACTATGTGACGTTATACGTTATACCTTAATCCTACATGACATTATACGTTATGACGTATTACAATGTTATGATGTACGTTATGACGTAATTCTATATGACGCTATACGACATGACGTAATGCTATATGACGTCATCCGTTGTGGCGTAGTACTATGCGACGCTATACGTCATGACGCAATACTGTATGACGTCATACGTTATGACGTAGTACTATGTGACTTTATACGTTATAAATTAATACTACATGACATTATACGTTATGACGTATTACTATGTGACGTTGTACGTTATGACGTAATTCTGTATGACGTTATACGTCATGACGTAAGTCTATATGACGTCATCCGTTGTGGCGTAGTACTAGCTGACGTTATACGTTATAACGCTATACAATATAGCGCTGTACGTTATGACGTATTACTATGTGACGTTATACGTTATACCTTAATACTACATGACATTATACGTTATGACGTGTTACTATGTTACATTGTACGTTATGACGTAATTCTGAATGACGTTGTACGTCATGACATAATTCTATATGACGTTATACGTCATGACGTAATTCTATATCACGTTATACGTCATGACGCAATACTACATGACATTCTACGTTATGACGTATTACTATGTGATGTTATACGTTATGAGATAATTATATATGACGCTATACGTTATGACGTAATACTCTGAAACGTTGAACGTCATGACGCAATACTATATGACGTTATACGTTATGACGCAATACTATATGACGTCATCCGTTATGACGTAGTACTATGTGACGTTATACGTTATGACGCTATACAATATAGCGCTATACGTTATGACGTAATACTATGTGACGTTATACGTTATGACGCAATACTATATGATGTCATCCGTTATGACGTAGTACTATGTGACGTTATACGTTATGACGCCATACTATATAGCGCTATACGTTTTGACGTATTACTATGTGACGTAATACGTTATTTCACAATAACACATAACGTTGTACGTCAGGACGCAATACTATATGACGTCATACGTCATGACGTAATACAATATAGCGCTATACGATATGACGTATTACTATGTGACGTTATACGTTATGACGCAATACCATATAGCGCTATATGTTATGACGTATTACTATGTAACGTTATACGTTATACCTTAGTACTACATGACATTGTACGTTACGGCGTATTACTCTGTGACGTTGTGCGTTATGACGTAATTCTGTAGGACGTTATACGTCATGACGTAATTCTATGTGACTATGTGACGCTATACGTTATGACGCTATACGTTATGACGCTATACAATATAGCGCTATACGTTATGACGTATTACTATGTGACGTTATACGTTATGACGTCACACAATATAACGTTATACGTCATGACGTATTACTGTGTGACGTTATACGTCATACCTTAATACTACATGACATTATACGTTATGACGTATTACTATGTGACGTTGTGCTTTATGACGTAATTCTATATGACGTTATACGTCATGACGTTATTCTATATGACGTCATTCGTTGTGGCTTAGTTCTATGTGACGTTATACGTTATGACGCAATACTATATGACGTTATACGTTATGACGTGTTTCAATATGACGTCATACGTCATGGCGTAATTCTATATGACGTCATCCGTTCTGACGTAGAACAATGTGACGTTATACGTTATGACGGAATACTATGTGACGGTATACGTTAAACCGTAACTCTATATGACGTTATACATTATGACGTATTACTATGTGACGTTATACGTTGTACCGTAATTCTATATGACGTTATACGTCTTGACGTTATTCTATATGACGTCATTCGTTGTGGCTTAGTTCTATGTGACGTTATACGTTATGACGCAATCCTATATGACGTCATACGTTATGACGTAATACTATGTGACGTTATACGTTATGGCGCAATACTATATGACGTCATCCGTTATGACGTAACACAATTTAACGTTATACGTCATGACGTGTTACTATGGGACGATATACGTTATACCTTAATACTACATGACATTATACGTTATGACGTAATTCAATATGACGTTATACGTCATGGCGGAAGACTATATGACGTCATTCGGAATGACGCAATACTATGTGACGTTATCCGTTATGACGCAATACAATATAGCGCTATACGTTATGACGTATTACTATGTGACGTTATACATAATTACACAATAACATATAACGTTGAACGTCATGACACAATACTATATGACGTTATACGTTATGACGTAATACTATATGACGTTATACGTCATGGCGCAATATTATATGACGTCATTCGGAATGACGCAATACTATATGACGTTATACGTTATGGCGTATTACTATGTGACGTTATACGTTATACCTTAATACTACATGACATTATACGTCATGACGCAATACTACATGACTTTCTACGTTATGACGTATTACTATGTGATGTTATACGTTATGAGATAATTATATATGACGTTATACGTTATGACGTAATACTCTGAAACGTTGTACGTCATGACGCAATACTATGTGACGTTATACGTTATGACGCAATACTATATGACGTCATCCGTTATGACGTAGTACTATGTGACGTTATACGTTATGACGCTATACTATATAGCGCTATATGTTAAGACGTATAACTATGTGATGGTATACGTTAAACCGTAATTCCATATGACGTTATACGTTATGGCGTATTAATATGTTACGTTATACGTTATGACGCAATATTATATGACGTCAATCGGAATGACGCAATACTATAAGCCGTTATACGTTATGACGTAATACTATATGACGTTATACGCCATGGCGCAATACTATGTGACGTTATACGTTATGGCGCAATACAATATAGCGCTATACGTTATGACGAATAACTTTGTGACGTTATACGTTATTACACAATAACATATAACGTTGAACGTCATGACACAATACTATATGACGTTATACGTTATGACGTAATACTATATGACGTTATACGTCATGGCGCAATATTATATGACGTCATTCGGAATGACGCAATACTATATGACGTTATACGTTATGGCGTATTACTATGTTACGTTATACGTTATTACACATTAAAATATAACGTTGTTCGTCATGACGCAATACTATATGACGTTATACGTTATGACGAATAACTTTGTGACGTTATACGTTATTACACAATAACATATAACGTTGAACGTCATGACACAATACTATATGACGTTATACGTTATGACGTAATACTATATGACGTCAATCGGAATGACGCAATACTATAAGCCGTTATACGTTATGACGTAATACTATATGACGTTATACGCCATGGCGCAATACTATGTGACGTTATACGTTATGGCGCAATACAATATAGCGCTATACGTTATGACGAATAACTTTGTGACGTTATACGTTATTACACAATAACATATAACGTTGAACGTCATGACACAATACTATATGACGTTATACGTTATGACGCAATACAATATAGCGCTATACGTCATGGCGTATTACTATTTGACGTTATACGTCATGGCGTAATTCTATATGACGTCATCCGTTCTGACGTAGAAATATGTGACGTTATACGTTATGACGCTATACAATATAGTGCTATACGTTATGACGTAATTCTATATAACGTTATACGTAATGACGTAATTCTATATGCCGTCATCCGTTGTGGCGTAGTACTATGTGTCGCTATACGTTATGACGCACCACTATATGACGTTATCCGTTATGACGTATTACTATGTGACGTTATACGTTATACCTTAATACTACATGACGTTATACGTTATGACGTATTACTATGTGACGTTATACCTTATGACGCAATATTATATGACGTCATTCGGAATGACGCAATACCATATGACGTTATACGTTATGACGTCACACAATATAACGTTATACGTCATGGCGCAATACTATATGACGTTATACGTTTTACCGCAATTCTATATGACGTTATACGTTATGACGTGACACAATTTAACGTTATACGTCATGACGTGAAACTGTGTGACGTTATACGTTATACCTTAATACTACATGACATTATACGTTATGACGTATTACTATGTGACGTTGTGCTTTATGACGTAATTCTATATGACGTTATACGTCATGACGTTATTCTATATGACGTCATTCGTTGTGGCTTACTTCTATGTGACGTTATACGTTATGACGCAATACTATATGACGTCATACGTTATGACGTAATACTATGTGACGTTATACGTTATGGCGCAATACAATATAGCGCTATACGTTATGACGAATTACTTTGTGACGTTATACGTTATTACACAATAACATATAACGTTGAACGTCATGACACAATACTATACGACGTTATATGTTATGACGTAATACTATATGACGTTATACGTCATGGCGCAATATTATATGACGTCATTCGGAATGACGCAATACTATATGCCATTATACGTTATGACGTAATACTATGTGACGTTATACGTTATGGCGCAATACAATATAGCGCTATAAGTTATGACGAATTACTTTGTGACGTTATACGTTATTACACAATAACATATAACGTTGAACGTCATGACACAATACTATACGACGTTATATGTTATGACGTAATACTATATGACGTTATACGTCATGGCGCAATATTATATGACGTCAATCGGAATGACGCAATACTATATGCCATTATACGTTCTGACGTAGAACTATGTGACGTTATACGTTATGACGTAATTTAATATGACGTTATACGTTATGACGTAATTCAATATGACGTTATACGTCATGGCGTAATTCTATATGACGTCATCCGTTCTGACGTAGAACTGTGTGACGTTATACGTTATGACGTAATTCAATATGACGTTATACGTCATGACGGAATACTATATGACGTCATTCGGAATGACGCAATACTATGTGACGTTATCCGTTATGAGGCAATACAATGTAGCGCTATACGTTATGACGTATTACTATGTGACGTTATACGATATAAATTAATACTACATGACATTATACGTTATGGCGTATTACCTTGTGACGTTATACGTTATAACACAATAACATATAACGTTGTACGTCATGGCGCAATGCTATATGACGTTTTGCGTTATGACGTAATACTATATGACGTTATACGTTATGACGTTATACTTTATAACGTTATACGTTCTGGCGCAATACTATATGACGTTATACGTTGTAACGTAATTCTATGTGACGTTATACGTTATGACGTCACACAATATAACGTTATACGTCATGACGTATTACTGTGTGACGTTATACGTTATACCTTAATACTACATGACATTAAACGTTATGACGTGTTACTATGTTACATTGTACGTTATGACGTAATTCTGTATGACGCTGTACGTCATGACGTAACTCTATATGACGTCATCCGTTGTGGCGTATTACTATGTGACGTTATGCGTTATGACGCAATATTATATGACGTCATATGTTATGACGTAATACTATGTGACGTTATACGTTATCGCGCAATTCAATATAGCGCTATATGTTATGACGTATTACTATGTGACGTTATACGTTCTACCTTATTACTACATGACATTATACGTTATGACGTATTACTATGTGACGTTGTACGTTATGACGCAATATTATATGTCGTCATTCGGAATGACACAATACTATATGCCGTGATACGTTATGGCGTATTACTATGTGAAGTTATACGTTATGACGCAATATTATATGACGTTGTACGTCATGGCGCAATACTATATGACGATATACGTTTTACCGTAATTCTATATGACGTTATACGTTATGACGTAACACAATTTAACGTTATACGTCATGACGTGTTACTATGGGACGATATACGTTATACCTTAATACTACATGACATTATACGTTATGACGTAATTCAATATGACGTTATACGTCATGGCGGAAGACTATATGACGTCATTCGGAATGACGCAATACTATGTGACGTTATCCGTTTTACCGTAATTCTATATGGCGTTACACGTTATGACGTAACACAATTTAACGTTATACGTCATGACGTGTTACTATGGGACGATATACGTTATACCTTAATACTACATGACATTATACGTTATGACGTATTACTATGTGACGTTATACGTTATACCTTAATACTACATGACATTATACGTTATGACGTATTACTATGTGACGTTATAAGTTATGACGTAATACTCTGAAACGTTGTACGTCATGACGTAATACTATATGACGTTATACGTTATTATGCAATACCATATAACGTTATACGTCATGGCGCAATGCTATATGACGTTATACGTTGTACCGTAATTCTATATGACGTTATACGTTACGACGTCACACAATATAACGTTATACATCATGACGTATTACTGTGTGACGTTATACGTTATACCTTAATACTACATGACATTATACGTTATGATGTATTACTATGTGACGTTGTACGTTATGACGTAATTCTATATGACGTTATACGTCATGACGTATTTCTATATGACGTCATCCGTTATGGCGTAGTACTATGTGACGTTATACGTTATGACGCAATATTATATGACGTCATTCGGAATGACGCAATACTATATGACGTTATACGTTATGACGTTATACTATATGCCGTAATACGTTATGACGATATACTTTATAACGTTATACGTCATGGCGCAATACTATATGACGTTATACGTTGTACCGTAATACTATACGACGTTATACGTCATGACGTAATTCTTTATGATGTCAACCGTTCTGACTTAATATTGTATGACGTTATACGTTATTACGCAATAACATATAACGTTGTACGTCATGACGCAATACTATATGACGTTATACGTTATGACGTAATACAATATAGCGCTACACGTTATGACGTATTAGTATGTGACGTTATACGTTATTACACAATAACATACAACGTTGTACGTCATGATGCAATACTAAATGACGTTATACGTTATGACTCAATACAATATACCGCCAAACGTTGTGACGTATAACTATGTGACGGCATACGTTAAACAGTAATTCTATATGACGTTATACGTTATGACGTATTACTATGTGACGTTATACGTTATGACGTAATACAATATAGCGCTATATGTTATGACGTATTACTATGTGACGTTATACGTTATTACACAAAAACATATAACGTTGTACGTCCTGACGTATTACTATGTGACGTTATACGTTATACCTTAATCCTACATGACATTATACGTTATGACGTATTACAATGTTATGATGTACGTTATGACGTAATTCTATATGACGCTATACGACATGACGTAATGCTATATGACGTCATCCGTTGTGGCGTAGTACTATGCGACGCTATACGTCATGACGCAATACTTTATGACGTCATACGTTATGACGTAGTACTATGTGACTTTATACGTTATAAATTAATACTACATGACATTATACGTTATGACGTATTACTATGTGACGTTGTACGTTATGACGTAATTCTGTATGACGTTATACGTCATGACGTAAGTCTATATGACGTCATCCGTTGTGGCGTAGTACTAGCTGACGTTATACGTTATAACGCTATACAATATAGCGCTGTACGTTATGACGTATTACTATGTGACGTTATACGTTATACCTTAATACTACATGACATTATACGTTATGACGTGTTACTATGTTACATTGTACGTTATGACGTAATTCTGAATGACGTTGTACGTCATGACATAATTCTATATGACGTTATACGTCATGACGTAATTCTATATCACGTTATACGTCATGACGCAATACTACATGACATTCTACGTTATGACGTATTACTATGTGATGTTATACGTTATGAGATAATTATATATGACGCTATACGTTATGACGTAATACTCTGAAACGTTGAACGTCATGACGCAATACTATATGACGTTATACGTTATGACGCAATACTATATGACGTCATCCGTTATGACGTAGTACTATGTGACGTTATACGTTATGACGCTATACAATATAGCGCTATACGTTATGACGTAATACTATGTGACGTTATACGTTATGACGCAATACTATATGATGTCATCCGTTATGACGTAGTACTATGTGACGTTATACGTTATGACGCCATACTATATAGCGCTATACGTTTTGACGTATTACTATGTGACGTAATACGTTATTTCACAATAACACATAACGTTGTACGTCAGGACGCAATACTATATGACGTCATACGTCATGACGTAATACAATATAGCGCTATACGATATGACGTATTACTATGTGACGTTATACGTTATGACGCAATACCATATAGCGCTATATGTTATGACGTATTACTATGTAACGTTATACGTTATACCTTAGTACTACATGACATTGTACGTTATGGCGTATTACTCTGTGACGTTGTGCGTTATGACGTAATTCTGTCGGACGTTATACGTCATGACGTAATTCTATGTGACTATGTGACGCTATACGTTATGACGCTATACGTTATGACGCTATACAATATAGCGCTATACGTTATGACGTATTACTATGTGACGTTATACGTTATGACGTCACACAATATAACGTTATACGTCATGACGTATTACTGTGTGACGTTATACGTCATACCTTAATACTACATGACATTATACGTTATGACGTATTACTATGTGACGTTGTGCTTTATGACGTAATTCTATATGACGTTATACGTCATGACGTTATTCTATATGACGTCATTCGTTGTGGCTTAGTTCTATGTGACGTTATACGTTATGACGCAATACTATATGACGTTATACGTTATGACGTGTTTCAATATGACGTCATACGTCATGGCGTAATTCTATATGACGTCATCCGTTCTGACGTAGAACAATGTGACGTTATACGTTATGACGGAATACTATGTGACGGTATACGTTAAACCGTAACTCTATATGACGTTATACATTATGACGTATTACTATGTGACGTTATACGTCATGACGCAATACTATATGACGTTATACTTTATGACGTAATAGAATATAGCGCTATACGTCAAGACGCATAACTATGTGACGGTATACGTCAAACAATAGTTCCATATGACGTCATACGTTATGACGTATTACTATGTGACGTTATACGTTATACCTTAATACTACATGACATTATACGTTATGACGGATTACTGTGTGACGTTGCACGTTATGACGTAATTCTATATGACGTTTTACGTAATGACGTAATTCTATATGCCGTCATCCGTTGTGGCGTAGTACTATGTGGCGCTGTACTTTATGACGCAATATTGTATGACGTCATTCGGAATGACGCAATACTATATGACGTTATATGTTATTACGCAGTACCATATGACGTTATACGTCATGACGCAATACTACATGACATTCTACGTTATGACGTATTGCTATGTGAAGTTATACGTTATGACGTAATTATATATGACATTATACGTTATGACGTAATACTCTGAAACGTTGTACGTCATGACGCAATACTATATGACGTTATAAGTTATGACGTAATACTATATGACGTTATACGTCATGGCGCAATACAATATGACGTTATACGTTGTACCGTAATTCGACATGACATTATACGTTATGACGTATTACTATGTGACGTTATACGTTATAAATTAATACTACATTACATTGTACGTTATGACGTATTACTATGTGACGTAGTACGTTATGACGTAATATTATATGACGTCATACGTTGTACCGTAATTCTATATGACGTTATACGTTATGATGTCACACAATATAACGTTATACGTCATGACGTATTACTGTGTGACGTTATACGTTATACCTTAATACTACATGACATTATACGTTATGACGTATTACTGTGTGACGTTGTGCGCTATGACGTAATTCTGTATGACGTTATACTTCATGACCTAATTCTATATGACGTCATCTGTTATGGCGTAGTACTATGTGACGTTATACGTTATTACACAATAACATATAACGTTCTATGTCATGACGCAATACTATATGACGTCATCCGTTATGACGTAGTACTATGTGACGTATTACGTGATGACGCTATACTATATAGCGCAATACGTTATGACGTATTACTATGTGACGTTATACGTTATTACACAATAACATATAACGTTGGACATCATGACGCAATACTATATGACGTTATACGTTACGAAGTAATACTATGTGACGTTATACGTTATGACGCATTACAATATAGCTCTATACGTTATAACGTATTACTATGTGACGGTATACGTTATGACGTTATACTTTATAACGTTATCCGTCATGGCGCAATACTATTAGACGTTATACGTTGTACCGTAATTCTATACGACGTGATACGTTATGACGTAACACTATGTGACGTTATACGTTATGACGCAATACAATATAGCGCTATACGTTATGACGTATTACTTTCTGACGTTATACGTTATTACACAATAACACATATCCTTGTACGTCATGACGCAATACTATAAGACGTTATACGTTATGACGTAATACTACATGACATTATACGTTATGACGTATTACTATGTGACGTTGTGCGTTATGACGTGATTCTATATGACGTTATACGTCATGACGTAATTCTATATGACGTCATCCGTTGTGGCGTAGTACTATGTGACGTTATACGTTATGGCGCAATACAATATAGCGCTAGACGTTATGACGCATTACTATGTGACGTTATACGTTATAAATTAATACTACATGACATTATACGTTATGACGTATTACTATGTGTCGTTGTACGTTATGACGCACTACTATATGACGTTGTACGTTATGACGTCACACACTATAACGTTATACGTCATGACGTATTACTATATGACGTTATACGTTATACCTTAATAATACATGACATTATACGTTATGACATATTGCTATGTGAAGTTATACGTTATGACGTAATTGTATATGACGTTATACGTTATGACGTATTACTATGTGACGTTGTGCGTTATGACGTAAAACAATATAGCGCTACACGTTATGACGTATTAGTATGTGACGTTATACGTTATTACACAATAACATACAACGTTGTACGTCATGATGCAATACTATATGACGTTATACGTTATGACTCAATACAATATAGCGCCAAACGTTGTGACGTATAACTATGTGACGGCATACGTTGAACAGTAATTCTATATGACGTTATACGTTATGACGTAATACAATATAGCGCTATATGTTATGACGTATTACTATGTGACGTTATACGTTATTACACAATAACATATAACGTTGTACGTCCTGACGTATTACTATGTGACGTTATACGTTATACCTTAATACTACATGACATTATACGTTATGACGTATTACGATGTGACGATATACGTTATGACGTAATGCTATATGACGTTATACGTTATGACGTAGTACTATGTGACGTTATACGTTATGACGCAATACAATATTGCGCTATACGTTATGACGTATTACTGTGTGACGTTATACCTTATTACACCATAACATATAACGTTATACGTCATGACGCACTACTATATGACTTTATACGTTATGACGTAATACAATACAGCGCTATACGTTATAACGTATAACTATGTGACGGTATACGTTAAACCGTAAATCTATATGACGTCATCCGTTACGAAGTGATACTATATGACGTTATACGTTATGACGTAATACAATATAGCGCTATACGTTATGACGTATAACTATGGGACGGAATACGTTAAACCGTAATTCTATATGACGTTATGCGTTATGATGTATTATTATGCGACGTTATACGTTATGACGCAATATTATATGACGTCAGTCGTAATGACGCTATACTATATGACGTTATACGTCATGACGCAATACTATATGACGTCATCCGTTGTGGTGTAGTACTATGTGACGTTATACGTTATTACGCAAAACCATATAACGTTATACGTCATGGCGCAATACAATATGACGCTACACGTTATGACGTAATTCAATATGACGTTATACGTCATGACGTAATTCTTTATGACGTCATCAGTTCTGACGCAATACTATATGACGTTATACGATATGACGTAATTCTATGTGACGTTATACGTTATGACGCTACACAATATATAGCGCTATACGTTATGACGTATTACTATGTGACGGTATACGTTAAACCGTAATTATATAGGACGTTCTACGTTATGAAGTATTACTATGCGACGTTATACGTTATGACGCAATATTATATGACGTCATTCGTAATGACGCTATACTATATGACGTTATACGTTATGACGTAATACAATATAGCGATATACGTTATGACGTTGTACTTTGTGACGTTATACGTCATGGCGCAATACTATTAGACGTTATACGTTGTACCGTAATTCTATACGACGTGATACGTTATGACGTAACACTATGTGACGTTATACGTTATGACGCAATACAATATAGCGCTATACGTTATGACGTATTACTTTCTGACGTTATACGTTATTACACAATAACACATATCCTTGTACGTCATGACGCAATACTATAAGACGTTATACGTTATGACGTAATACTACATGACATTATACGTTATGACGTATTACTATGTGACGTTGTGCGTTATGACGTGATTCTATATGACGTTATACGTCATGACGTAATTCTATATGACGTCATCCGTTGTGGCGTAGTACTATGTGACGTTATACGTTATGGCGCAATACAATATAGCGCTAGACGTTATGACGCATTACTATGTGACGTTATACGTTATAAATTAATACTACATGACATTATACGTTATGACGTATTACTATGTGTCGTTGTACGTTATGACGCACTACTATATGACGTTGTACGTTATGACGTCACACACTATAACGTTATACGTCATGACGTATTACTATATGACGTTATACGTTATACCTTAATAATACATGACATTATACGTTATGACATATTGCTATGTGAAGTTATACGTTATGACGTAATTGTATATGACGTTATACGTTATGACGTATTACTATGTGACGTTGTGCGTTATGACGTAAAACAATATAGCGCTACACGTTATGACGTATTAGTATGTGACGTTATACGTTATTACACAATAACATACAACGTTGTACGTCATGATGCAATACTATATGACGTTATACGTTATGACTCAATACAATATAGCGCCAAACGTTGTGACGTATAACTATGTGACGGCATACGTTGAACAGTAATTCTATATGACGTTATACGTTATGACGTAATACAATATAGCGCTATATGTTATGACGTATTACTATGTGACGTTATACGTTATTACACAATAACATATAACGTTGTACGTCCTGACGTATTACTATGTGACGTTATACGTTATACCTTAATACTACATGACATTATACGTTATGACGTATTACGATGTGACGATATACGTTATGACGTAATGCTATATGACGTTATACGTTATGACGTAGTACTATGTGACGTTATACGTTATGACGCAATACAATATTGCGCTATACGTTATGACGTATTACTGTGTGACGTTATACCTTATTACACCATAACATATAACGTTATACGTCATGACGCACTACTATATGACTTTATACGTTATGACGTAATACAATACAGCGCTATACGTTATAACGTATAACTATGTGACGGTATACGTTAAACCGTAAATCTATATGACGTCATCCGTTACGAAGTGATACTATATGACGTTATACGTTATGACGTAATACAATATAGCGCTATACGTTATGACGTATAACTATGGGACGGAATACGTTAAACCGTAATTCTATATGACGTTATGCGTTATGATGTATTATTATGCGACGTTATACGTTATGACGCAATATTATATGACGTCAGTCGTAATGACGCTATACTATATGACGTTATACGTCATGACGCAATACTATATGACGTCATCCGTTGTGGTGTAGTACTATGTGACGTTATACGTTATTACGCAAAACCATATAACGTTATACGTCATGGCGCAATACAATATGACGCTACACGTTATGACGTAATTCAATATGACGTTATACGTCATGACGTAATTCTTTATGACGTCATCAGTTCTGACGCAATACTATATGACGTTATACGATATGACGTAATTCTATGTGACGTTATACGTTATGACGCTACACAATATATAGCGCTATACGTTATGACGTATTACTATGTGACGGTATACGTTAAACCGTAATTATATAGGACGTTCTACGTTATGAAGTATTACTATGCGACGTTATACGTTATGACGCAATATTATATGACGTCATTCGTAATGACGCTATACTATATGACGTTATACGTTATGACGTAATACAATATAGCGATATACGTTATGACGTTGTACTTTGTGACGTTATACGTCATGGCGCAATACTATATGACGCTACACGTTATGACGTAATTCAATATGACGTTATACGTCATGGCGTAATCCTGTATGACGTCATCCGTTGTGGTGTAGTACTATGTGACGTTATACGTTATGACGCAATACTATATGACGTTATACTTTATCACGTTATACGTCATGGCGTAATACTATATGACATCATCCGTTACGAAGTAATACTATGTGACGTCATACGTTACACCTTAATACTCTACAACGTTCAACATTATTACGTTATACCATATAACGTTATACCATATATCATTATACGTTATGACGTAACTCTATATAACGTTCTACGTCATGACGCAATACTATGTGACGTTATACGTTATGACGCAATACAATATTGCGCTATACGTTATGACGTATTACTGTGTGACGTTATACCTTATTACACCATAACATATAACGTTATACGTCATGACGCACTACTATATGACTTTATACGTTATGATGTAATACAATACAGCGCTATACGTTATAACGTATAACTATGTGACGGTATACGTTAAACCGTAAATCTATATGACGTCATCCGTTACGAAGTGATACTATATGACGTTATACGTTATGACGTAATACAATATAGCGCTATACGTTATGACGTATAACTATGGGACGGAATACGTTAAACCGTAATTCTATATGACGTTATGCGTTATGATGTATTATTATGCGACGTTATACGTTATGACGCAATATTATATGACGTCAGTCGTAATGACGCTATACTATATGACGTTATACGTCATGACGCAATACTATATGACGTCATCCGTTGTGGTGTAGTACTATGTGACGTTATACGTTATTACGCAAAACCATATAACGTTATACGTCATGGCGCAATACAATATGACGCTACACGTTATGACGTAATTCAATATGACGTTATACGTCATGACGTAATTCTTTATGACGTCATCAGTTCTGACGCAATACTATATGACGTTATACGATATGACGTAATTCTATGTGACGTTATACGTTATGACGCAATACTATATGACGCTACACGTTATGACGTAATTCAATATGACGTTATACGTCATGACGTTATTCTGTAGTACGTCATCCGTTGTGGCGTAGTACTATGTGACGTTATACGTTATGACGCAATACTATGTGACGTTATAAGTTATGACGCTATACTATATAGCGCTATATGTTAAGACGTAATACTATGTGATGGCATACGTTAAACCGTAATTCCATATGACGTTATACGTTATGGCGTATTAATATGTGACGTTATACGTTATGACGCAATATTATATGACGTCAATCGGAATGACGCAATACTGTAAGCCGTTATACGTTATGACGTAATTCTATATGACGTTATACGTTATGACGTCACACAATATAACGTTATACGTTGTACCATAAATCGATATGACGTTATACGTTATGACGTCACACAATATACCGTTATACATCATGACGTATTACTGTGTGACGTTATACGTCATACCTTAATACTACATGACATTATACGTTATGACGTATTACTATGTGACGTTGTGCTTTATGACGTAATTCTATATGACGTTATACGTCATGACGTTATTCTATATGACGTCATTCGTTGTGGCTTAGTTCTATGTGACGTTATACGTTATGACGCAATACTATATGACGTTATACGTTATGACGTGTTTCAATATGACGTCATACGTCATGGCGTAATTCTATATGACGTCATCCGTTCTGACGTAGAACAATGTGACGTTATACGTTATGACGGAATACTATGTGACGGTATACGTTAAACCGTAACTCTATATGACGTTATACATTATGACGTATTACTATGTGACGTTATACGTCATGACGCAATACTATATGACGTTATACGTTATGACGTAATAGAATATAGCGCTATACGTCAAGACGCATAACTATGTGACGGTATACGTTAAACAATAGTTCCATATGACGTCATACGTTATGACGTATTACTATGTGACGTTATACGTTATACCTTAATACTACATGACATTATACGTTATGACGGATTACTGTGTGACGTTGCACGTTATGACGTAATTCTATATGACGTTTTACGTAATGACGTAATTCTATATGCCGTCATCCGTTGTGGCGTAGTACTATGTGGCGCTGTACTTTATGACGCAATATTGTATGACGTCATTCGGAATGACGCAATACTATATGACGTTATATGTTATTACGCAGTACCATATAACGTTATACGTCATGACGCAATACTACATGACATTCTACGTTATGACGTATTGCTACGTGAAGTTATACGTTATGACGTAATTATATATGACATTATACGTTATGACGTAATACTCTGAAACGTTGTACGTCATGACGCAATACTATATGACGTTATAAGTTATGACGTAATACTATATGACGTTATACGTCATGGCGCAATACAATATGACGTTATACGTTGTACCGTAATTCGACATGACATTATACGTTATGACGTATTACTATGTGACGTTATACGTTATAAATTAATACTACATTACATTGTACGTTATGACGTATTACTATGTGACGTAGTACGTTATGACGTAATATTATATGACGTCATACGTTGTACCGTAATTCTATATGACTTTATACGTTATGATGTCACACAATATAACGTTATACGTCATGACGTATTACTGTGTGACGTTATACGTTATACCTTAATACTACATGACATTATACGTTATGACGTATTACTGTGTGACGTTGTGCGCTATGACGTAATTCTGTATGACGTTATACTTCATGACGTAATTCTATATGACGTCATCTGTTATGGCGTAGTACTATGTGACGTTATACGTTATTACACAATAACATATAACGTTCTATGTCATGACGCAATACTATATGTCGTCATCCGTTATGACGTAGTACTATGTGACGTATTACGTGATGACGCTATACTATATAGCGCAATACGTTATGACGTATTACTATGTGACGTTCTACGTTATTACACAATAACATATAACGTTGGACATCATGACGCAATACTATATGACGTTATACGTTACGAAGTAATACTATGTGACGTTATACGTTATGACGCATTACAATATAGCGCTATACGTTATGACGTATTACTTTCTGACGTTATAAGTTATTACACAATAACACATATCCTTGTACGTCATGACGCAATACTATAAGACGTTATACGTTATGACGTAATACTACATGACATTATACGTTATGACGTATTACTATGTGACGTTGTGCGTTATGACGTGATTCTATATGACGTTATACGTCATGACGTAATTCTATATGACGTCATCCGTTGTGGCGTAGTACTATGTGACGTTATACGTTATGGCGCAATACAATATAGCGCTAGACGTTATGACGTATTACTATGTGACTTTATACGTTATAAATTAATACTACATGACATTATACGTTATGACGTATTACTATGTGTCGTTGTACGTTATGACGCACTACTATATGACGTTGTACGTTATGACGTCACACACTATAACGTTATACGTCATGACGTATTACTATATGACGTTATACGTTATACCTTAATAATACATGACATTATACGTTATGACATATTGCTATGTGAAGTTATACGTTATGACGTAATTGTATATGACGTTATACGTTATGACGTATTACTATGTGACGTTGTGCGTTATGACGTAATCCTATATGCCGTTATACGTTATGGCGTATTACTATGTGACGTTATATGTTATGACGCAATATTATATGACGTCATTCGGAATGACGCAATACTATGTGACCTTATACGTGATGACGCAATACAATATAGCGGTATACGTTATGACGTATTACTTGGTGACGTTATACGTTATTACACAATAACATATAACGTTGTACGACATGACACAATACGATATGATGTTATACGTTATGACGTAATATTATATGACGGTATACGTCATGGCATAATACTATATGACGTTATACGTTGTACCGTAATTCTATATGACGTTATACGTTATTACGCAATACCATATAACGTTACACGTCATGACGTAATTCTTTATGACGTCATGCGTTCTGACGCAATATTTTATGACGTTATACGTTATTACGCAATACCATATAACGTTATACGTCATGACGCAATACTATATGACGTTATACGTTATGACGTAATACAATATAGCGCTACACGTTATGACGTATTAGTATGTGACGTTATACGTTATTACACAATAACATACAACGTTGTACGTCAGGATGCAATACTATATGACGTTATACGTTATGACTCAATACAATATAGCGCCAAACGTTGTGACGTGTAACTATGTGACGGCATACGTTAAACAGTAATTCTATATGACGTTATACGTTATGACGTAATACAATATAGCGCTATATGTTATGACGTATTACTATGTGACGTTATACGTTATTACACAATAACATATAACGTTGTACGTCCTGACGTATTACTATGTGACGTTATACGTTATACCTTAATACTACATGACATTATACGTTAGGACGTATTACGATGTGACGATATACGTTATGACGTAATGCTATATGACGTTATACGTTATGACGTAGTACTATGTGACGTTATACGTTATGACGCAATACAATATTGCGCTATACGTTATGACGTATTACTGTGTGACGTTATACCTTATTACACCATAACATATAACGTTATACGTCATGACGCACTACTATATGACTTTATACGTTATGACGTAATACAATATAGGGCTACACGTTATGACATATAACTATGTGACGGAATACGTTAAACCCTAATTCTAGATGACGTTATACGTCATGGCGTAATTCTATATGACGTCATCCGTTCTGACGTAGTACTATATGACGTTCTAAATCATGACGTCTTACGATGTGAGGTTTTACGTTATTACGCAATACCATACAACGTTATACGTCATGACGCAATACTATATGACGTCATCCGTTGTGGTGTAGTACTATGTGACGTTATACGTTATTACGCAAAACCATATAACGTTATACGTCATGGCGCAATACAATATGACGGTATACGTTATGACGTAATACAATACAGCGCTATACGTTATAACGTATAACTATGTGACGGTATACGTTAAACCGTAAATCTATATGACGTCATCCGTTACGAAGTGATACTATATGACGTTATACGTTATGACGTAATACAATATAGCGCTATACGTTATGACGTATAACTATGTGACGGAATACGTTAAACCGTAATTCTATATGACGTTATGCGTTATGATGTATTATTATATGACGCTATACGTTATGACGTTGTACTTTGTGACGTTATACGTCATGGCGCAATTCTATATGACGCTACGCGTTATGACGTAATTCAATATGACGTTATACGTCATGGCGTAATCCTGTATGACGTCATCCGTTGTGGTGTAGTACTATGTGACGTTATACGTTATGACGCAATACTATATGACGTTATACTTTATCACGTTATACGTTATGGCGCAATACTATATGACGCTATACGTTATGACGTAATTCAATATGACGTTATACGTTGTACTGTAATTCTATATGACGTTATACGTCATGACGTAATTCTTTATGACGTCATCAGTTCTGACGCAATACTATATGACGTTATACGATATGACGTAATTCTATGTGACGTTATACGTTATGACGCTACACAATATATAGCGCTATACGTTATGACGTATTACTATGTGACGGTATACGTTAAACCGTAATTATATAGGACGTTCTACGTTATGAAGTATTACTATGCGACGTTATACGTTATGACGCAATATTATATGACGTCATTCGTAATGACGCTATACTATATGACGTTATACGTTATGACGTAATACAATATAGCGATATACGTTATGACGTTGTACTTTGTGACGTTATACGTCATGGCGCAATACTATATGACGCTACACGTTATGACGTAATTCAATATGACGTTATACTTTATCACGTTATACGTCATGGCGTAATACTATATGACATCATCCGTTACGAAGTAATACTATGTGACGTCATACGTTACACCTTAATACTCTACAACGTTCAACATTATTACGTTATACCATATAACGTTATACCATATATCATTATACGTTATGACGTAACTCTATATAACGTTCTACGTCATGACGCAATACTATGTGACGTTATACGTTATGACGTAATACAATATAGCGATATACGTTATGACGTATAATTATATGACGGGATACGTTAAACCGTAATTCTGTATGACGTTATACGTTATGACGTAATACTATGTGACATTATACGTTATGACGTTATACTTTATAACGTTATACGTCATGGCGCAATACTATATGACGTTGTACCTTATGACGTAATTCTATATGACGTTATACGTAATAGCGTAATTCTATATGACGTCATCCGCTGTGGCGTAGTACTATGTGACGTTATACCTTATGACGCAATTATATATGACGTCATTCGTAATGACGCTATACTATATGACGTTATACGTCATGACGTAATACTTTATGACGTCATCCGTTCTGACGCAATACTATATGACGCTATACGTTATGACGTTACACTTTATATCGTTATACGTTATGACGTAGTACTATGTGACGTTATACGTCATGGCGCAATACTATTTGACGTTATACGTTATGACATAATTCAATATGACGTTATACGTTGTGGCGTAGTACTATGTGACGTTATACGTTATTACGCAGTACTATATGACGTTATACGTTATGACGTAATACAATATGGCGCTATACGTTATGACGTATAAGTATGTGACGGTATACGTTAAACCGTAATTCTATATGACGTTATACGTTATGACGTATTACTATGTGACATTATACGTTATGAAGCAATATTATATGACGTCAGTCGTAATGACGCAATACTATATGACGTTATACGTTATGACGTAGGACTATGTGACGTTATACCTTATTACACAATAACATATAACGTTATACGTCATGACGCAATACTATATGACGTTATACGTTATGACGTAATTCTATATGATGTTATACGTCATGGCGTAATACAATATAGCGCTATACGTTATGACGTATTACTATGTGACAGTATACGTTAAACCGTAACTATATGACGTTATGCGATATGACGTTATACATTGTAACGTTATACATCATGGCGGATTACTATACGACGTTATATGTTATTACGCAATACCATATAACGTTATACGTCATGACAGAATACTATATGACGTCATCCGTTGTGGCGTAGTACTATGTGACGTTATACGTTATGACGCAATACTATATGACGTCATACGTTATGACAGTATACTTTATAACGTTATACGTCATGGCGCAATGCTATATGACGTTATACGTTGTACTGTAATTCTATATGACGTTATACGTCATGACGTAATTCTTTATGACGTCATCCGTTCTGACGCAATACTATATGACGTTATACGTTATGACGTTATTCTATGTGACGTTATACGTTATGACGCTACACAATATATAACGCTATACGATATGACGTATTACTATGTGACGGTATACGTTAAGCCGTAACTCTATATGACGTTATGCGTTATGACGTTATACATTATAACGTTATACGTCATGGCGGAATACTATATGACGTCATCCGTTGTGGCGTAGTACTATATGAAGTTATACGTTATGACGTAGAACTATGTGACGTTTTACGTTATGACGCAATACTATATGACGTCATACGTTGTGGCGTAGTACTATGTGACGTTATACGTTATTACGCAGTACTATATGACGTTATACGTTATGACGTAATACAATATGGCGCTATACGTTATGACGTATAAGTATGTGACGGTATACGTTAAACCGTAATTCTATATGACGTTATACGTTATGACGTATTACTATGTGACATTATACGTTATGACGCAATATTATATGACGTCAGTCGTAATGACGCAATACTATATGACGTTATACGTTATGACGTAGAACTATGTGACGTTTTACGTTATGACGCAATACTATATGACGTCATACGTTATGACGTAATACTATGTGACGTTATACCTTATTACACAATACTATATGACGTCATACGTTATGACATTATACTTTATAACGTTATACGTCATGGCGCAATGCTATATGACGTTATACGTTGTACTGTCATTCTATATGACGTTATACGTCATGACGTAATTCTTTATGACGTCATCCGTTCTGACGCAATACTATATAACGTTATACGTCATGACGCAATACCATATGACGTTATACGTTATGACGTAATTCTATATGATGTTATACGTCATGGCGTAATACAATATAGCGCTATACGTTATGACGTATTACTATGTGACGGTATACGTTAAGCCGTAACTCTATGTGACGTTATGCGTTATGACGTTGTATATTATAACGTTATACGTCATGGCGCAATACAATATGACGTTATACGTTGTACCGTAATTCGACATGACATTATACGTTATGACGTATTACTATGTGACGTTATACGTTATAAATTAATACTACGTTACATTGTACGTTATGACGTATTACTATGTGACGTAGTACGTTATGACGTAATATTATATGACGTCATACGTTGTACCGTAATTCTATATGACTTTATACGTTATGATGTCACACAATATAACGTTATACGTCATGACGTATTACTGTGTGACGTTATACGTTATACCTTAATACTACATGACATTATACGTTATGACGTATTACTGTGTGACGTTGTGCGCTATGACGTAATTCTGTATGACGTTATACTTCATGACGTAATTCTATATGACGTCATCTGTTATGGCGTAGTACTATGTGACGTTATACGTTATTACACAATAACATATAACGTTCTATGTCATGACGCAATACTATATGTCGTCATCCGTTATGACGTAGTACTATGTGACGTATTACGTGATGACGCTATACTATATAGCGCAATACGTTATGACGTATTACTATGTGACGTTCTACGTTATTACACAATAACATATAACGTTGGACATCATGACGCAATACTATATGACGTTATACGTTACGAAGTAATACTATGTGACGTTATACGTTATGACGCATTACAATATAGCGCTATACGTTATGACGTATTACTTTCTGACGTTATAAGTTATTACACAATAACACATATCCTTGTACGTCATGACGCAATACTATAAGACGTTATACGTTATGACGTAATACTACATGACATTATACGTTATGACGTATTACTATGTGACGTTGTGCGTTATGACGTGATTCTATATGACGTTATACGTCATGACGTAATTCTATATGACGTCATCCGTTGTGGCGTAGTACTATGTGACGTTATACGTTATGGCGCAATACAATATAGCGCTAGACGTTATGACGTATTACTATGTGACGTTATACGTTATAAATTAATACTACATGACATTATACGTTATGACGTATTACTATGTGTCGTTGTACGTTATGACGCACTACTATATGACGTTGTACGTTATGACGTCACACACTATAACGTTATACGTCATGACGTATTACTATATGACGTTATACGTTATACCTTAATAATACATGACATTATACGTTATGACATATTGCTATGTGAAGTTATACGTTATGACGTAATTGTATATGACGTTATACGTTATGACGTATTACTATGTGACGTTGTGCGTTATGACGTAATCCTATATGCCGTTATACGTTATGGCGTATTACTATGTGACGTTATATGTTATGACGCAATATTATATGACGTCATTCGGAATGACGCAATACTATGTGACCTTATACGTGATGACGCAATACAATATAGCGGTATACGTTATGACGTATTACTTGGTGACGTTATACGTTATTACACAATAACATATAACGTTGTACGACATGACACAATACGATATGATGTTATACGTTATGACGTAATATTATATGACGGTATACGTCATGGCATAATACTATATGACGTTATACGTTGTACCGTAATTCTATATGACGTTATACGTTATTACGCAATACCATATAACGTTACACGTCATGACGTAATTCTTTATGACGTCATGCGTTCTGACGCAATATTTTATGACGTTATACGTTATTACGCAATACCATATAACGTTATACGTCATGACGCAATACTATATGACGTTATACGTTATGACGTAATACAATATAGCGCTACACGTTATGACGTATTAGTATGTGACGTTATACGTTATTACACAATAACATACAACGTTGTACGTCAGGATGCAATACTATATGACGTTATACGTTATGACTCAATACAATATAGCGCCAAACGTTGTGACGTATAACTATGTGACGGCATACGTTAAACAGTAATTCTATATGACGTTATACGTTATGACGTAATACAATATAGCGCTATATGTTATGACGTATTACTATGTGACGTTATACGTTATTACACAATAACATATAACGTTGTACGTCCTGACGTATTACTATGTGACGTTATACGTTATACCTTAATACTACATGACATTATACGTTATGACGTATTACGATGTGACGATATACGTTATGACGTAATGCTATATGACGTTATACGTTATGACGTAGTACTATGTGACGTTATACGTTATGACGCAATACAATATTGCGCTATACGTTATGACGTATTACTGTGTGACGTTATACCTTATTACACCATAACATATAACGTTATACGTCATGACGCACTACTATATGACTTTATACGTTATGACGTAATACAATATAGGGCTACACGTTATGACATATAACTATGTGACGGAATACGTTAAACCCTAATTCTAGATGACGTTATACGTCATGGCGTAATTCTATATGACGTCATCCGTTCTGACGTAGTACTATATGACGTTCTAAATCAGGACGTCTTACGAAGTGAGGTTTTACGTTATTACGCAATACCATACAACGTTATACGTCATGACGCAATACTATATGACGTCATCCGTTGTGGTGTAGTACTATGTGACGTTATACGTTATTACGCAAAACCATATAACGTTATACGTCATGGCGCAATACAATATGACGGTATACGTTATGACGTAATACAATACAGCGCTATACGTTATAACGTATAACTATGTGACGGTATACGTTAAACCGTAAATCTATATGACGTCATCCGTTACGAAGTGATACTATATGACGTTATACGTTATGACGTAATACAATATAGCGCTATACGTTATGACGTATAACTATGTGACGGAATACGTTAAACCGTAATTCTATATGACGTTATGCGTTATGATGTATTATTATATGACGCTATACGTTATGACGTTGTACTTTGTGACGTTATACGTCATGGCGCAATTCTATATGACGCTACGCGTTATGACGTAATTCAATATGACGTTATACGTCATGGCGTAATCCTGTATGACGTCATCCGTTGTGGTGTAGTACTATGTGACGTTATACGTTATGACGCAATACTATATGACGTTATACTTTATCACGTTATACGTTATGGCGCAATACTATATGACGCTATACGTTATGACGTAATTCAATATGACGTTATACGTTGTACTGTAATTCTATATGACGTTATACGTCATGACGTAATTCTTTATGACGTCATCAGTTCTGACGCAATACTATATGACGTTATACGATATGACGTAATTCTATGTGACGTTATACGTTATGACGCTACACAATATATAGCGCTATACGTTATGACGTATTACTATGTGACGGTATACGTTAAACCGTAATTATATAGGACGTTCTACGTTATGAAGTATTACTATGCGACGTTATACGTTATGACGCAATATTATATGACGTCATTCGTAATGACGCTATACTATATGACGTTATACGTTATGACGTAATACAATATAGCGATATACGTTATGACGTTGTACTTTGTGACGTTATACGTCATGGCGCAATACTATATGACGCTACACGTTATGACGTAATTCAATATGACGTTATACTTTATCACGTTATACGTCATGGCGTAATACTATATGACATCATCCGTTACGAAGTAATACTATGTGACGTCATACGTTACACCTTAATACTCTACAACGTTCAACATTATTACGTTATACCATATAACGTTATACCATATATCATTATACGTTATGACGTAACTCTATATAACGTTCTACGTCATGACGCAATACTATGTGACGTTATACGTTATGACGTAATACAATATAGCGATATACGTTATGACGTATAATTATATGACGGGATACGTTAAACCGTAATTCTGTATGACGTTATACGTTATGACGTAATACTATGTGACATTATACGTTATGACGTTATACTTTATAACGTTATACGTCATGGCGCAATACTATATGACGTTGTACCTTATGACGTAATTCTATATGACGTTATACGTAATAGCGTAATTCTATATGACGTCATCCGCTGTGGCGTAGTACTATGTGACGTTATACCTTATGACGCAATTATATATGACGTCATTCGTAATGACGCTATACTATATGACGTTATACGTTATGACGTAATACAATATAGCGCTATACTTTATGACGTATAATTATGTGACGGTATACGTTATGACGCAATATTATATGATGTCATTCGTAATGACGCAATACTATATGACGTTATACTTTATAATGTTATACGTCATGGCGCAATACTATATGGCGTTATACGTTATGACGTAATTCAATATGACGTTATACGTCATGACGTAATACTTTATGACGTCATCCGTTCTGACGCAATACTATATGACGCTATACGTTATGACGTTACACTTTATATCGTTATACGTTATGACGTAGTACTATGTGACGTTATACGTCATGGCGCAATACTATTTGACGTTATACGTTATGACATAATTCAATATGACGTTATACGTTGTGGCGTAGTACTATGTGACGTTATACGTTATTACGCAGTACTATATGACGTTATACGTTATGACGTAATACAATATGGCGCTATACGTTATGACGTATAAGTATGTGACGGTATACGTTAAACCGTAATTCTATATGACGTTATACGTTATGACGTATTACTATGTGACATTATACGTTATGAAGCAATATTATATGACGTCAGTCGTAATGACGCAATACTATATGACGTTATACGTTATGACGTAGGACTATGTGACGTTATACCTTATTACACAATAACATATAACGTTATACGTCATGACGCAATACTATATGACGTTATACGTTATGACGTAATTCTATATGATGTTATACGTCATGGCGTAATACAATATAGCGCTATACGTTATGACGTATTACTATGTGACAGTATACGTTAAACCGTAACTATATGACGTTATGCGATATGACGTTATATATTGTAACGTTATACATCATGGCGGATTACTATACGACGTTATATGTTATTACGCAATACCATATAACGTTATACGTCATGACAGAATACTATATGGCGTCATCCGTTGTGGCGTAGTACTATGTGACGTTATACGTTATGACGCAATACTATATGACGTCATACGTTATGACAGTATACTTTATAACGTTATACGTCATGGCGCAATGCTATATGACGTTATACGTTGTACTGTAATTCTATATGACGTTATACGTCATGACGTAATTCTTTATGACGTCATCCGTTCTGACGCAATACTATATGACGTTATACGTTATGACGTTATTCTATGTGACGTTATACGTTATGACGCTACACAATATATAACGCTATACGATATGACGTATTACTATGTGACGGTATACGTTAAGCCGTAACTCTATATGACGTTATGCGTTATGACGTTATACATTATAACGTTATACGTCATGGCGGAATACTATATGACGTCATCCGTTGTGGCGTAGTACTATATGAAGTTATACGTTATGACGTAGAACTATGTGACGTTTTACGTTATGACGCAATACTATATGACGTCATACGTTGTGGCGTAGTACTATGTGACGTTATACGTTATTACGCAGTACTATATGACGTTATACGTTATGACGTAATACAATATGGCGCTATACGTTATGACGTATAAGTATGTGACGGTATACGTTAAACCGTAATTCTATATGACGTTATACGTTATGACGTATTACTATGTGACATTATACGTTATGACGCAATATTATATGACGTCAGTCGTAATGACGCAATACTATATGACGTTATACGTTATGACGTAGAACTATGTGACGTTTTACGTTATGACGCAATACTATATGACGTCATACGTTATGACGTAATACTATGTGACGTTATACCTTATTACACAATACTATATGACGTCATACGTTATGACATTATACTTTATAACGTTATACGTCATGGCGCAATGCTATATGACGTTATACGTTGTACTGTCATTCTATATGACGTTATACGTCATGACGTAATTCTTTATGACGTCATCCGTTCTGACGCAATACTATATAACGTTATACGTCATGACGCAATACCATATGACGTTATACGTTATGACGTAATTCTATATGATGTTATACGTCATGGCGTAATACAATATAGCGCTATACGTTATGACGTATTACTATGTGACGGTATACGTTAAGCCGTAACTCTATGTGACGTTATGCGTTATGACGTTGTATATTATAACGTTATACGTCATGGCGGAATACTATATGACGTTATACGTTATGACGTAGAACTATGTGACGTTATACGTTATGACGGAATACTATGTGACGGTATACGTAAAACCGCAACTCTATATGACGTTATGCGCTATGACGTTATACTTTATAACGTTATACGTCATGGCGCAATACTATATGACGTTATACGTTATGACGTGATTCTATATGACATTATACGTCATGGCGTAATTCTATATGACGTCATCCGTTCTGACGTAGTACTATGTGATGTTATACGTTATGACGTAATGCTATGTGACGTTATACGTTGTGACGCAATACAATATAGCGCTATACGTTATGACGTATTACTATGTGACAGTATACGTTAAACCGTAACTATATGACGTTATGCGATATGACGTTATACATTATAACGTTATACATCATGGCGGATTACTATACGACGTTATATGTTATTACGCAATACCATATAACGTTATACGTCATGACAGAATGCTATATGACGTCATCCGTTGTGGCGTAGTACTATATGACGTTATACGTTATGACGTTATACTTTATAATGTTATACGTCATGGCGCAATACTATATGACGTTATACGTTATGACGTAATTCTATATGACTTTATACGTCATGACGTAATTCTATATGACGTCATCCGTTACGAAGTAATACTATGTGACGTTATACGTTATGACGTAACACAATGTGACATTATACATTATGACGCAATACAATATAGCGCTATACGTTATGACGTATTACTTTGTGACGTTACACGTTATTACACAATAACATATAACGTTGTACGTCATGACGCAATACTATATGACGTTATACGTTATGACGTAATTCAATATGACGTTATACGTTGTACTGTCATTCTATATGACGTTATACGTCATGACGTAATTCTTTATGACGTCATCCGTTCTGACGCAATACTATATGACGTTATACGTTATGACGTGATTCTATATGATGTTATACGTCATGGCGTAATACAATATAGCGCTGTACGTTATGACGTATAACTATGTGACGGTATACGTTAAACCGTAATTATATAGGACGTTCTACGTTATGAAGTATTACTTTGCGACGTTATACGTCATGACGTAATGCTATGTGACGTTATACGTTATGACGTTATTCTATATGACGTTATACGTCATGACGTAATATTATATGACATCATCCGTTACGAAGTAATACTATGTGACGTTATACGTTATACCTTAATACTGTACAACGTTCAACATTATTACGTTATACCATATAACGTTATACCATATAACGTTATACGTTATGACGTTACTCTATATCACGTTATAAGTCATGACGCAATACTACATGACATTCTACGTTATGACGTATTACTATGTGATGTTATACGTTATGAGATAATTATATATGACGTTATACGTTATGACGTAATACAATATAGCGCTGTACGTTATGACGTATAACTATGTGACGGTATACGTAAACACCGTAATTCTATAGGACGTTCTACGTTATGTCGTATTACTATGCGACGTTATACGTTGTGACGTAATATCATATGACTTCATTCGTAATGACGCCATACTATATGACGTTATACGTTATGACGTAGAACTATGTGACGTTTTACGTTATGACGCAATACTATATGACGTCATATGTTGTGGCGTAGTACTATATGACGTTATACGTTATGACGTAATTCTACGTGACGTTATACGTTATGACGCTACACAATATATAGCGCTATACGTTATGACGTATTACTATGTGACGGTATACGTAAAACCGCAACTCTATATGACGTTATGCGTTATGACGTTATACTTTATAACGTTATACGTCATGGCGCAATACTATATGACGTTATAAGTTATGACGTAATTCTATATGACGTCATCCGTTGTGGCGTAGTACTATGGGAAGTTATACGTTATGACGTATTTCTATATGACGTTCTACGTTACGTCGTATTATTATGTGACGTTATACGTTATGACGTTATACTTTATAACGTTATACGTCATGGCGCAATACTATATGACGCTATACGTTATGACGTAGAACTATGTAACGTCATACGTTATGACGTAATACTATGTGACGTTATACCTTATTACACAATACTATATGACGTCATACGTTATGACGTAATACTATGTGACGTTATACCTTATTACACAATAACATATAGCGTTATACGTCATGACGCAATACTATATGACGTTATACGTTACGACGTAATTCTATATGACGTTATACGTTATGACGCTGTACAATATAGCGCTATACGTTATGACGTATTACTATGTGACGGTATACGTTAAACAGTAACTCTATATGACGTTATGCGTTATGACGTTATACATTATAACGTTATACGTCATGGCGCTATACTATATGACGTTATAAGTTATGACGTAATTCTATATGACGTCATCCGTTGTGGCGTAGTACTATGTGAAGTTATACGTTATGACGCAATATTATATGACGTCAGTCGTAATGACGCACTACTATATGACGTTATACGTTATGACGTTACACTTTATAACGTTATACGTTATGACGTAGTACTATGTGACGTTATACGTTATGACGTAATACAATATAGCGCTGTACGTTATGACGTATAACTATGTGACGGTATACGTTAAACCGTAATTATATAGGACGTTCTACGTTATGAAGTATTACTATGCGACGTTATACGTTATGACGTAATATCATATGACTTCATTCGTAATGACGCCATACTATATGACGTTATACGTTATGACGTAGAACTATGTGACGTTTTACGTTATGACGCAATACTATATGACGTCATATGTTGTGGCGTAGTACTATATGACGTTATACGTTATGACGTAATTCTACGTGACGTTATACGTTATGACGCTACACAATATATAGCGCTATACGTTATGACGTATTACTATGTGACGGTATACGTAAAACCGCAACTCTATATGACGTTATGCGTTATGACGTTATACTTTATAACGTTATACGTCATGGCGCAATACTATATGACGTTATAAGTTATGACGTAATTCCATATGACGTCATCCGTTGTGGCGTAGTACTATGGGAAGTTATACGTTATGACGTATTTCTATATGACGTTCTACGTTACGTCGTATTATTATGTGACGTTATACGTTATGACGTTATACTTTATAACGTTATACGTCATGGCGCAATACTATATGACGCTATACGTTATGACGTAGAACTATGTAACGTCATACGTTATGACGTAATACTATGTGATGTTATACCTTATTACACAATACTATATGACGTCATACGTTATGACGTAATACTATGTGACGTTATACCTTATTACACAATAACATATAGCGTTATACGTCATGACGCAATACTATATGACGTTATACGTTACGACGTAATTCTATATGACGTTATACGTTATGACGCTGTACAATATAGCGCTATACGTTATGACGTATTACTATGTGACGGTATACGTTAAACAGTAACTCTATATGACGTTATGCGTTATGACGTTATACATTATAACGTTATACGTCATGGCGCTATACTATATGACGTTATAAGTTATGACGTAATTCTATATGACGTCATCCGTTGTGGCGTAGTACTATGTGAAGTTATACGTTATGACGTATTTCTATATGACGTCATACGTTGTGGCGTAGTACTATGTGACATTATACGTTATGACGCAATATTATATGACGTCAGTCGTAATGACGCACTACTATATGACGTTATACGTTATGACGTTACACTTTATAACGTTATACGTTATGACGTAGTACTATGTGACGTTATACGTTATGACGTAATACAATATAGCGCTGTACGTTATGACGTATAACTATGTGACGGTATACGTTAAACCGTAATTATATAGGACGTTCTACGTTATGAAGTATTACTATGCGACGTTATACGTTATGACGCAATATTATATGACGTCATTCGTAATGACGCCATACTATATGACGTTATACGTTATGACGTTATACTTTATGACGTTATACGTCATGGCGCAATGTTATGTGACGTTATACGTTATTACGCAATACCATATAACGTTATGCGTCATGACACAATACTATATGATGTTATACCATATGACGGAATACTATATGACGTTATACGTTATGACGTCACACAATATAACATTATACGTCACGACGTATTACTATGTGACGATATACGTATACCTTAATACTACATGACATTGTACGTTACAACGTATTACTATGTGAGGTTGTACGTTATGGCGTATTACTATGTGACATTATACGTTATGACGCAATATTGTATGACGTCAGTCGTAATGACGCAATACTATATGACGTTATACGTTACGACGTAAAACTATGTGACGTTATACGTTATGACGGAATACTATGTGACGGTATACGTAAAACCGCAACTCTATATGACGTTATGCTTTATGACGTTATACTTTGTAACGTTATACGTCATGGCGCAATACTATATGACGTTATACGTTGTGGCGTAGTACTTTGTGACGTTATATCTTATGACGCAATACTATAAGACGTCATACGTTATGACGTAATACAATATAGCGCTATACGTTAAGACGCATTACTACGTGACGGTATACGTTAAACCGTAATTTTATGTGACGTCATCCGTTATGACGTAGTACTATATGACGTTATACGTTATTACACAATAACATATAACGTTATACGTCATGACGCAATACTATATGACGTTATACGTTATGACGTAATACATTATAGCGATATATATGACGTTATACGTTATGACGTAATACTATATGACGTTATACGTTATGACGATATACTTTATAACGTTATACGTCATGGCCCAATACTATATGACGTTATACGTTATACCGTAATTCTATATGACGTTATACGTTCTGACGTATTACTATGTGACGATATACGTTATGACCTTATACTTTATAACGTTATACGTTACGACGCAATACTATATGACGTTGTACGTTATGACGTATTTCAATATGACGTTCCACGTCATGGCGTAATTCTATATGACGTCATCCGTTCTGACGTAGAACTATGTGACGTTATACGTTATGACGGAATACTATGTGACGGTATACGTAAAACCGCAACTCTATATGACGTTATGCGCTATGACGTTATACTTTATAACGTTATACATCATGGCGCAATACTATATGACGTTATACGTTATGACGTAATGCTATGTGACGTTATACGTTATGACGCAATACAATAAAGCGCTATACGTTATGACGTATTACTATGTGACAGTATACGTTACACCGTAACTATATGACGTTATGCGATATGACGTTATACATTGTAACGTTATACATCATGGCGGATTACTAGACGACGTTATATGTTATTACGCAATACCATATAACGTTATACGTCATGACAGAATACTATATGACGTCATCCGTTGTGGCGTAGTACTATATGAAGTTATACGTTATGACGTAATTCTATATGACGTCATACGTTGTGGCGTAGTACTATGTGACGTTATACGTTATGACGCAATACTATATGACGTCATACGTTATGACATTATACTTTATAACGTTATACGTCATGGCGCAATGCTATATGACGTTATACGTGGTACTGTAATTCTATATGACGTTATACGTCATGACGTAATTCTTTATGACGTCATCCGTTCTGACGCAATACTATATGACGTTATACGTTATGACGTTATACTTTATAATGTTATACGTCATGGCGCAATACTATATGACGTTATACGTTATGACGTAATTCTATATGACTTTATACGTCATGACGTAATTCTATATGACGTCATCCGTTACGAGGTAATACTATGTGACGTTATACGTTATGACGTAACACTATGTGACATTATACATTATGACGCAATACAATATAGCGCTATACGTTATGACGTATTACTTTGTGACGTTATACGTTATTACACAATAACATATAACGTTGTACGTCATGACGCAATACTATATGACGTTATACGTTATGACGTAATTCAATATGACGTTATACGTTATGCCGTTATACTTTATAACGTTATACGTCAGGGCGCAATACTATTTGACGTTACACGTTATGACATAATTCAACATGACGTTATACGTCATGACGTTATTCTATATGACGTCATCCGTTGTGGCGTAGTATTATGTGACGTTATTAGTTATGACGCAATACTATATGACGTCATACGTTATGACAGTATACTTTATAACGTTATACGTCACGGCGCAATGCTATATGAAGTTATACGTTGTACTGTAATTCTATATGACGTTATACGTCATGACGTAATTCTTTATGACGTCATCCGTTCTGACGCAATACTATATGACGTTATACGTTATGACGTAATTCTATGTGACGTTATACGTTATGACGCTACACAATATATAACGCTATACGATATGACGTATTACTATGTGACGGTATACGTTAAAGCGCAATTCTATATGACGTTATACGTTATGACGTATTACTATGTGACATTATACGTTATGACGCAATACTATATGACGTTATACGTCATGACGTTATTCTATATGACGTCATTCGTTGTGGCGTAGTACTATGTGACGTTATACGTTATGACGCAGTATTATATGACGTTATACGTTATGAAGTAATTCTATGTGACGTTATACGTTATGACGCTACACAATATATAACGCTATACGTTATGACGTATTACTATGTGACATTATACGTTATGACGCAATACTATATGACGTTATACGTCATGACGTTATTCTATATGACGTCATTCGTTGTGGCGTAGTACTATGTGACGTTATACGTTATGACGCAATACTATATGACGTCATACGTTATGACATTATACTTTATAACGTTATACATCATGGCGCAATGCTATATGACGTTATACGTTGTACTGTAATTCTATATGACGTTATACGTCATGACGTAATTCTTTATGACGTCATCCGTTCTGACGCAATACTATATGACGTTATACGTTATGACGTTATACTTTATGACGTGATACTTCATGGCGCAATGCTATGTGACGTTATACGTTATTACGCAATACCATATAACGTTATGCGTCATGACACAATACTATATGATGTTATACCTTATGACGGAATACTATATGACGTTATACGTTATGACGTCACACAATATAACATTAAACGTCACGACGTATTACTATGTGACGATATACGTATGCCTTAATACTACATGACATTGTACGTTACAACGTATTACTATGTGAGGTTGTACGTTATGGCGTATTACTATGTGACGTTATATCTTATGACGCAATACTATATGACGTCATACGTTATGACGTAATACAATATAGCGCTATACGTTAAGACGCATTACTACGTGACGGTATACGTTAAACCGTAATTTTATGTGACGTCATCCGTTCTGACGTAGAACTATGTGACGTTATACGTTATGACGGAATACTATGTGACGGTATACGTTAAACCGTAACTCTATATGACGTTATACGTTATGACGTATTACTATGTAACGTTATACGTTATACCTTAATACTACATGACATTATACGCTATGACGTAGTACTATGTGACGACATACGATATAACGCTATACAATATAGCGCTATACGTTAAGACGCATAACTATGTGACGGTATACGTTAAACCGTAATTCTATATGACGTCATCCGTTATGACGTAGTACTATATGACGTTATACGTTATGACGTTATACTTTTGAACGTTACAAGTCATGGCGCAATACTATATGACGTTATACGTTGTACCGTAATTTTACATGAAGTTATACGTTATGACGTCACACAATATAACGTTATACGTCATGACTTATTACTAAGTGACGTTATACGCTATACCTTAATACTACATGACATTATACGTTATGACGTATTACTATGTGACGTTATACGTTATGGCGCAATACAACATAGCGCTATACGTTATGACGTATTGCTATGTGGCGGTATAGGTTAAACCGTAACTCTATATGACGTTATGCGTTATGACGTTATGCTTTATAACGTTATACGTCATGGCGCAATACTATATGTCGTTATACGTTGTACCGTAATTCTATATGACGTTATACGTTATGTTGTCACACAATATAACGTTATACGTCATGACGTATTACTATGTGACGTTATACGATATACCTTAATACTACATGACATTATACGTTATGACGTATTACTATGTGACGTTATACGTTATTACACAATAACATATAACGTTGACGTCATGTCGCAATACTATATGCCGTTATACGTTATGACGTAATACAATATAGCGCTATACGTTATGACGTATAACTATGTGACGGTATACGTTAAAAAGTAATTCTATATGACGTTATACGTTATGACGATATACTTTATAACGTTATACGTTACGGCGCAATACTATTTGACGTTGTACGTTATGACGTATTTCAATATGACGTTACACGTCATGGCGCAATTCTATGTGACGTCATCCGTTCTGACGTAGAACTATGTGACGTTATACGTTATGACAAAATACCATATAACGTTATACGTCATGACGCAATACTATATGACGTTATACGTTATTACGCAATACCATATAACGTTATACGTCATGACGCAATACTATATGACGTTATGCGTTATGACGTTATACTTTATAACGTTATACGTCATGGCGGAATACTATATGACGTTATACGTTATGACGTCTTACTATGTGACGTTATACGTTATACCTTAATACTACATGACATTATACGTTATGACGTATTACTATGTTACGTTATACGTTATTACACAATATCATATAACGTTGTACGTCATGACGCAGTACTATATGACGATATACGTTATGACGTTATACTTTATAACGTTATACGTCATGGCGCAATACTATATGACTTTATACGTTATCAAGTAATTCTATATGACGTCTTCCGTTGTGGCATAGTACCATGTGACGTTGTACGTTATGACGTAATTCAATACGACATCTTCCGTTGCGGCATATTACCATGTGACGTTATGCGTTATGACGCAATATAATATGACGTCATTCGTAATGACGCAATACTATATGACCTTATATTTTATAACGTTATACGTCATGGCGCAATACTATATGACGTTATACGTTGTGACGTTATACTTTATAACGTTATACATCATGGCGCAGTACTATATGACGTTCTACGTTATGACGTAGAACTGTGTGACGTTATACGTTATGACGGAATAGTATGTGACGGTATACGTTAAACCGTAACTATATATGACGTTATACTTTATAACGTTATACGTCATGGCGCAATAATATATGACGTTACACGTTATGACGTAATTCTATATGACGTTATATGTCATGGCGTAATATTATATGACGTCATCCGTTCTGACGTAGTACTATGTGATGTTATACGTTATGACGTAATACTATGTGACGTTGTACGTTATGACGCAATACAATATAGCGCTATTCGTTATGACGTATTACTATGTGACAGTATACGTTAAACCGCAACTCTATATGACGTTATGCGATATGACGTTATACATTATAACGTTATACGTCAAGGCGGATTACTATATGACGTCATACGTTATGACCTAATACAATATAGCGCTATACGTTAAGACGCATAACTATGTGACGGTATACGTTAAACCGTAATTCTATATGACGTCATCCGTTATGACGTAGTACTATATGACGTTATACGTTATGACGTTATACTTTAGAACGTTACAAGTCATGGCGCAATACTATATGACGTTATACGTTGTACCGTAATTTTACATGAAGTTATACGTTATGACGTCACACAATATAACGTTATACGTCATGACTTATTACTAAGTGACGTTATACGCTATACCTTAATACTACATGACATTATACGTTATGACGTATTACTATGTGACGTTATACGTTATGGCGCAATACAACATAGCGCTATACGTTATGACGTATTGCTATGTGGCGGTATAGGTTAAACCGTAACTCTATATGACGTTATGCGTTATGACGTTATGCTTTATAACGTTATACGTCATGGCGCAATACTATATGTCGTTATACGTTGTACCGTAATTCTATATGACGTTATACGTTATGTTGTCACACAATATAACGTTATACGTCATGACGTATTACTATGTGACGTTATACGATATACCTTAATACTACATGACATTATACGTTATGACGTATTACTATGTGACGTTATACGTTATTACACAATAACATATAACGTTGAACGTCATGTCGCAATACTATATGCCGTTATACGTTATGACGTAATACAATATAGCGCTATACGTTATGACGTATAACTATGTGACGGTATACGTTAAACCGTAATTCTATATGACGTTATACGTTATGACGATATACTTTATAACGTTATACGTTACGGCGCAATACTATTTGACGTTGTACGTTATGACGTATTTCAATATGACGTTACACGTCATGGCGCAATTCTATGTGACGTCATCCGTTCTGACGTAGAACTATGTGACGTTATACGTTATGACAAAATACCATATAACGTTATACGTCATGACGCAATACTATATGACGTTATACGTTATGACGTAATTCTATATGACGTTATACGCTATGACGCTATACAATATAGCGCTATACGTTTTGACGTATTACTATGTGACGTTATACGTTATTACACAATAACATATAACGTTGTACGTCATGTCGCAATACTATATGCCGTTATACGTTATGACGTAATACAATATAGCGCTATACGTTATGACGTATAACTATGTGACGGTATACGTTAAACCGTAATTCTATATGACGTTATACGTTATGACGATATACTTTATAACGTTATACGTCATGACGTTACACTTTATAACGTTATACGTTATGACGTAGTACTATGTGACGTTATACGTTATGACGCAATACAATATAGCGCTATACGCTATGACGTGTTACTATGTGACGTTATACCTTATTACACAATAACATATAACGTTATACGTCATGACGCAATACTATATGACGTTCTACGTTATGACGTAATACAATATAGCGCTATACGTTATTACATATAACTATGTGACGGTATACGTTAAACCGTAATTCTATATGACGTTATACGTTATGACGTATTACTATGTCACGATATACGTAATGACGTTATACTTTATAACGTTATACGTTACGACGCAATACTATATAACGTTATACGTTATGACGTTACACTTTATAACGTTATACGTTATGACGTAGTACTATGTGACGTTATACGTTATGACGCAATACAATATAGCGCTATACGTTATGACGTGTTACTATGTGACGTTATACCTTATTACACAATAACATATAACGTTATACGTCATGACGCAATACTATATGACGTTCTACGTTATGACGTATTACTATGCGACGTTATACGTTATGACGTAATATCATATGACGTCATTCGTAATGACGCCATACTATATGAGGTTATACGTTATGACGTTATACTTTATAACGGTATTCGTCATGGCGCAATACTATATGACGTTATACGTTATGACGGAATACCATGTGACGGTATACGTTAAACCGTAACTCCGTATGACGTTATGCGTTATGACGTTATACTTTATAACGTTATACGTCATGGCGGAATACTATATGACGTCATCCGTTCTGACGCAATATTACATGACGTTATACGTTATGACGTATTACTATGTGACGTTATACGTTATGACGCAATATTACATGACGTCATTCGTAATGACGCAATACTATATGACGTTATACGTTATATCGTAGTACTTTATAACGTTATACGTCATGGCGCAATATTATATGACGTTATAAGTTATGAAGTAAATCAATATGACGTTATACGTCATGGCGTGTTGCTATGTGACGGTATACGTTATACCTTAATACTGTACAACGTTAAACATTATTACGTTATACCATATAACGCTACACGTTATGACGTAACTCTATATAACGTTATACGTCATGACGCAATACTACATGACATTATACGTTATGACGTAATACTATGTGATGTTATACGTTATGCAGCAATACAAAATAGCGCTATACGTTATGACGTATTACTATGTGACGTTATACGGTATACCTTAATACTACATGACATTATACGTTATTACGTAGTACTATGTGACGTCACACGTTGTGACTCTATACAAAATAGCGCTATACTTTACGACGCATTACTATGTGACGTTATACGTTATAACACAATAACATATAACGTTGTACGTCATGTCGCAATACTCTGTGACGCTATACGTTATGACGTTATACTTTATAACGTTATACGTTAGGACGCAATACTATATGACGTTATACGTCATGACACAATAGTATATGTCGTTATACGTTATGAAGTAAATCAATATGACGTTATACGTCATGGCGTGTTGCTATGTGACGGTATACGTTATACCTTAATACTGTACAACGTTAAACATTATTACGTTATACCATATAACGCTACACGTTATGACGTAACTCTATATAACGTTATACGTCATGACGCAATACTACATGACATTATACGTTATGACGTAATACTATGTGATGTTATACGTTATGACGTAATTATATATGACGTTATACGTTATGACGTAATAATGTACGACGTTGCACGTTATACCGTAGTTCTATATGACGTAATACAACACAGCATTATATTATGACGTAATACTATGTGACGTTATACGTTATTACGCAATACCATATAACGTTATTCGTCATGACGCAATACTATATGACGTTATACGTTATGTCGTTATACTTTATAACGTTATAAGTCATGGTGCAATACTGTTTGACGTTATACGTTATGACGTAATTCAATATGACGTTATACGTCATGGTGTAATTCTATATGACGTTATACGTTATGACGTTATACTTTGTAACGATATACGTCATGGCGCAATACTATATGACGTTATACGTTGTACCGTAATTCTATATGACGTTATACGTTATGACGTCACACAATATAAAGCTATACGTCATGACGTATTACTACGTGATGTTATACGTTATACCTTAATACTACTTGATATTATACGTTATGACGTATTACTATGTTACGTTGTACGTTATGACGTAAATCTATATGACGTTATAAGTTATGTCGTTATACTTTATAACGTTATACGTCATGGCGCAATACTATTTCACGTTATACGTTATGACGTAATTCAATATGACGTTATATGTCATGACGTAATTCCATATGACGTCATCCGTTGTGGCGTAGTACTATGTGAAGTTATACGTTATGACGTAATTCTATACGACGTCATAGGTTGTGGCGTAGTACTATGTGACGTTATACGTTATGACGCAATACTATATGACGTCATACGTTGTACCGTAATTCTATATGACGTTACACGTCATGACGTAATTCTTTATGACGTCATCCGTTCTGACGCAATATTATATGACGTTATACGTTATGACGTATTTCTATATGACGTTATAAGTTATGACGCTATACAATATAGCCCTATACGCTATGACGTATTACTATGTGATGGTATATGTTAAACCGTAACTCTATATGACGGTATATGTTATGACGTTATACATTACAACGTTATACGTCATGGCGGAATACTATATGACGTTATACGTTATTACGCAGTACTATATGACGATATACGTTATGACCTTATACTTTATAACGTTATACGTTACGACGTAATTCTTTATGAGGTCATCCGTTCTGACGCAATACTATATGACGTTATACGTTGTACCGTAATTCTATATAACGTTATACGTCATGACGCAATACTATATGACGTTATGCGTTATGACGTTATACTTTATAACGTTATACGTCATGTCGCAATACTATATGCCGTTATACGTTATGACGTAATACAATATAGCGCTATACGTTATGACGTATAACTATGTGACGGTATACGTTAAACCGTAATTCTATATGACGTTATACGTTATGACGATATACTTTATAACGTTATACGTTACGGCGCAATACTATTTGACGTTGTACGTTATGACGTATTTCAATATGACGTTACACGTCATGGCGCAATTCTATGTGACGTCATCCGTTCTGACGTAGAACTATGTGACGTTATACGTTATGACAAAATACCATATAACGTTATACGTCATGACGCAATACTATATGACGTTCTACGTTATGACGTAGTACTATGTGACGTTATACGTTATGACGCAATACAATATAGCGCTATACGTTATGACGTGTTACTATGTGACGTTATACCTTATTACACAATAACATATAACGTTATACGTCATGACGCAATACTATATGACGTTCTACGTTATGACGTAATACAATATAGCGCTGTACGTTATGACGTATAACTATGTGACGGTATACGTTAAACCGTAATTCTATAGGACGTTCTACGTTATGTCGTATTACTATGCGACGTTATACGTTATGACGTAATATCATAAGACGTCATTCGTAATGACGCCATACTATATGAGGTTATACGTTATGACGTTATACTTTATAACGTTATTCGTCATGGCGCAATACTATATGACGTTATACGTTATGACGGAATACCATGTGACGGTATACGTTAAACCGTAACTCCGTATGACGTTATGCGTTATGACGTTATACTTTATAACGTTATACGTCATGGCGGAATACTATATGACGTCATCCGTTCTGACGCAATATTACATGACGTTATACGTTATGACGTATTACTATGTGACGTTATACGTTATGACGCAATATTACATGACGTCATTCGTAATGACGCAATACTATATGACGTTATACGTTATATCGTAGTACTTTATAACGTTATACGTCATGGCGCAATATTATATGACGTTATAAGTTATGAAGTAATTCAATATGACGTTATACGTCCTGGCGTAATTCCACATCATGTCATCCGTTATGACGTATTACTATGTGATGTTATATGTTATGAAGCAATATTATATGACGTCGTTCGCAATGACGCAATACTATATGTCGATATACGTTATGGCGTTATACTTTATAACGTTATACGTCATGGCGCATTACTATATGACGTTATACGTTATGACGTAATTCAATATGACGTTATACGTCATGGCTAATACTATATGACGTCATCCGTTCTGACGTAGAACTATGTGACGTTATACGTTATGACGGAATACTATGTGACGGTATACGTTAAACCGTAACTCTATATGACGTTATGCGTTATGACGTTATACTTTATATCGTTATACGTCATGGCGGAATACTATATGACGTTATACGTTATGACGTAATACTATATGACGTTATACGTTATGACCTTATACTTCATAACGTTATACGTTATGACGCAACACTATATGACGTCATTGTTATGACGTAATACTATGTGACGTTATACGTTATGACGGAATACCATGTGACGTTATACGTTATACCTTAATACTGTACAACGTTCAACATTATTACGTTATACCATATAACGTTATACCATATAACGTTATACCATATAACGTTATACGTTATGTCGTAATTCTATATGACTTTATACGTCACGACGTTATTAGATATGACGTCATCCGTTCTGACGAAGTACTATGTGACGTTATACGTTATGACGTAGTACTATGTGACAGTATAAATTAAACCGTAACTCTATATGACGTTATGCGATATGACGTTATACATTATAACGTTATACGTCATGGCGGATTACTATATGACGTTATACGTTATGACGTAATACAATATGGCGCTATACGTTATGACGTATAACTATGTGACGTTATACGTTTAACCGTAATTCTATATGACGTTATACGTTATGACGTCTTACTATGTGACGTTGTACGTTATGACGTAATTCTACATAACGTTATACGTAATGACGTAATTCTATATGACGTCATCCGTTCTCACGTAGTACTATGTGACATTGTACGTTATGACGTATTACTATGTGACGTTGTACGTTATGACGCAATACAATATAGCGCTATACGTTATGACGTATAACTAAGTGACGTTATACGTTATTACACAATAACATATGACGTTGTACGTCATGACCCAATACAATGTGACCTTATACGTTATGACGCAATACAATATAGCGCTATACGTTATGACGTATTACTTTGTAACGTTATGCGATATTACACAATAACATATAACGTTGTACGTCATGACGCAATACTATATGACGTCATACGTTTTGACGTAATACTATATGACGTTATACGTCTTGACGTAATTCTATATGACGTCATCCGTTATGACGTAGAACTATGTGACGTTATACGTTACGACGCTATACAATATAGCGCTATACGTTATGACGTATTACTATGTTACGTTGTACGTTATGACGTTATACTTTATAACGTTATACGTCATTGCGGAATACTATATGACGTCATCCGTTCTGACGCAATATTACATGACATTATACGTTATGACGTATTACTATGTGACGTTGTACGTTATGACGTATTACTATGTTACGTTGTACGTTATGACGTAATTCTGTATGACGTTGTACGATATGACGTAATTCTATATGACGTCATCCGTTGTGGCGTATTACTATGTGACTTTGTACGTCATGACGTAATTCTGTATGACGTTATACGTCATGACGTAATACTATATGACGTCATCCGTTGTGGCGTAGTACTATGAGACGCTATACGTTATGACGTAATTCTATATGACGTCATCCGTTGTGGCGTATTACGATGTGACGTTATACGTTATGACGCAATATTATATGACGTCATACGTTATGACGTAATACTATGTGACGTTATACGTTATCGCGCAATTCAATATAGCGCTATATGTTATGACGTATTACTATGTGACGTTACACGTTCTACCGTATTACTACATGACATTATACGTTATGCCGTATTACTATTTGACGTTATACGCTATGACGCAATATTATATGACGTCATTCGGAATGACGCAATACTATATGCCGTTATACGTTATGGCGTATTACTATGTGACGTTGTACGTCATGACGTAATTCTATATGACGTCATCCGTTGTGGCGTAGTACGATGTGACGTTATACGTTATGACGCAATATTATATGACGTCATACGTTATGACGAATTACTTTGTGACGTTATACGTTACTACACAATAACATATAACGTTGTACGTCATGACGCAATACTATATGACGTTATACGTTATGACGTAATACTATGACGTTATACGGCATGGCGCAATACTATATGACGTTATACGTTGTACCGTTATTCTATATGACGTTATACGTTATGACGTCACACAATACAACGTTATGCGTCATGACGTATTACTGTGTGACGTTATACGTTCTACCTTAATACTACATGACATTATACGTTATGACGTAATACTATATGACGTCATCCGTTGTGGCGTAGTACTATGAGACGCTATACGTTATGACGCAATACTAGATGACGTCATACGTTATGACGTATTACTATGTGACGTTATACGTTATACCTTAATACTACATGACATTATACGTTATGACGTATTACTATGTTACGTTGTACGTTATGACGTAATTCTGTATGACGTTGTACGACATGACGTAATTCTATATGACGTCATCCGTTGTGGCGTATTACTATGTGACGTTGTACGTCATGACGTAATTCTGTATGACGTTATACGTCATGACGTAATACTATATGACGTCATCCGTTGTGGCGTAGTACTATGAGACGCTATACGTTATGACGCAATACTATATGACGTCATACGTTATGATGTCACACAATATAACGTTATGCGTCATGACGTATTGCTATGTGACGCTATAAGTTATACCTTAATCCTACATGACATTATACGTTATGACGTATTACTATGTTCCGTTGTACGTTATGACGTAATTCTGTATAACGTTGTACGACATGACGTAATTCTATATGACGTCATCCGTTGTGGCGTAGTACTATGTGACGCTATACGTCATGACGCAATACTTTATGACGTCATACGTTATGACGTAGTACTATGTGACATTATACGTTATAAATTAATACAACATGACATTATACGTTATGACGTATTACTATGTGACGTTGTACGTTATGACGTAATTCTATATGACGTTATACGTCATGACGTAAGTCTATATGACGTCATCCGTTGTGGCGTAGTACTAGCTGACGTTATACGTTATAACGCTATACAATATAGCGCTGTACGTTATGACGTATTAGTATGTGACGTTATACGTTATACATTAATACTACATGACATTATACGTCATGACGTATTACTATGTTACGTTGTACGTTATGACGTAATTCTGAATGACGTTGTACGTCATGAAGTAATTCTATATGACGTCATCCGTTATGACGCAATACTATGTGCCGTTATACGTTATGACGCAATACAATATAGCGCTATACGTTATGACGAATTACTTTGTGACGTTATACGTTATTACAAAATAACATATAACGTTGTACGTCATGACGCAATACTATATGACGTTAAACGTTATGACGTAATACTATGACGTTATACGGCATGGCGCAATACTATATGACGTTATACGTTGTACCGTAATTCTATATGACGTTATACGTTATGACGTCACACAATATAACGTTATGCGTCAAGACGTATTACTGTGTGACGTTATACGTTCTACCATAATACTACATGACATTATAAGATATGACGTATTACTATGTGACGTGCGTGATGACGTATTACTATATGACGTCATCCGTGGTGGCGTAGTACTATGTGACGTTATACGTTATACCTTAATACTACATGAAATTATGCGTTATGACGTAGTACTATGTGACGTCATACGTTATGACGCTATACAATATAGCGCTATACGTTATGACGTATTACTATGGGACGTTATAGGTTATTACACAATAACATATAACGTTGTACGTCATGGCGCAATACTAAATAACGTTATACGACATGACGTATTTCTATATGACGTCATCCGTTATGACGTAGTACTATGTGACGTTATACGTTATGACGTAATACTATATGTCGTTATACGTTATTACGCAATACCATATAACGTTATACGTCATGACGTAATACAATATAGCGCTATACGTTATGACGTATAACTATGTGACGGTATACGTTAATCCGATATTCTATATGACCTTATACGTTGTGACGTATTACTATGTGACGTTATACGTTATGACGCTATACAATATAGCGCTGTACGTTATGACGTATTACTATGTGACGTTATACGTTATACCTTAATACTACATGACATTATACGTTATGACGTATTACTATGTTACGTTGTACGTTATGACGTAATTCTGAATGACGTTGTACGTCATGACATAATTCTATATTACGTCATCCGTTATGACGCAATACTATGTGACGTTATACGTTATGACGTAATACAATATAGCGCTATACGTTATGACGTATAACTATGTGACGGTATACGTTAAACCGATATTCTATATGACCTTATACGTTGTGACGTATTACTATGTGACGTTGTACGTTATGACGTAATTCTATATGACGTTATACGTCATGACGTAAGTCTATATGACGTCATCAGTTGTGGCGTAGTACTATGTGACGCTATACGTCATGACGCAATACTTTATGACGTCATACGTTATGACGTAGTACTATGTGACTTTATACGTTATAAATTAATACTACATGACATTATACGTTATGACGTATTACTATGTGACGTTGTACGTTATGACGTAATTCTGTATGACGTTATACGTCATGACGTAAGTCTATATGACGTCATCCGTTGTGGCGTAGTACTAGCTGACGTTATACGTTATAACGCTATGCAATATAGCGCTGTACGCTATGACGTATTACTATGTGACGTTATACATTATACCTTAATACTACATGACATTATACGTTATGACGTATTACTATGTTACGTTGTACGTTATGACGTAATTCTGAATGACGTTGTACGTCATGACGTAATTCTATATGGCGTCATCCGTTATGACGCAATACTATGTGACGTTATACGTTATGACGCTATACAATATAGCGCTATACGTTATGACGAATTACTTTGTGACGTTATACGTTATTACACAATAACATATATTGTTGTACGTCATGACGCAATACTATATGACGTTAAACGTTATGACGTCATACTATGACGTTATACGGCATGGCGCAATACTATATGACGTCATCCGTTGTGGCGTAGTACTATGAGACGCTATACGTTATGACTCAATACTACATGACATTATACGTTATGACGTATTACTATGTGACGTGCGTTATGACGTAATACTATATGACGTCATCCGTTGTGGCGTAGTACTATGTGACGTTATACCTTTTTACACAATAACACATAACGTTATACGTCATGGCGCAATACTATATGACGTTATACGTTATGACGTAATTCAATATGACGTTATACGTCATGGCGTAAGTCTATATGACGTTATACGTATTGACGTAATTCCATATGACGTCATCCGTTGCGGGGTAGTACTATGTGACGCTATACCTTATGACGCAATATTATATGACAACATCCGTTGTGGCGTAATACTATGTGACGCTATACGTCATGACGCAATACTATATGACGTTATACGTTATGACGTCACACAATAGAACGTTATGCGTCATGACGTATTACTATGTTACGATGTACGTTATGACGTAATTCTATATGACGTTATACGACATGACGTAATTCTATATGACATCATCCGTTGTGGCGTAGTACTATGTGACGCTATACGTTATGACGCAATATTATATGACGTCATACGATATGACGCAATACTATGTGACGTTATACGTTATGACGCAATACAATATAGCGCTATACGTTATGACGAATTACTTTTTGACGTTATACGTTATTACACAATAACATATAACGTTGTACGTCATGACGCAATACTATATGACTTTATACGTTATGACGTATTACTATGTTACGATGTACGTTTTGACGTAACTCTGTATGACGTTGTACGTCATGACGAAATTCTATATGACGTCATCCGTTGTGGCGTATTACTATGTGACGTTGTACGTTATGACGTAATTCTGTATAACGTTATACGTCATGACGCAATTCTATATGACGTCATCCGTTGTGGCGTAGTACTATGTGACGCTATACGTTATGACGCAATACTATATAACGTTATACGTTATGACGTCACACAATATAACGTTATGCGTCATGACGTATTACTATGTGACGCTATAAGTTATACCTTAATCCTACATGACATTATACGTTATGACGTATTACTATGTTACGATGTACGTTATGACGTAATTCTATATGACGTTATACGACATGACGTAATTCTATATGACGTCATCCGTTGTGGCGTAGTACTATGTGACGCTATACGTCATGACGCAATACTTTATGACGTCATACGATATGACGCAATACTATGTGACGTTATACGTTATGACGCAATACAATATAGCGCTATACGTTATGACGAATTACTTTGTGACGTTATACGTTATTACACAATAACATATAACGTTGTACTTCATGACGCAATACTATATGACTTTATACGTTATGACGTATTACTATGTTACGATGTACGCTATGACGTAATTCTGTATGACGTTGTACGTCATGACGTAATTCTATATGACGTCATCCGTTGTGGCGTATTACTATGGGACGTTGTACGTTATGACGTAATTCTGTATAACGTTATACGTCATGACGCAATTCTATATGACTTCATCCGTTGTGGCGTAGTACTATGTGACGCTATACGTCATGACGCAATACTTTATGACGTCATACGTTATGACGTAGTACTATGTGACTTTATACGTTATAAATTAATACTACATGACATTATACGTTATGACGTATTACTATGTTACGATGTACGTTATGACGTAATTCTATATGACGTTATACGACATGACGTAATTCTATATGACGTCATCCGTTGTGGCATAGTACTATGTGACGCTATACGTCATGACGCAATACTTTATGACGTCATACGATATGACGCAATACTATGTGACGTTATACGTTATGACGCAATACAATATAGCGCTATACGTTATGACGAATTACTTTGTGACGTTATACGTTATTACACAATAACATATAACGTTGTACTTCATGACGCAATACTATATGGCTTTATACGTTATGACGTATTACTATGTTACGATGTACGTTATGACGTAATTATGTATGACGTGGTACGTCATGACGTAATTCTATATGACGTCATCCGTTGTGGCGTAGTACTATGTGACGTTATACGTTATGACGCAATATTATATGACGTCATGCGTTATGACGCAATACTATGTCACGTTATACGTTATGACGCAATACTATATGACGTCATACGTTATGACGTAATTCTGTATGACGTTGTACGACATGACGTAATTCTATATGACGTCATCCGTTGTGGCGTATTACTATGTGACGTTGTACGTTATGACGTAATTCTGTATGACGTTACACGTCATGACGTAATTCTGTATGACGTCGTCAGTTGTGGCGTAGTACTATGTGACGCTATACGTCATGACGCAATACTGTATGACGTCATACGTTATGACGTAGTACTATGTGACGTTATACGTTATACCTTAATACTACATGACATTATACGTTATGACGTATTACTATGTTACGTTGTACGTTATGACGTAATTCTGAATGACGTTGTACATCATGGCGTAATTCTATATGACGTCATCCGTTGTGGCGTAGTACTATGTGACGTTATACGTTATGACGCAATATTATATGACGTCATGCGTTATGACGCAATACTATGTGACGTTATACGTCATGACGTAATACAATATAGCGCTATACGTTATGACGTATAACTATGTGACGGTATACGTTAAACCGATATTCTATATGACCTTATACGTTGTGACGTATTACTATGTGACGTTGTACGTTATGACGTAATTCTATATGACGTTATACGTCATGACGTAAGTCTATATGACGTCATCCGTTGTGGCGTAGTACTACCTGACGTTATACGTTATAACGCTATACAATATAGCGCTGTACGTTATGACGTATTACTATGTGACGTTATACGTTATACCTTAATACTACATGACATTATACGTTATGACGTATTACTATGTTACGTTGTACGTTATGACGTAATTCTGAATGACGCTGTACGTCATGACATAATTCTATATTACGTCATCCGTTATGACGCAATACTATGTGACGTTATACGTTATGACGTAATACAATATAGCGCTATACGTTATGACGTATAACTATGTGACGGTATACGTTAAACCGATATTCTATATGACCTTATACGTTGTGACGTATTACTATGTGACGTTGTACGTTATGACGTAATTCTGTATAACGTTATACGTCATGACGCAATTCTATATGACTTCATCCGTTGTGGCGTAGTACTATGTGACGCTATACGTCATGACGCAATACTTTATGACGTCATACGTTATGACGTAGTACTATGTGACTTTATACGTTATAAATTAATACTACATGACATTATACGTTATGACGTATTACTATGTTACGATGTACGTTATGACGTAATTCTATATGACGTTATACGACATGACGTAATTCTATATGACGTCATCCGTTGTGGCATAGTACTATGTGACGCTATACGTCATGACGCAATACTTTATGACGTCATACGATATGACGCAATACTATGTGACGTTATACGTTATGACGCAATACAATATAGCGCTATACGTTATGACGAATTACTTTGTGACGTTATACGTTATTACACAATAACATATAACGTTGTACTTCATGACGCAATACTATATGACTTTATACGTTATGACGTATTACTATGTTACGATGTACGCTATGACGTAATTCTGTATGACGTTGTACGTCATGACGTAATTCTATATGACGTCATCCGTTGTGGCGTATTACTATGGGACGTTGTACGTTATGACGTAATTCTGTATAACGTTATACGTCATGACGCAATTCTATATGACGTCATCCGTTGTGGCGTAGTACTATGTGACGCTATACGCCATGGCGCAATACTATATGACGTTATACGTTGTACCGTAATTCTATATGACGTTATACGTCTTGACGTTATTGTATATGACGTCATTCGTTGTGGCTTAGTTCTATGTGACGTTATACGTTATGACGCAATCCTATATGACGTCATACGTAATGACGTAATACTATGTGACGTTATACGTTATGGCGCAATACAATATAGCGCTATACGTTATGACGTATTACTATGTGACGTTATACGTCATGGCGTAATTCTATATGACGTCATCCGTTCTGACGTAGAACTATGTGACGTTATACGTTATGACGTAATTTAATATGACGTTATACGTTATGACATAATTCAATATGACGTTATACGTTATGACGCAATACTATATGACGTCATACGTTATGACGTAATACTATGTGACGTTATACGTTATGGCGCAATACAATATAGCGCTATACGTTATGGCGTATTACTATGTTACGTTATACGTTATTACACATTAAAATATAACGTTGTTCGTCATGACGCAATACTATATGACGTTATACGTTATGGCGTATTACTATGTGACGTTATACGTTATGACGCAATATTATATGACGTCATTCGGAATGACACAATACTATGTGACGTTATCCGTTATGACGCAATACAATATAGCGCTATACGTTATGACGTATTACTATGTGACGTTATACGTCATGGCGTAATTCTATATGACGTCAGCCGTTCTGACGTAGAACTATGTGACGTTATACGTTATGACGTAATTTAATATGACGTTATACGTTATGACATAATTCAATATGACGTTATACGTCATGGCGGAATACTACATGACATTATACGTTATGGCGTATTACTATGTGACGTTATACGTTATGACGTTATTCTATATGACGTTATACGTCATGACGTAATACTATATGACATCATCCGTTACGAAGTAATACTATGTGACGTTATACGTTATTCCTTAATACTGTACAACGTTCAACATTATTACGTTATACCATATAACGTTATACCATATAACGTTATACGTTATGACGTAACTCTATATCACGTTATACGTCATGACGCAATACTACATGACATTCTACGTTATGACGTATTACTATGTGATGTTATACGTTATGAGATAATTATATATGACGTTATACGTTATGACGTAATACTCTGAAACGTTGTACGTCATGACGCAATACTATATAACGTTATACGTTATGACGCTATTCTGTATAGCGCTATATGTTAAGACGTATAACTATGTGATGGTATACGTTAAACCGTAATTCCATATGACGTTATACGTTATGGCGTATTAATATGTGACGTTATACGTTATGACGCAATATTATATGACGTCAATCGGAATGACGCAATACTATAAGCCGTTATACGTTATGACGTAATACTATATGACGTTATACGCCATGGCGCAATACTATATGACGTTATACGTTGTACCGTAATTCTATATGACGTTATACGTCTTGACGTTATTCTATATGACGTCATTCGTTGTGGCTTAGTTCTATGTGACGTTATACGTTATGACGTAATACTAGGTGACGTTATAGGTTATGACGTAATACTATATGACGTTATACGTTATAAATTAATACTACATGACATTATACGTTATGACGTATGGCTATGTGACGTTATACGTTATGACGATATTCTATATGACGTCATTCGTTGTGGCTTAGTTCTATGTGACGTTATACGTCATGACGTAATACTATATGATATCATCCGTTACGAAGTAATACTATGTGACGTTATACGTTATGACGCAATATTGTATGACGTCATTCGGAATGATGCAATACTATGTGACGTTATACGTTATACCTTAATACTGTACAACGTTCAACATTATTACGTTATACCATATAACGTTATACGTTATGACGTAACTCTATATAACGTTATACGTCATGACGCAATACTACATGACATTCTACGTTATGACGTATTACTATGTGATGTTATACGTTATGAGGTAATTCTGTAGTACGTCATCCGTTGTGGCGTAGTACTATGTGTCGTTATGCGTTATTACGCAATACCATATAACGTTACACGTCATGACGTAATTCTTTATGACGTCATCCGTTCTGACGCAATATTATATGACGTTACACGTTATTACGCAATACCATATAACGTTATACGTCATGGCGCAATACTATATGACGTTATACGTTGTACCGTAATTCTATATGACGTTATACGTTACGACGTCACACAATATAACGTTATACATCATGACGTATTACTGTGTGACGTTATACGTTATACCTTAATACTACATGACATTAAACGTTATGACGTATTACTATGTGACGTTCTGCTTTATGACGTAATTCTATATGACGTTATACGTCATGACGTTATTCTATATGACGTCATTCGTTGTGGCTTAGTTCTATGTGACGTCATACGTTATGACGCAATACTATATGACGTCATACGTTCTGACGAAATACTCTGAAACGTTGTACGTCATGACGCAATACTATATGACGTTATATGTTATGACGCAATACTATATGACGTCATCCGTTATGACGTAGTACTATGTGACGTTATACGTTATGACGCTATACAATATAGCGCTATACGTTATGACGTAATACTATGTGATGTTATACGTTATGACGCAATACTATATGACGTCATCCGTTCTGACGTAGAACTATGTGACGTTATACGTTATGACGTAATTTAATATGACGTTATACGTTATGACGTAATTCAATATGACGTTATACGTCATGGCGGAATTCTATATGACGTCATCCGTTCTGACGTAGAACTGTGTGACGTTATACGTTATGACGTAATTCAATATGACGTTATACGTCATGACGGAATACTATATGACGTCATTCGGAATGACGCAATACTACGTGACGTTATCCGTTATGAGGCAATACAATATAGCGCTATACGTTATGACGTTATACTTTATAACGTTATACGTCATGGCGCAATACTATATGACGTTATACGTTATGACGTAATTCTATATGACGTCATCCGTTGTGGCGTAGTTCTATGTGAAGTTATACGTTATGACGTAATTATATATGACGTCAGCCGTTGTGGCGTAGTACTATGTGACGTTATACGTTATGACGGAATACTGTATGACGTTATACGTTATGACCTTATACTTTATAACGTTATACGTTATTACGCAATACGATATGACGTTATACGTAAGGACGCTATACAATATAGCGCTATACGTTATGAGGTATTACTATGTGACGTTATACGTTATAAATTAATACTACATGACATTATACGTTATGGCGTATTACCTTGTGACGTTATACGTTATAACACAATAACATATAACATTGTACGTCATGGCGCAATGCTATATGACGTTTTGCGTTATGACGTAATACTATATGACGTTATACGTTATGACGTTATACTTTATAACGTTATACGTTCTGGCGCAATACTATATGACGTTATACGTTGTAACGTAATTCTATATGACGTTATACGTTATGACGTCACACAATATAACGTTATACGTCATGACGTATTACTGTGTGACGTTATACGTTATACCTTAATACTACATGACATTATACGTTATGACGTGTTACTATGTTACATTGTACGTTATGACGTAATTCTGTATGACGCTGTACGTCATGACGTAACTCTATATGACGTCATCCGTTGTGGCGTATTACTATGTGACGTTATGCGTTGTGACGCAATATTATATGACGTCATATGTTATGACGTAATACTATGTGACGTTATACGTTATCGCGCAATTCAATATAGCGCTATATGTTATGACGTATTACGATGTGACGTTATACGTTCTACCTTATTACTACATGACATTATACGTTATGACGTATTACTATGTGACGTTGTACGTTATGACGCAATATTATATGTCGTCATTCGGAATGACACAATACTATATGCCGTGATACGTTATGGCGTATTACTATGTGAAGTTATACGTTATGACGCAATATTATATGACGTTGTACGTCATGGCGCAATACTATATGACCTTATACGTTTTACCGTAATTCTATATGACGTTATACGTTATGACGTAACACAATTTAACGTTATACGTCATGACGTGTTACTATGGGACGATATACGTTATACCTTAATACTACATGACATTATACGTTATGACGTAATTCAATATGACGTTATACGTCATGGCGGAAGACTATATGACATCATTCGGAATGACGCAATACTATGTGACGTTATCCGTTATGACGCAATACAATATAGCGCTATACGTTATGACGTATTACTATGTGACGTTATACGTAATTACACAATAACATATAACGTTGAACGTCATGACACAATACTATATGACGTTATACGTCATGGCGCAATATTATATGACGTCATTCGGAATGACGCAATACTATATGACGTTATACGTTATGGCGTATTACTATGTTACGTTATACATTATTACACATTAAAATATAACGTTGTTCGTCATGACGCAATACTATATGACGTGATACGTTATGGCGTATTACTATGTGACGTTATACGTTATGACGCAATATTATATGACGTCATTCGGAATGACACAATACTATGAGACGTTATCCGTTATGACGCAATACAATATAGCGCTATACGTCATGGCGTATTACTATTTGACGTTATACGTCATGGCGTAATTCTATATGACGTCATCCGTTCTGACGTAATACTATATGACATCATCCGTTACGAAGTAATACTATGTGACGTTATACGTTATTCCTTAATACTGTACAACGTTCAACATTATTACGTTATACCATATAACGTTATACCATATAACGTTATACGTTATGACGTAACTCTATATCACGTTATACGTCATGACGCAATACTACATGACTTTCTACGTTATGACGTATTACTATGTGATGTTATACGTTATGAGATAATTATATATGACGTTATACGTTATGACGCAATACTATATGACGTCATCCGTTATGATGTAGTACTATGTGACGTTATACGTTATGACGCCATACTACATAGCGCTATACGTTATGACGTATTACTATGTGACGTTATACGTTATGACGTCACACAATATAACGTGATACGTCATGACGTATTACTATGTGACGGTATACGTTATACCTTAATACTACATGACATTATACGTTATGACGTATTACTATGTGACGTTGTACGTTATGACGTAATTCTGTATGACGTTATACGTTATGAGATAATTATATATGACGTTATACGTTATGACGTAATACTATATGACGTCATACGTCATGACGTAATACAATATAGCGCTATACGTTATGACGTATTACTATGTGACGTTATACGTTATGACGCAATACCATATAGCGCTATATGTTATGACGTATTACTATGTGACGTTATACGTTATACCTTAGTACTACATGACATTGTACGTTATGGCGTTTTACTCTGTGACGTTGTGCGTTATGACGTAATTCTGTACGACGTCATTCGTTGTGGCTTACTTCTATGTGACGTTATACGTTATGACGCAATACTATATGACGTCATACGTTATGACGTAATACTATGTGACTTTATACGTTATGGCGCAATACAATATAGCGCTATACGTTATGACGAATTACTTTGTGACGTTATACGTTATTACACAATAACATATAACGTTGAACGTCATGACACAATACTATACGACGTTATATGTTATGACGTAATACTATATGACGTTATACGTCATGGCGCAATATTATATGACGTCATTCGGAATGACGCAATACTATATGCCATTATACGTTATGGCGTATTACTATGTGACGTTATACGTTATGAAGCAATATTATGTGACGTCATTCGGAATGACGCAATACTATGTGACGTCATGCGTTATGACGCAATACAATATAGCGCTATACGTTATGACGTATTACTATGTGACGTTATACGTCATGACGTAATTCTATGTGACTATGTGACGCTATACGTTATGACGCTATACAATATAGCGCTATACGTTATGACGTATTACTATGTGACGTTATACGTTATGACGTCACACAACATAACGTTATACGCCATGACGTATTACTACGTGACGTTATACGTTATTATGTCACACAATATAACGTTATGCGTCAAGACGTACTACTATGTGACGTTATACGTTATGACGCAATATTATATGACGTTGTACGTCATGGCGCAATACTATATGACGTTATACGTTTTACCGTAATTCTATATGGCGGTACACGTTATGACGTAACACAATTTAACGTTATACGTCATGACGTGTTACTATGGGACGATATACGTTATACCTTAATACTACATGACATTATACGTTGTGACGTATTACTATGTGACGTTATAAGTTATGACGTAATACTCTGGAGCGTTGTACGTCATGACGTAATACTATATGACGTTATACGTCATGACGTAATTCTGTAGTACGTCATCCGTTGTGGCGTAGTACTATGTGTCGTTATAAGTTATTACGCAATACCATATAACGTTACACGTCATGACGTAATTCTTTATGACATCATCCGTTCTGACACAATATTATATGACGTTATACGTTATTACGCAATACCATATAACGTTATACGTCATGGCGCAATACTATATGACGTTATACGTTGTACCGTACGTCTATATGGCGTTATACGTTACGACGGCACACAATATAACGTTATACGTCATGACGTATTACTATGTGACGTTATACGTTATACCTTAATACTGCATGACATTATACGTTATGACGTAATTCAATATGACGTTATACGTCATGGCGGAATACTATATGACGTCATTCGGAATGACGCAATACTATGTGACGTTATCCGTTACGACGCAATGCAATATAGCGCTATACGTTATGACGTATTACTATGTGACGTTATACGTTATTGCACAATAACAAATAACGTTGAACGTCATGACACAATACTATATGACGTCAATCGGAATGACGCAATACTATATGCCGTTATACGTTATGACGTTATACTATATGACGTTATACGCCATGGCGCAATACTATATGACGTTATACGTTATGGCGCAATACAATATAGCGCTATACGTTATGACGAATTACTTTGTGACCTTATACGTTATTACACAATAACATATAACGTTGAACGTCATGACACACTACTATATGACGTTATACGTTATGACGTAATACTATATGACGTTATACGTCATGGGGCAATATTATATGACGTCATTCGGAATGACGCAATACTATATGACGTTATACGTTATGGCGTATTACTATGTTACGTTATACGTTATTACACATTAAAATATAACGTTGTTCGTCATGACGCAATACTATGTGGCGTTATCCGTTATGACGCAATACAATATAGCGCTATACGTTATGACGTATTACTATGTGACGTTATACGTCATGGCGTAATTCTATATGACGTCATCCGTTCTGACGTAGCACTATGTGACGTTATACGTTGTACCGTAACTCTATATGACGTTATACGTTATTACGTCACACAATATAACGTTATGCGTCAAGACGTATTACTGTGTGACGTTATACGTTCTACCTTAATACTACATGACATTATAAGATATGACGTATTACTATGTGACGTGCGTTATGACGTAATACTATATGACGTCATCCGTTGTGGCGTAGTACTATGTGACGTTATACCTTTTTACACAATAACACATAACGTTATACGTCATGGCCGCAATACTATATGACGTTATACGTAATGACGTAATTCAATATGACGTTATACGTCATGGCGTAATTCTATATGACGTCATCCGTTCTGACGTAGAACTGTGTAACGTTATACGTTATGACGTAATTCAATATGACGTTATACATCATGACGGAATACTATATGACGTCATTCGGAATGACGCAATACTATGTGACGTTATCCGTTATGAGGCAATACAATATAGCGCTATACGTTATGACGTATTACTATGTGACGTTATACGTTATAAATTAATACTACATGACATTATACGTTATGGCGTATTACCTTGTGACGTTATACGTTATAACACAATAACATATAACGTTGTACGTCATGGCGCAATGCTATATGACGTTTTACGTTATGACGTAATACTATATGACGTTATACGTTATGACGTTATACTTTATAACGTTATACGTTCTGGCGCAATACTATATGACGTTATACGTTGTAACGTAATTCTATATGACGTTATACGTTATGACGTCACACAATATAACGTTATACGTCATGACGTATTACTGTGTGACGTTATACGTTATACCTTAATACTACATGACATTATACGTTATGACGTGTTACTATGTTACATTGTACGTTATGACGTAATTCTGTATGACGCTGTACGTCATGACGTAACTCTATATGACGTCATATGTTATGACGCAATACTATGTGACGTTATACGTTATCGCGCAATTCAATATAGCGCTATATGTTATGACGTATTACTATGTGACGTTATACGTTCTACCTTATTACTACATGACATTATACGTTATGACGTATTACTATGTGACGTTGGACGTTATGACGCAGTATTATATGTCGTCATTCGGAATGACACAATACTATATGCCGTGATACGTTATGGCGTATTACTATGTGCAGTTATACGTTATGACGCAATATTATATGACGTTGTACGTCATGGCGCAATACTATATGACGTTATACGTTTTACCGTAATTCTATATGACGTTATACGTTATGACGTAACACAATTTAACGTTATACGTCATGACGTGTTACTATGGAACGATATACGTTATACCTTAATACTACATGACATTATACGTTATGACGTCATTCAATATGACGTTATACGTCATGGCGGAATACTATATGACGTCATTCGGAATGACGCAATACTATGTGACGTTATCCGTTATGACGCAATGCAATATAGCGCTATACGTTATGACGTATTACTATGTGACGTTATACGTTATTACACAATAACATATAACGTTGAACGTCATGACACAATACTATATGACGTCAATCGGAATGACGCAATACTATATGCCGTTATACGTTATGACGTTATACTATATGACGTTATACGCCATGGCGCAATACTATATGACGTTATACGTTATACCTCAATACTACATGACATTATACGTTATGACGTATTACTATGTGACGTTGTGCTTTATGACGTAATTCTATATGACGTTATTCTATATGACGTCATTCGTTGTGGCTTAGTTCTATGTGACGTTATACGTTATGACGCAATACTATATGACGTCATACGTTATGACGTATTACTGTGTGACGTTATACGTTATGGCGCAATACAATATAGCGCTATACGTTATGACGAATTACTTTGTGACGTTATACGTTATTACACAATAACATATAACGTTGAACGTCATGACACAATACTATATGACGTTATACGTTATGGCGTATTACTATGTTACGTTATTCGTTATTACACATTAAAATATAACGTTGTTCGTCATGACGCAATACTATATGACGTTATACTTTATGGCGTATTACTATGTGACGTTATACGTTATGACGCAATATTATATGACGTCATTCGGAATGACACAATACTATGTGACGTTATCCGTTATGACGCAATACAACATAGCACTATACGTTATGACGGATTACTATGTGACGTTATACGTCATGGCGTAATTCTATATGACGTCATCCGTTCTGACGTAGAACTGTGTGACGTTATACGTTATGACGTAATTCAATATGACGTTATACGTTATGACGTAATTCAATATGACGTTATACGTCATGACGGAATACTACATGACGTCATTCGGAATGACGCAATACTATGTGACGTTATCCGTTATGAGGCAATACAATATAGCGCTATACGTTATGACGTATTACTATGTGACGTTATACGTTATAAATTAATACTACATGACATTATACGTTATGGCGTATTACCTTGTGACGTTATACGTTATAACACAATAACATATAACGTTGTACGTCATGGCGCAATGCTATATGACGTTTTACGTTATACCTTAATACTACATGACATTATACGTTATGACGTGTTACTATGTTTCATTGTACGTTATGACGTAATTCTGTATGACGCTGTACGTCATGACGTAACTCTATATGACGTCATATGTTGTGACGTAATACTATGTGACGTTATACGTTATCGCGCAATTCAATATAGCGCTATATGTTATGACGTATTACTATGTGACGTTATACGTTCTACCTTATTACTACATGACATTATACGTTATGACGTATTACTATGTGACGTTGTACGTTATGACGCAGTATTATATGTCGTCATTCGGAATGACACAATACTATATGCCGTGATACGTTATGGCGTATTGCTATGTGAAGTTATACGTTATGACGCAACATTATATGACGTTGTACGTCATGGCGCAATACTATATGACCTTATACCTTTTACCGTAATTCTATATGACGTTATACGTTATGACGTAACACAATTTAACGTTATACGTCATGGCGTGTTACTATGGAACGATATACGTTATACCTTAATACTACATGACATTATACGTTATGACGTAATTCAATATGACGTTATACGTCATGGCGGAATACTATATGACGTCATTCGGAATGACGCAATACTATGTGACGTTATCCGTTATGACGCAATGCAATATAGCCCTATACGTTATGACGTATTACTATGTGACGTTATACGTTATTACACAATAACATATAACGTTGAACGTCATGACACAATACTATATGACGTCAATCGGAATGACGCAATACTATAAGCCGTTATACGTTATGACGTTATACTATATGACGTTATACGCCATGGCGCAATACTACATGACATTATACGTTATTTCGTATTACTATGTGACGTTCTACGTTATGACGTTATTCTATATGACGTTATACGTCATAACGTAATACTATATGACATCATCCGTTACGAAGTAATACTATGTGACGTTATACGTTATACCTTAATACTGTACAACGTTCAACATTATTACGTTATATCATATAACGTTATACCATATAACGTTATACGTTATGACGTTACTCTATATCACGTTATACGTCATGACGCAATACTACATGACATTCTACGTTATGACGTATTACTATGTGATGTTATACGTTATGAGATAATTATATATTACGTTATACGTTATGACGCAGTACTATATGACGTCATCCGTTATGACGTAGTACTATGTGACGTTATACGTTATGACGCTATACAATATAGCGCTATACGTTATGACGTAATACTATGTGACGTTATACGTTATGACGCAATACTATATGACGTCATCCGTTATGACGTAGTACTATGTGACGTTATACGTTATGACGCCATACTATATAGCGCTATACGTTATGACGTATTACTATGTGACGTTATACGTTATACCTTAATACTACATGACATTATACGTTATGACGTATTACTATGTGACGTTATAAGTTATGACGTAATACTCTGAAACGTTGTACGTCATGACGTAATACTATATGCCGTTATACGTTATTACGCAATACCATATAACGTTATACGTCATGGCGCAATACTATATGACGTTATACGTTGTACCGTAATTCTATATGACGTTATACGTTACGACGTCACACATTATAACGTTATACATCATGACGTATTACTGTGTGACGTTATACGTTATACCTTAATACTACATGACATTATACGTTATGATGTATTACTATGAGACGTTGTACGTTATGACGTAATTCTATATGACGTTATACGTCATGACGTATTTCTATATGACGTCATCCGTTATGGCGTAGTACTATGTGACGTTATACGTTATGACGCAATATTATATGACGTCATTCGGAATGACGCAATACTATATGACGTTATACGTTATGACATAATACTATATGCCGTATGACGTTATGACGATATACTTTATAACGTTATACGTCATGGCGCAATACTATATGACGTTATACGTTGTACCGTAATACTATACGACGTTATACGTCACGACGTAATTCTTTATGATGTCAACCGTTCTGACTTAATGTTGTATGACGTTATACGTTATTACGCAGTAACATATAACGTTGTACGTCATGACGCAATACTATATGACGTTATACGTTATGACGTAATACAATATAGCGCTACACGTTATGACGTATTAGTATGTGACGTTATACGTTGTTACACAATAACATACAACGTTGTACGTCATGATGAAATACTAAATGACGTTATACGTTATGACTCAATACAATATACCGCCAAACGTTGTGACGTATAACTATGTGACGGCATACGTTAAACAGTAATTCTATATGACGTTATACGTTATGACGTATTACTATGTGACGTTATACGTTATGACGTAATACAATATAGCGCTATATGTTATGACGTATTACTATGTGACGTTATACGTTATTACACAAGAACATATAACGTTGTACGTCCTGACGTATTACTATGTGACGTTATACGTTATACCTTAATCCTACATGACATTATACGTTATGACGTATTACAATGCTACGATGTACGTTATGACGTAATTCTATATGACGCTATACGACATGACGTAATGCTATATGACGTCATCCGTTGTGGCGTAGTACTATGCGACGCTATACGTCATGACGCAATACTTTATGACGTCATACGTTATGACGTAGTACTATGTGACTTTATACGTTATAAATTAATACTACATGACATTATACGTTATGACGTATTACTATGTGACGTTGTACGTTATGACGTAATTCTGTATGACGTTATACGTCATGACGTAAGTCTATATGACATCATCCGTTGTGGCGTAGTTCTAGCTGACGTTATACGTTATAACGCTATACAATATAGCGCTGTACGTTATGACGTATTACTATGTGACGTTATACGTTATACCTTAATACTACATGACATTATACGTTATGACGTATTACTATGTTACGTTGTACGTTATGACGTAATTCTGAATGACGTTGTACGTCATGACATAATTCTATATGACGTTATACGTCATGACGTAATTCTATATCACGTTATACGTCATGACGCAATACTACATGACATTCTACGTTATGACGTATTACTATGTGATGTTATACGTTATGAGATAATTATATATGACGCTATACGTTATGACGTAATACTCTGAAACGTTGTACGTCATGACGCAATACTATATGACGTTATACGTTATGACGCAATACTATATGGCGTCATCCGTTATGACGTAGTACTATGTGACGTTATACGTTATGACGCTATACAATATAGCGCTATACGTTATGACGTAATACTATGTGACGTTATACGTTATGACGCAATACTATATGACGTCATCCGTTATGACGTAGTACTATGTGACGTTATACGTTATGACGCCATACTATATAGCGCTATACGTTATGACGTATTACTATGTGACGTAATACGTTATTTCACAATAACACATAACGTTGTACGTCAGGACGCAATACTATATGACGTCATACGTCATGACGTAATACAATATAGCGCTATACGATATGACGTATTAATATGTGACGTTATACGTTATGACGCAATACCATATAGCGCTATATGTTATGACGTATTACTATGTAACGTTATACGTTATACCTTAGTACTACATGACATTGTACGTTATGGCGTATTACTCTGTGACGTTGTGCGTTATGACGTAATTCTGTAGGACGTTATACGTCATGACGTAATTCTATGTGACTATGTGACGCTATACGTTATGACGCTATACAATATAGCGCTATACGTTATGACGTATTACTATGTGACGTTATACGTTACGACGTCACACCATATAACGTTATACGTCATGACGTATTACTATGTGACGTTATACGTTATATCTTAATACTGCATGACATTATACGTTATGACGTATTACTATGTGACGTTGTACGTTATGACGTAATTCTGTACGACGTTATACGTCATGACGTAATTCTATATGACGTCATCCGTTGTGGCGTCGTACTATGTGACGCTATACGTTATGACGCAATACTGTATGACGTTATACGTTATGACGTCACGCAATATAACGTTGTACGTCATGACGTATTACTGTGTGACGTTATACGTTATACCTTAATACTACATGACATTATACGTTATGACGTATAACTCAGTGACGTTGTGCGTTATGACGTAATTGTGTATGACGTTATACGTCATGACGTATTTCTATATGACGTCATCCGTTGTGGCGTAGTACTATGTGACGTTATACGTTATGACGCAATACTATGTGACGTTATACGTTACGACGCTATACTATATAGCGCTATATGTTAAGACGTATAACTATGTGATGGTATACGTTAAACCGTAATTCCATATGACGTTATACGTTATGGCGTATTAATATGTGATGTTATACGTTATGACGCAATATTATATGACGTCAATCGGAATGAAGCAAAACTGTAAGCCGTTATACGTTATGACGTAATTCTATATGACGTTATACGTTATGACGTCACACAATATAACGTTATACGTTGTACCATAAATCGATATGACGTTATACGTTATGACGTCACACAATATAACGTTATACATCATGACGTGTTACTGTGTGACGTTATACGTTATACCTTAATACTACATGACATTATACGTTATGACGTATTACTATGTGACGTTGTGCTTTATGACGTAATTCTATATGACATTATACGTCATGACGTTATTCTATATGACGTCATTCGTTGTGGCTTAGTTCTATGTGACGTTATACGTTATGACGCAATACTATATGACGTTATACGTTATGACGTCACACAATTGAACGTTATACGTCATGACGTGAAACTGTGTGACGATATTCGTTATACCTTAATACTACATGAAATTATACGTTATGACGTATTACTATGTGACGTTATAAGTTATGAAGTAATACTCTGAAACGTTGCACGTCATGACGTAATACTATATGACGTTATACGTCATGACGTAATTCTGTAGTACGTCATCCGTTGTGGCGTAGTACTATGTGTCGTTATGCGTTATTACGCAATACCATATAACGTTATACGTCATGGCGCAATACTATATGACGTTATACGTTGTACCGTAATTCTATATGACGTTATACGTTACGACGTCACGCAATATAACGTTGTACGTCATGACGTATTACTGTGTGACGTTATACGTTATACCTTAATACTACATGACATTATACGTTATGACGTATAACTCAGTGACGTTGTGCGTTATGACGTAATTGTGTATGACGTTATACGTCATGACGTAATTCTATATGACGTCATCCGTTGTGGCGTAGTACTATGTGACGTTATACGTTATGACGCAATACTATGTGACGTTATACGTTATGACGCTATACTATATAGCGCTATATGTTAAGACGTATAACTATGTGACGGTATACGTTAAACCGTAATTCCATATGACGTTATACATTATGGCGTATTACTATGTGACGTTATACGTTATGACGCAATCTTATATGACGTCATTCGGAATGACGCAGTACTATATGCCGTTATACGTTATGGCGTATTACTATGTGACGTTATACGTTATGACGCAATATTATATGACGTCATTCGGAATGACGCAATACTATATAACGTTATACGTTATGACGTAATTCTATATGACGTCATCCGTAACGAAGTAATGCTATGTGACGTTATACGTTATGACGCAATACAATATATCGCTATACGTTATGACGTATTACCTTGTGACGATATACGTTATGACGTTATACTTTATAACGTTATACGTCATGCCACAATACTATATGACGTTATACGTTATGACGTATTACTATGTGACGTTATGCCTTATTACACAATAAAATATAACTTTATACGTCATGATGCAATACTATATGACGGTATGCGTTATGACGTAATAAAATATAGCGCTATTCGTTATGGCGTGTAACTATGTGACGGAATACGTTAAACCGTAATTCTGTATGACGTTATACGTTATGACGTATTACTATGTGACGTTATACGTTATGACGTATTACTATGTGACGTTATACGTTATGACGTATTACTATGTGACGTTATACGTTATGACGCTGTATTAAATGACGTCATTCGGAATGACGCAATACGATATGACCTTATACGTTATGACGTTATACTTTATAATGTTATACGTCATGGCGCAATACTATATGAAGCTATACGTTGTACCGTAATTCTATATGACGTTCTACGTTATGACGTCACACAATATAACGTTATACGTCATGACGTATTACTATGTGACGTTATACGTTATACCTTGATACTACATGACACTATACGTTATGACGTATTACTATGTTACGTTGCACGTTGTGACGTAATTCTGTATGACGTTGTACGTTATACCTTAATACTACATGACATTATACGTTATGACGTATTACTATGTGACGTTGTACGTTATGACGTAATTCTATATGACGTTATACGTAATGACGTAATTCTATATGACAAGATCCGTTGTGGCATAGTACTATGTGACGTTATACGTTATGACGCAATACTATATGACGTCGCACGTTATGACGTAATACTATGTCACGTTATACGTTATGGCGCAATACAATATAGTGTTATACGTTATGAAGTATTACTATGTGACGTTATACGTTATACCTTAATACTACATGACATTATACGTCATGACGTATTACTATGTGACGTTGTACGTTATGACGTGATTCAATATGACGTCATACGTCATGGCGTAATTCTATATGACGTCATCCGTTCTGACGTAGAACAATGTGACGTTATACGTTATGACGGAATACTATGTGACGGTATACGTTAAACCGTAACTCTATATGACGTTATACATTATGACGTATTACTATGTGACGTTATACGTCATGACGCAATACTATATGACGTTATACGTTATGACGTAATAGAATATAGCGCTATACGTCAAGACGCATAACTATGTGACGGTATACGTTAAACAATAGTTCCATATGACGTCATACGTTATGACGTATTACTATGTGACGTTATACGTTATACCTTAATACTACATGACATTATACGTTATGACGTATTACTGTGTGACGTTGTACGTTATGACGCAATACTATATGACGTTATACGTCATGCCGTAATTCTATATGACGTCATCCATTGTGTTCGTAGTACTATGTGGCGCTGTACTTTATGACGTAATATTATATGACGTCATTCGGCATGACGCAATACTATATGACGTTATATGTTATTACGCAGTACCATATAACGTTATACGTCATGACGCAATACTACATGACATTCTACGTTATGACGTATTGCTATGTGACGTTGTGCGTTATGACGTAATTATATATGACGTTATACGTTATGACGTAATACTCTGAAACGTTGTACGTCATGACGCAATACTATATGACGTTATAAGTTATGACGTAATACTATATGACGTTATACGTCATGGCGCAATACAATATGACGTTATACGTTGTACCTTAATACTACATGACATTATACGTTATGACGTATTACTATGTGACGTTATACGTTATAAATTAATACTACATTACATTGTACGTTATGACGTATTACTATGTGACGTAGTACGTTATGATGTAATATTATATGACGTCATACGTTGTACCGTAATTCTATATGACGTTATACGTTATGATGTCACACAATATAACGTTATACGTCATGACGTATTACTGTGTGACGTTATACGTTATACCTTAATACTACATGACATTATACGTTATGACGTAATACTATATGACGTTATACGTCATGGCGCAATACAATATGACGTTATACGTTGTACCGTAATTCGACATGACATTATACGTTATGACGTATTACTATGTGACGTTATACGTTATAAATTAATACTACATTACATTGTACGTTATGACGTATTACTATGTGACGTAGTACGTTATGACGTAATATTATATGACGTCATACGTTGTACCGTAATTCTATATGACGTTATACGTTATGATGTCACACAATATAACGTTATACGTCATGACGTATTACTGTGTGACGTTATACGTTATACCTTAATACTACATGACATTATACGTTATGACGTATTACTGTGTGACGTTGTGCGCTATGACGCAATTCTGTATGACGTTATACTTCATGACGTAATTCTCTATGACGTCATCTGTTATGGCGTAGTACTATGTGATGTTATACGTTATTACACAATAACATATAACGTTCTATGTCATGACGCAATACTATATGACGTCATCCGTTATGACGTAGTACTATGTGATGTTATACGTGATGACGCTATACTATATAGCGCAATACGTTATGACGTATTACTATGAGACGTTCTACGTTATTACACAATAACATATAACGTTGGACATCATGACGCAATACTATATGACGTTATACGTTATGAAGTAATACTATGTGACGTTATACGTTATGACGCATTACAATATAGCGCTATGCGTTATAACGTATTACTATGTGACGTTATACGTTATGACGTTATACTTTATAACGTTATCCGTCATGGCGCAATGCTATATGACGTTATACGTTGTACCGTAATTCTATACGACGTGATACGTTATGACGTAACACTATGTGACGTTATACGTTATGACGCAATACAATATAGCGCTATACGTTATGACGTATTACTTTCTGACGTTATACGTTATTACACAATAACACATATCGTTGTACGTCATGACGCAATACTATAAGACGTTATACGTTATGACGTAATACTACATGACATTATACGTTATGACGTATTACTATGTGACGTTGAGCGTTATGACGTGATTCTATATGACGTTATACGTCATGACGTAATTCTATATGACGTTATACGTCATGACGTAATTCTATATGACGTCATCCGTTGTGGCGTAGTACTATGTGACGTTATACGTTATGGCGCAATATAATATAGCGCCAGACGTTATGACGTATTACTATGTGACGTTATACGTTATAAATTCATACTACATGACATTATACGTTATGACGTATTACTATGTGTCGTTGTACGTTATGACGCACTACTATATGACGTCACACACTATAACGTTATACGTCATGACGTATTACTATATGACGTTATACGTTATACCTTAATAATACATGACATTATACGTTATGACATATTGCTATGTGAAGTTATACGTTATGACGTAATTGTATATGACGGTATACGTTATGACGTATTACTATGTGACGTTGTACGTTATGACGTAATTCTATATGCCGTTATACGTTATGGCGTATTACTATGTGACGTTATATGTTATGACGCAATATTATATGACGTCATTCGGAATGACGCAATACTATGTGACCTTATACGTGATGACGCAATACAATATAGCGGTATACGTTATGACGTATTACTTGGTGACGTTATACGTTATTACACAATAACATATAACGTTGTACGACATGACACAATACGATATGATGTTATACGTTATGACGTAATATTATATGACGTTATACGTCATGGCATAATACTATATGACGTTATACGTTATTACGCAATACCATATAACGTTACACGTCATGACGCAATACCATATAACGTTACACGTCATGACGTAATTCTTTATGACGTCATGCGTTCTGACGCAATATTTTATGACGTTATACGTTATTACGCAATACCATATAACGTTATACGTCATGACGCAATACTATATGACGTTATACGTTATGACGTAATACAATATAGCGCTACACGTTGTGACGTATTAGTATGTGACGTTATACGTTATTACACAATAACATACAACGTTGTACGTCATGATGCAATACTATATGACGTTATACGTTATGACTCAATACAATATAGCGCCAAACGTTGTGACGTATAACTATGTGACGGCATACGATAAACAGTAGTTCTATATGACGTTATACGTTATGACGTAATACAATATAGCGCTATACGTTATGACGTATTACTATGTGACGTTATACGTTATTACATAATAACATATAACGTTGTACGTCCTGATGCTATACTATATGACGTTATACGTTATGACGTAATACAATATAGCGCTATATGTTAAGACGTATAACTGTGTGACGGTATACGTTAAACAGTAATTCCATATGAAATTATACGTTATGACGTATTACTATGTGACGTTGTGCGTTATGACGTAATTCTGTATGACGTTATACGTCATGACGTAATTCTATATGACGTCATCCGTTGTGGCGTAGTACTATGAGACGCTATACGTTATGACGCAATACTATATGTCGTCATACGTTATGACGTATAACTATGTGACGTTATACGTTATGCCTTAATACTACATGACACTATACGTTATGACGTAGTACTATGTGACGTCATACGTTATGACGCTATACAATATAGCGCTATACGTTACGACGAGTTACTATGTGACGTTATACGTTATACCTTAATACTACATGACATTATGCGTTATGACGTAATACTATGTGACGTCATACGTTATGACGCTATACAATATAGCGCTATACGTTATGACGTATTACTTTGTGACGTTATACGTTATTACACAATAACATATAACGTTGTACGTCATGACGAATACTATATGACGTTATACGTTATGACGTAATACTATATGACGTTATACGTCATGGCGCAATACTATATGACGTTATACGTTATAGCGCAATACTATATGACGTTATACGTTATGACGTCACACAATAGAACGTTATGCGTCATGACGTATTACTATGTGACGCTATAAGTTATACCTTAATACTACATGACATTATACGTTATGACGTATTACTGTGTGACGTTGTACGTTATGACGTAATTCTATATGACGTTATACGTAATGACGTAATTCTATATGCCGTCATCCGTTGTGGCGTAGTACTATGTGGCGCTATACTTTATGACGCAATATTATATGACGTCATTCGGAATGACGCAATACTATATGACGTTATATGTTATTACGCAGTACTATATAACGTTATACGTCATGACGCAATACTACATGACATTCTACGATATGACGTATTGCTATGTGAAGTTATACGTTATGACGTAATTATATATGACGTTATACGTTATGACGTAATACTCTGAAACGTTGTACGTCATGACGCAATACTATATGACGTTATACGTCATGGCGCAATACAATATGACGTTATACGTTGTACCGTAATTCGACATGACATTATACGTTATGACGTATTACTATGTGACGTTATACGTTATAAATTAGTACTACATTACATTGTACGTTATGACGTATTACTGTGTGACGTTGTGCGCTATGACGTAATTCTGTATGACGTTATACTTCATGACGTAATTCTATATGACGTCATCTGTTATGGCGTATTACTATGTGACGTTATACGTTATAAATTAATACTACATTACATTGTACGTCATGACGTATTACTGTGTGACGTTATACGTTATACCTTAATACTACATGACATTATACGTTATGACGTATTACTGTGTGACGTTGTGCGCTATGACGTAATTCTGTATGACGTTATACTTCATGACGTAATTCTATATGACGACATCTGTTATGGCGTAGTACTATGTGACGTTATACGTTATTACACAAAAACATATAACGTTCTATGTCATGACGCAATACTATATGATGTCATCCGTTATGACGTAGTACTATGTGACGTTATACGTGATGACGCTATACTATATAGCGCAATACGTTATGACGTATTACTATGTGACGTTCTACGTTATTACACAATAACATATAACGTTGGACATCATGACGCAATACTATATGACGTTATACGTTACGAAGTAATACTATGTGACGTTATACGTTATGACGCATTACAATATAGCGCTATACGTTTTAACGTATTACTATGTGACGTTATACGTTATGACGTTGTACTTTATAACGTTATCCGTCATGGGGCAATACTATATGACGTTATACGTTGTACCGTAATTCTATACGACGTGATACGTTATGACGTAATTCTATATGACGTCATCCGTTACGAAGTAATACTATGTGACGTTATACGTTGTACCGTAATTCTATATGACGTTATACGTTATGACGTCACACAGTATAACGTTATATGTCATGCCGTATTACTATGTGACGTTATATGTTATCTCTTAATACTACATGACATTATACGTTATGACGTATTACTATGTGACATTGTGCGTTATGACGTAATTCCGTATGACGTTATACGTCATGACGCAATTCTATATGACGTTATCCGTTATGACAGTAATTCTATATGACTTTATACGTCATGACGTAATTCTATATGACGTCATCCGTTACGAAGTAATGATATGTGACGTTATACAATATGACGTAACACTATGTGACGTTATACGTTATGACGCAATACAATATAGCGCTATACGTTATGACGTATAACTTTCTGACGTTATACGTTATTACACAATAACACATATCGTTGTACGTCATGATGCAATACTATAAGACGTTATACGTTATGACGTAATACTACATGACATTATACGTTATGACGTATTACCATGTGACGTTGTGCGTTATGACGTGATTCTATATGACGTTATAAGTCATGACGTAATTCTATATGACGTCATCCGTTGTGGCGTAGTACTATGTGACGTTATACGTTATGGCGCAATACAATATAGCGCTAGACGTTATGACGTATTACTATGTGACGTTATACGTTATAAATTAATACTACATGACATTATACGTTATGACGTATTACTATGTGTCGTTGTACGTTATGACGCACTACTATATGACGTTGTACGTTATGACGTCACACACTATAACGTTATACGTCATGGCGTATTACTATATGACGTTATACGTTATACCTTAATAATACATGACATTATACGTTATGACATATTGCTATGTGAAGTTATACGTTATGACGTAATTGTATATGACGTTATACGTTATGACGTATTACTATGTGACGTTGTACGTTATGACGTAATTCTATATGCCGTTATACGTTATGGCGTATTACTATGTGACGTTATATGTTATGACGCAATATTATATGACGTCATTCGGAATGACGCAATACTATGTGACCTTATACGTGATGACGCAATACAATATAGCGGTATACGTTATGACGTATTACTTGGTGACGTTATACGTTATTACACAATAACATATAACGTTGTACGACATGACACAATACGATATGATGTTATACGTTATGACGTAATATTATATGACGTTATACGTTATGGCATAATACTATATGACGTTATAAGTTGTACCGTAATTCTATATGACGTTATACGTTATTACGCAGTACCATATAACGTTACACGTCATGACGTAATTCTTTATGACGTCATCCGTTCTGACGCAATATTTTATGACGTTATACGTTATTACGCAATACCATATAACGTTATACGTCATGACGCAATACTATATGACGTTATACGTTATGACGTAATACAATATAGCGCTACACGTTATGACGTATTAGTGTGTGACGTTATACGTTATTACACAATAACATACAACGTTGTACGTCATGATGCAATACTATATGACGTTATACGTTATGACTCAATACAATATAGCGCCAAACGTTGTGACGTATAACTATGTGACGGCATACGTTAAACAGTAATTCTATATGACGTTATACGTTATGACGTAATACAATATAGCGCTATATGTTATGACGTATTACTATGTGACGTTATACGTTATTACACAATAACATATAACGTTGTACGTCCTGACGTATTACGATGTGACGATATACGTTATGACGTAATACTATATGACGTTATACGTTATGACGTAATACAATATAGCTCTATACGTTAAGACGTATAACTATGTGACGGTATACGTTAAACCGTAATTCCATATGACGTTATACGTTATGGCGTATTACTATGTGACGTGTACGTTATGACGCTATACTATATAGCGCTATACGTTATGACGTATTACTATGTGACGTTATACGTTATTACATAATAACATATAACGTTGTACGTCATGATGCTATACTATATGACGTTATACGTTATGACGTAATACAATATAGCGCTATATGTTCATACGTTATACGTCATGGCGCAATACTATATGACGTTATACGTTATGACGTAATTCTGAATGACGTTGTACGTCATGACGTAATTCTATATGACGTCATCCGTTGTGGTGAAGTACTATGTGACGTTATACGTTATGACGCAATATTATATGACGTCATACGTTATGACGCAATACTATGTGACGTTATACGTTATGACGTAGTACTATGTGACGTTATACGTTATGACGCAATACTATATGACGTCATCCGTTATGACGTAGTACTATGTGACGTTATACGTTATGACGTCAATCTATATGACGTTATTCGTCATGACGTAATACTATATGACATCATCCGTTACGAAGTAATACTATGTGACGTTATACGTTATACCTTAATACTGTACAACGTTCAACATTATTACGTTATACCATATAACGTTATACGTTATGACGTAACTCTATATCACGTTATACGTCATGACGCAATACTACATGACATTCTACGTTATGTCGTATTGCTATGTGATGTTATACGTTATGAGGTAATTATATATGACGTTATACGTTATGACGTAAGACTCTGAAACGTTGTACGTCACGACGCAATACTATATGACGTTATACGTTATGACGCAATAATATAAGACGTCATCCGTTATGACGTAGTACTATGTGACGTTATACGTTATGACGCTATACAATATAGCGCTATACGTTATGACGTAATACTATGTGACGTTATACGTTATGACGCAATACTATATGACGTCATCCGTTATGACGTAGTACTATGTGACGTTATACGTTATGACGCAATACTATATGACGTCATCCGTTATGACGTAGTACTATGTGACGTTTTACGTTATGACGCCATACTATATAGCGCTATACGTTATGACGTATTACTATGTGACGTTATACGTTATTTCACAATAACACATAACGTTGTACGTCATGACGCAATACTATATGACGTTATACGTTATGACGTAATACAATATAGCGCTATACGTTATGACGTATTACTATGTGACGTTATGCGTTATTACACAATAACATATAACATTGCACGTCATGACGTATTACTATGTGACGTTATAAGTTATGACGTTATACTTTATAACGTTATACGTCATGGCGCAGTACTGTATGACATTATACGTTGTATCGTAAATCTATACGACGTGATACGTCATGACGTAATTCTATATGACGTCATCCGTTACGAAGTAATACTATGTGACGTTATACGTTATGACGCTATACAATATAGCGCTATACGTTATGGCGTATTACTTGGTGACGTTATACGTTGTAACACAATAACATATAACGTTGTATGTCATGACGCAATACTATCAGACGTTATACGTTGTACCGTAATTCTATATGACGTTACACGTTATTACGCAATACCACATAACGTTATACGTCATGACGCAATACTATATGACGTTACACGTTATGACTCAATACAATATACCGCCATACGTTATGACGTATAACTATGTGACGGTATACGTTAAACCGTAATTCCATATGACGTTATACGTTATGACGTATTACTATGTGACCTTGTGCGTTATGACGTAATTCTGTACGACGTTTAACGTCATGACGTAATTCTATATGACGTCATCCGTTGTGGCGTAGTACTATGTGACGCTATTCGTTATGACGCAATACTATATGACGTCATCCGTTATGAAGTAGTACTATGTGACGTTAATCGTTATGACGCTGTACAATATAGCGCTATACGTTATGACGTATTACTAGGTGACGTTATACCTTATTACACAATAACACATAACATTATACGTCATGGCGCAATACTATATGACGTTATACGTTATGACGTCATACAATATAGCGCTATACGTTATGACGTATAACTATTTGACGGTATACGTTAAACCGTAATTCTATAGGACGTTCTACGTTATGAAGTATTGCTACGTGACGTTATACGTTATGACGTAATACTATGTGACGTTATACGTTATGACGTAATACAACATAGCGCTATACGTTATGACGTATAACTATGTGACGGTATACGTTAAACCGTAATTCTATAGGACGTTCTACGTTATGAAGTATTGCTACGTGACGTTATACGTTATGACGTAATACTATGTGACGTTATACGATACGACGCAATACATTATGACGTCATACGTTATGACGTAATTCTATATGACGTCATCCGTTGTGGCGTAGTACTATGTGAAGTTATACGTTATGACGTAATACAACATAGCGCTATACGTTATGACGTATAACAATGTGACGGTATACGTTAAACCGTAATTCTATAGGACGTTCTACGTTATGAAGTATTGCTACGTGACGTTATACGTTATGACGTAATACTATGTGACGTTATACGTTATTACGCAATACCATATAACGTTATACGTCATGACGCATTACTATATGACGTTGTACGTTATGACGTATTACTATGTGACGATATACGTTATGACGTTATACTTTATAACGTTATACGTTACGACGCAATACTATATGACGTTGTACGTTATGACGTATTTCAATATGACGTTACACGTCATGGCGTAATTCTATATGACGTCATCCGTTCTAACGTAGAACTATGTGACGGTATACGTTAAACCGTAATTCTATATGACGTTATACGTTATGACGCAATACAATATGGCGCTATACGTTATGACGTATAACTATGTGACGTTATACCTTATTACACAATAACATATAACGTTATACGTCATGACGCAATACTATATGACGTTATACGTTATGACGTAATTCTATATGACGTTATACGTTATGACGTTACACTTTATAACGTCATCCGTTGTGGCGTAGTACTATGTGAAGTTATACGTTATGACGTAAAACAACATAGCGCTATACGTTATGACGTATAAGTATGTGACGGTATACGTTAAACCGTAAGTCTATATGACGTTATACGTTATGACGTAATTCTGTATGACGTCATACGTTATGACGTAATACTATGTGACGTTATACCTTATTACACAATAACATATAACGTTATACGTCATGACGCAATACTATATGACGTCATACGTTATGACGTAATACAATATAGCGCTATACGTTAAGACGCATTACTACGTGACGGTATACGTTAAACCGTAATTTTATATGACGTCATCCGTTATGACGTAGTACTATATGACGTTATACGTTATTACACAATAACATATAACGTTATACGTCATGACGCAATACTATATGACGTTATACGTTATGACGTAATACAATATAGCGCTACACGTTATGACGTATTAGTGTGTGACGTTATACGTTATTACACAATAACATACAACGTTGTACGTCATGATGCAATACTATATGACGTTATACGTTATGACTCAATACAATATAGCGCCAAACGTTGTGACGCATAACTATGTGACGGCATACGTTAAACAGTAATTCTATATGACGTTATACGTTATGACGTAATACAATATAGCGCTATATGTTATGACGTATTACTATGTGACGTTATACGTTATTACACAATAACATATAACGTTGTACGTCCTGACGTATTACGATGTGACGATATACGTTATGACGTAATACTATATGACGTTATACGTTATGACGTAATACAATATAGCGCTATACGTTAAGACGTATAACTATGTGACGGTATACGTTAAACCGTAATTCCATATGACGATATACGTTATGGCGTATTACTATGTGACGTGTACGTTATGACGCTATATTATATAGCGCTATACGTTATGACGTATTACTATGTGACGTTATACGTTATTACATAATAACATATAACGTTGTACGTCATGATGCTATACTATATGACGTTATACGTTATGACGTAATACAATATAGCGCTATATGTTAAGACGTATAACTGTGTGACGGTATACGTTAAACAGTAATTCCATATGAAATTATACGTTATGACGTATTACTATGTGACGTTGTGCGTTATGACGTAATTCTGTATGACGTTATACGTCATGACGTAATTCTATATGACGTCATCCATTGTGGCGTAGTACTATGTGACGCTATACGTCATGACGCAATACTTTATGACGTCATACGTTATGACGTAGTACTATGTGACTTTATACGTTATAAATTAATACTTCATGACATTATACGTTATGACGTATTACTATGTGACGTTGTACGTTATGACGTAATTCTATATGACGTTATACGTCATGACGTAAGTCTATATGACGTCATCCGTTGTGGCGTAGTACTAGCTGACGTTATACGTTATAACGCTATACAATATAGCGCTGTACGTTATGACGTCTTACTATGTGACGTTATACCTTATTACACAATAACACATAACGTTATACGTCATGGCGCAATACTATATGACGTTATACGTTATGACGTAATTCTGAATGACGTTGTACGTCATGACGTAATTCTATATGACGTCATCCGTTGTGGTGTAGTACTATGTGACGTTATACGTTATGACGCAATATTATATGACGTCATACGTTATGACGCAATACTATGTGACGTTATACGTTATGACGCAATACAATATAGCGCTATACGTTATGACGTATTACTATGTGACGTTATACGTTATGGCGTCATTCTATATGACGTTATACGTCATGACGTAATACTATATGACATCATCCGTTACGAAGTAATAATATGTGACGTTATACGTTATACCTTAATACTGTACAACGTTCAACATTATTACGTTATAACGTATAACGTTATACCATATAACGTTATACGTTATGACGTAACTCTATATCACGTTATACGTCATGACGCAATACTACATGACATTCTACGTTATGACGTATTGCTATGTGATGTTATACGTTATGAGGTAATTATATATGACGTTATACGTTATGAGGTAATTATATATGACGTTATACGTTATGACGTAACACTCTGAAACGTTGTACGTCACGACGCAATACTATATGACGTCATACGTTATGACGTATTACTATGTGACGTTATACGTTATATCTTAATTCTACATGACATTACAAGTTATGACGTATTACTATGTTACGTTGTACGTTATGACGTAATTCTGTATGACGTTGTACGTTATGACGTAATTCCAGATGACGTCATCCGTTGTGGCGTATTACTATGTGACGTTGTACGTTATGACGTAATTCTGTATGACGTTATCCGTCATGACGTAATTCTATATGACGTCATCCGTTGTGGCGTAGTACTATGTGACGCTATACGTCATGACGCAATACTTTATGACGTCATACGTTATGACGTAGTACCATGTGACTTTATACGTTATAAATTAATACTTCATGACATTATACGTTATGACGTATTACTATGTGACGTTGTACGTTATGACGTAATTCTATATGACGTTATACGTCATGACGTAAGTCTATATGACGTCATCCGTTGTGGCGTAGTACTAGCTGACGTTATACGTTATAACGCTATACAATATAGCGCTGTAAGTTATGACGTCTTACTATGTGACGTTATACCTTATTACACAATAACACATAACGTTATACGTCATGGCGCAATACTATATGACGTTATACGTTATGACGTAATTCTGAATGACGTTGTACGTCATGACGTAATTCTATATGACGTCATCCGTTGTGGTGTAGTACTATGTGACGTTATACGTTATGACGCAATATTATATGACGTCATACGTTATGACGCAATACTATGTGACGTTATACGTTATGACGCAATACAATATAGCGCTATACGTTATGACGTATTACTATGTGACGTTATACGTTATGACGTCATTCTATATGACGTTATACGTCATGACGTAATACTATATGACATCATCCGTTACGAAGTAATAATATGTGACGTTATACGTTATACCTTAATACTGTACAACGTTCAACATTATTACGTTATAACGTATAACGTTATACCATATAACGTTATACGTTATGACGTAACTCTATATCACGTTATACGTCATGACGCAATACTACATGACATTCTACGTTATGACGTATTGCTATGTGATGTTATACGTTATGAGGTAATTATATATGACGTTATACGATATGACGTAACACTCCGAAACGTTGTACGTCACGACGCAATACTATATGACGTTATACGTTATGACGCAATAATATATGACGTCATCCGTTATGACGTAGTACTATGTGACGTTATACGTTATGACGCTATACAATATAGCGCTATACGTTATGACGTAATACTATGTGACGTTATACGTTATGACGCAATACTATATGACGTCATCCGTTATGACGTAGTACTATGTGACGTTATACGTTATGACGCAATACTGTATGACGTCATCCGTTATGACGTAGTACTATGTGACGTTTTACGTTATGACGCCATACTATATAGCGCTATACGTTATGACGTATTACTATGTGACGTTATACGTTATTTCACAATAACACATAACGTTGTACGTCATGACGCAATACTATATGACGTTATACGTTATGACGTAATACAATATAGCGCTATACGTTATGACGTATTACTATGAGACGTTATACGTTATTACACAATAACATATAACATTGCACGTCATGACGTATTACTATGTGACGTTATAAGTTATGACGTTATACTTTATAACGTTATACGTCATGGCACAGTACTGTATGACATTATACGTTGTACCGTAAATCTATACGACGTGATCCGTCATGACGTAATTCTATATGACGTCATCCGTTACGAAGTAATACTATGTGACGTTATACGTTATGACGCAATACAATATAGCGCTATACGTTATGGCGTATTACTTGGTGACGTTATACGTTGTAACACAATAACATATAACGTTATACGTCATGACGCAATACTATATGACGTTACACGTTATGACTCAATACAATATACCGCCATACGTTATGACGTATAACTATGTGACGGTATACGTTAAACCGTAATTCCATATGACGTTATACGTTATGACGTATTACTATTTGACGTTATATGTTATGACGTATTACTATGTGACCTTGTGCGTTATGACGTAATTCTGTACGACGTTTAACGTCATGACGTAATTCTATATGACGTCATCCGTTGTGGCGTAGTACTATGTGACGCTATTCGTTATGACGCAATACTATATGACGTCATCCGTTATGAAGTAGTACTATGTGACGTTAATCGTTATGACGCTATACAATATAGCGCTATACGTTATGACGTATTACTAGGTGACGTTATACCTTATTACACAATAACACATAACATTATACGTCATGGCGCAATACTATATGACGTTATACGTTATGACGTCATACAATATAGCGCTATACGTTATGACGTATAACTATTTGACGGTATACGTTAAACCGTAATTCTATAGGACGTTCTACGTTATGAAGTATTGCTACGTGACGTTATACGTTATGACGTAATACTATGTGACGTTATACGTTATGACGTAATACAACATAGTGCTATACGTTATGACGTATAACTATGTGACGGTATACGTTAAACCGTAATTCTATAGGACGTTCTACGTTATGAAGTATTGCTACGTGACGTTATACGTTATGACGTAATACTATGTGACGTTATACGATACGACGCAATACAATATGACGTCATACGTTATGACGTAATTCTATATGACGTCATCCGTTGTGGCGTAGTACTATGTGAAGTTATACGTTATGACGTAATACAACATAGCGCTATACGTTATGACGTATAACTATGTGACGGTATACGTTAAACCGTAATTCTATAGGACGTTCTACGTTATGAAGTATTGCTACGTGACGTTATACGTTATGACGTAATACTATGTGACGTTATCCGTTACGACGCAATACAATATGACGTCATACGTTATGACGTAATTCTATATGACGTCATCCGTTGTGGCATAGTACTATGTGAAGTTATACCTTATGATGTAATACAACATAGCGCTATACGTTATGACGTATAACTATGTGACGGTATACGTTAAACCGTTATTCTATAGGACGTTCTACGTTATGAAGTATTGCTACGTGACGTTATACGTTATGACGTAATACTATGTGACGTTATACGTTATTACGCAATACCATATAACGTTATACGACATGACGCATTACTATATGACGTTGTACGTTATGACGTATTACTATGTGACGATATACGTTATGACGTTATACTTTATAACGTTATACGTTACGACGCAATACTATATGACGTTGTACGTTATGACGTATTTCAATATGACGTTACACGTCATGGCGTAATTCTATATGACGTCATCCGTTCTAACGTAGAACTATGTGACGGTATACGTTAAACCGTAATTCTATATGACGTTATACGTTATGACGCAATACAATATGGCGCTATACGTTATGACGTATAACTATGTGACGTTATACCGTATTACACAATAACATATAACGTTATACGTCATGACGCAATACTATATGACGTTATACGTTATGACGTAATTCTATATGACGTTATACGTTATGACGTTACAATTTATAACGTCATCCGTTGTGGCGTAGTACTATGTGAAGTTATACGTTATGACGTAATACAACATAGCGCTATACGTTATGACGTATAAGTATGTGACGGTATACGTTACACCGTAAGTCTATATGACGTTATACGTTATGACGTAATTCTATATGACGTCATCCGTTATGACGTAATACTATGTGACGTTATACGTTATTACACAATAACATATAACGTTATACGTTATGACGTTATACTTTATAACGTTATACGTCATGGCGCAATACTATATGACGTTATACGTTATGTCGTATTACTATGTTACGTTGTACGTTATGACGTAATTTAGTATGATGTTGTACGTCATGACGTAATTCGGTATGACGTCATCCGTTGTGGCGTAGTACTATCTGACGCTATACGTCATGACGCAATACTATATGACGTCATACGTTATGACATAGTACTATGCGACTTTATACGTTATAAATTAATACTACATGACATTAGACGTTATGACGCGATATTATTTGTCGTCATACGTTATGACGTATTACTATGTGACGTTATACGTTATACCTTAATACTACATGACATTATACGTTATGACGTATTACTGTGTGACGTTGTACGTTATGACGTATTACTGTGTGACGTTGTACGTTATGACGTAATTCTATATGACGTTATACGTAATGACGTAATTCTATATGCCGTCATCCGTTGTGGCGTAGTACTATGTGGCGCTATACTTTATGACGCAATATTATATGACGTCATTCGGAATGACGCAATACTATATGACGTCATTCGGAATGACGCAATACTATATGACGTCATTCGGAATGACGCAATACTATATGACGTCATTCGGAATGACGCAATACTATATGACGTTATATGTTATTACGCAGTACTATATAACGTTATACGTCATGACGCAATACTACATGACATTCTACGTTATGACGTATTGCTATGTGAAGTTATACGTTATGACGTAATTATATATGACGTTATACGTTATGACGTAATACTCTGAAACGTTGTACGTCATGACGCAATACTATATGACGTTATACGTCATGGCGCAATACAATATGACGTTATACGTTGTACCGTAATTCGACATGACATTATACGTTATGACGTATTACTATGTGACGTTATACGTTATAAATTAGTACTACATTACATTGTACGTTATGACGTATTACTGTGTGACGTTGTGCGCTATGACGTAATTCTGTATGACGTTATACTTCATGACGTAATTCTATATGACGTCATCTGTTATGGCGTATTACTATGTGACGTTATACGTTATAAATTAATACTACATTACATTGTACGTTATGACGTATTACTATGTGACGTTGTACGTTATGACGTAATATTATATGACGTCATACGTTGTACCGTAATTCTATATGACGTTATACGTTATGATGTCACACAGTATAACGTTATACGTCATGACGTATTACTGTGTGACGTTATACGTTATACCTTAATACTACATGACATTATACGTTATGACGTATTACTGTGTGACGTTGTGCGCTATGACGTAATTCTGTATGACGTTATACTTCATGACGTAATTCTATATGACGACATCTGTTATGGCGTAGTACTATGTGACGTTATACGTTATTACACAATAACATATAACGTTCTATGTCATGACGCAATACTATATGATGTCATCCTTTATGACGTAGTACTATGTGACGTTATACGTGATGACGCTATACTATATAGCGCAATACGTTATGACGTATTACTATGTGACGTTCTACGTTATTACACAATAACATATAACGTTGGACATCATGACGCAATACTATATGACGTTATACGTTGCGAAGTAATACTATGTGACGTTATACGTTATGACGCATTACAATATAGCGCTATACGTTTTAACGTATTACTATGTGACGTTATACGTTATGACGTTGTACTTTATAACGTTATCCGTCATGGGGCAATACTATATGACGTTATACGTTGTACCGTAATTCTATACAACGTGATACGTTATGACGTAATTCTATATGACGTCATCCGTTACGAAGTAATACTATGTGACGTTATATGTTGTACCGTAATTCTATATGACGTTATACGTTATGACGTCACACAGTATAACGTTATATGTCATGCCGTATTACTATGTGACGTTATATGTTATCTCTTAATACTACATGACATTATACGTTATGACGTATTACTATGTGACATTGTGCGTTATGACGTAATTCCGTATGACGTTATACGTCATGACGCAATTCTATATGACGTCATCCGTTATGACGTAATTCTATATGACTTTATACGTCATGACGTAATTCTATATGACGTCATCCGTTACGAAGTAATGATATGTGACGTTATACGATATGACGTAACACTATGTGACGTTATACGTTATGACGCAATACAATATAGCGCTATACGTTATGACGTATTACTTTCTGACGTTATACGTTATTACACAATAACACATATCGTTGTACGTCATGACAAAATACTATAAGACGTTATACGTTATGACGTAATACTACATGACATTATACGTTATGACGTATTACCATGTGACGTTGTGCGTTATGACGTGATTCTATATGACGTTATAAGTCATGACGTAATTCTATATGACGTCATCCGTTGTGGCGTAGTACTATGTGACGTTATACGTTATGGCGCAATACAATATAGCGCTAGACGTTATGACGTATTACTATGTGACGTTATACGTTATAAATTAATACTACATGATATTATACGTTATGACGTATTACTATGTGTCGTTGTACGTTATGACGCACTACTATATGACGTTGTACGTTATGACGTCACACACTATAACGTTATACGTCATGACGTATTACTATATGACGTTATACGTTATACCTTAATAATACATGACATTATACGTTATGACATATTGCTATGTGACGTTATATGTTATGACGCAATATTATATGACGTCATTCGGAATGACGCAATACTATGTGACCTTATACGTGATGACGCAATACAATATAGCGGTATACGTTATGACGTATTACTTGGTGACGTTATACGTTATTACACAATAACATATAACGTTACACGTCATGACGTAATTCTTTATGACGTCACCCGTTCTGACGCAATATTATATGACGTTATACGTAATTACGCAATACCATATAACGTTATACGTCATGACGCAATACTATATGACGTTATACGTTATGACGTAATACAATATAGCGCTACACGTTATGACGTATTAGTGTGTGACGTTATACGTTATTACACAATAACATACAACGTTGTACGTCATGATGCAATACTATATGACGTTATACGTTATGACTCAATACAATATAGCGCCAAACGTTGTGACGTATAACTATGTGACGGCATACGTTAAACAGTAATTCTATATGACGTTATACGTTATGACGTAATACAATATAGCGCTACACGTTATGACGTATTAGTGTGTGACGTTATACGTTATTACACAATAACATACAACGTTGTACGTCATGATGCAATACTATATGACGTTATACGTTATGACTCAATACAATATAGCGCCAAACGTTGTGACGTATAACTATGTGACGGCATACGTTAAACAGTAATTCTATATGACGTTATACGTTATGACGTAATACAATATAGCTCTATACGTTAAGACGTATAACTATGTGACGGTATACGTTAAACCGTAATTCCATATGACGTTATACGTTATGGCGTATTACTATGTGACGTGTACGTTATGACGCTATACTATATAGCGCTATACGTTATGACGTATTACTATGTGACGTTATACGTTATTACATAATAACATATAACGTTGTACGTCATGATGCTATACTATATGACGTTATACGTTATGACGTAATACAATATAGCGCTATATGTTCATACGTTATACGTCATGACGTAAGTCTATATGACGTCATCCGTTGTGGCGTAGTACTAGCTGACGTTATACGTTATAACGCTATACAATATAGCGCTGTACGTTATGACGTCTTACTATGTGACGTTATACCTTATTACACAATAACACATAACGTTATACGTCATGGCGCAATACTATATGACGTTATACGTTATGACGTAATTCTGAATGACGTTGTACGTCATGACGTAATTCTATATGACGTCATCCGTTGTGGTGTAGTACTATGTGACGTTATACGTTATGACGCAATATTATATGACGTCATACGTTATGACGCAATACTATGTGACGTTATACGTTATGGCGCAATACAATATAGCGCTATACGTTATGACGTATTACTATGTGACGTTATACGTTATGACGTCAATCTATATGACGTTATACGTCATGACGTAATACTATATGACATCATCCGTTACGAAGTAATACTATGTGACGTTATACGTTATACCTTAATACTGTACAACGTTCAACATTATTACGTTATACCATATAACGTTATACGTTATGACGTAACTCTATATCACGTTATACGTCATGACGCAATACTACATGACATTCTACGTTATGACGTATTGCTATGTGATGTTATACGTTATGAGGTAATTATATATGACGTTATACGTTATGACGTAACACTCTGAAACGTTGTACGTCACGACGCAATACTATATGACGTTATACGTTATGACGCAATAATATATGACGTCATCCGTTATGACGTAGTACTATGTGACGTTATACGTTATGACGCTATACAATATAGCGCTATACGTTATGACGTAATACTATGTGACGTTATACGTTATGACGCAATACTATATGACGTCATCCGTTATGACGTAGTACTATGTGACGTTATACGTTATGACGCAATACTATATGACGTCATCCGTTATGACGTAGTACTATGTGACGTTTTACGTTATGACGCCATACTATATAGCGCTATACGTTATGACGTATTACTATGTGACGTTATACGTTATTTCACAATAACACATAACGTTGTACGTCATGACGCAATACTATATGACGTTATACGTTATGACGTAATACAATATAGCGCTATACGTTATGACGTATTACTATGTGACGTTATGCGTTATTACACAATAACATATAACATTGCACGTCATGACGTATTACTATGTGACGTTATAAGTTATGACGTTATACTTTATAACGTTATACGTCATGGCGCAGTACTGTATGACATTATACGTTGTACCGTAAATCTATACGACGTGATACGTCATGACGTAATTCTATATGACGTCATCCGTTACGAAGTAATACTATGTGACGTTATACGTTATGACGCAATACAATATAGCGCTATACGTTATGGCGTATTACTTGGTGACGTTATACGTTGTAACACAATAACATATAACGTTGTATGTCATGACGCAATACTATCAGACGTTATACGTTGTACCGTAATTCTATATGACGTTACACGTTATTACGCAATACCACATAACGTTATACGTCATGACGCAATACTATATGACGTTACACGTTATGACTCAATACAATATACCGCCATACGTTATGACGTATAACTATGTGACGGTATACGTTAAACCGTAATTCCATATGACGTTATACGTTATGACGTATTACTATGTGACCTTGTGCGTTATGACGTAATTCTGTACGACGTTTAACGTCATGACGTAATTCTATATGACGTCATCCGTTGTGGCGTAGTACTATGTGACGTTAATCGTTATGACGCTGTACAATATAGCGCTATACGTTATGACGTATTACTAGGTGACGTTATACCTTATTACACAATAACACATAACATTATACGTCATGGCGCAATACTATATGACGTTACACGTTATGACTCAATACAATATACCGCCATACGTTATGACGTATTACTATGTGACGTTGTACGTTATGACGTAATTCTATATGACGTTATACGTCATGACGTAAGTCTATATGACGTCATCCGTTGTGGCGTAGTACTAGCTGACGTTATACGTTATAACGCTATACAATATAGCGCTGTACGTTATGACGTCTTACTATGTGACGTTATACCTTATTACACAATAACACATAACGTTATACGTCATGGCGCAATACTATATGACGTTATACGTTATGACGTAATTCTGAATGACGTTGTACGTCATGACGTAATTCTATATGACGTCATCCGTTGTGGTGTAGTACTATGTGACGTTATACGTTATGACGCAATATTATATGACGTCATACGTTATGACGCAATACTATGTGACGTTATACGTTATGACGCAATACAATATAGCGCTATACGTTATGACGTATTACTATGTGACGTTATACGTTATGACGTCATTCTATATGACGTTATACGTCATGACGTAATACTATATGACATCATCCGTTACGAAGTAATACTATGTGACGTTATACGTTATACCTTAATACTGTACAACGTTCAACATTATTACGTTATAACGTATAACGTTATACCATATAACGTTATACGTTATGACGTAACTCTATATCACGTTATACGTCATGACGCAATACTACATGACATTCTACGTTATGACGTATTGCTATGTGATGTTATACGTTATGAGGTAATTATATATGACGTTATACGATATGACGTAACACTCCGAAACGTTGTACGTCACGACGCAATACTATATGACGTTATACGTTATGACGCAATAATATATGACGTCATCCGTTATGACGTAGTACTATGTGACGTTATACGTTATGACGCTATACAATATAGCGCTATACGTTATGACGTAATACTATGTGACGTTATACGTTATGACGCAATACTATATGACGTCATCCGTTATGACGTAGTACTATGTGACGTTATACGTTATGACGCAATACTGTATGACGTCATCCGTTATGACGTAGTACTATGTGACGTTTTACGTTATGACGCCATACTATATAGCGCTATACGTTATGACGTATTACTATGTGACGTTATACGTTATTTCACAATAACACATAACGTTGTACGTCATGACGCAATACTATATGACGTTATACGTTATGACGTAATACAATATAGCGCTATACGTTATGACGTATTACTATGAGACGTTATACGTTATTACACAATAACATATAACATTGCACGTCATGACGTATTACTATGTGACGTTATAAGTTATGACGTTATACTTTATAACGTTATACGTCATGGCACAGTACTGTATGACATTATACGTTGTACCGTAAATCTATACGACGTGATCCGTCATGACGTAATTCTATATGACGTCATCCGTTACGAAGTAATACTATGTGACGTTATACGTTATGACGCAATACAATATAGCGCTATACGTTATGGCGTATTACTTGGTGACGTTATACGTTGTAACACAATAACATATAACGTTATACGTCATGACGCAATACTATATGACGTTACACGTTATGACTCAATACAATATACCGCCATACGTTATGACGTATAACTATGTGACGGTATACGTTAAACCGTAATTCCATATGACGTTATACGTTATGACGTATTACTATTTGACGTTATATGTTATGACGTATTACTATGTGACCTTGTGCGTTATGACGTAATTCTGTACGACGTTTAACGTCATGACGTAATTCTATATGACGTCATCCGTTGTGGCGTAGTACTATGTGACGCTATTCGTTATGACGCAATACTATATGACGTCATCCGTTATGAAGTAGTACTATGTGACGTTAATCGTTATGACGCTATACAATATAGCGCTATACGTTATGACGTATTACTAGGTGACGTTATACCTTATTACACAATAACACATAACATTATACGTCATGGCGCAATACTATATGACGTTATACGTTATGACGTCATACAATATAGCGCTATACGTTATGACGTATAACTATTTGACGGTATACGTTAAACCGTAATTCTATAGGACGTTCTACGTTATGAAGTATTGCTACGTGACGTCATACGTTATGACGTAATACTATGTGACGTTATACGTTATGACGTAATACAACATAGTGCTATACGTTATGACGTATAACTATGTGACGGTATACGTTAAACCGTAATTCTATAGGACGTTCTACGTTATGAAGTATTGCTACGTGACGTTATACGTTATGACGTAATACTATGTGACGTTATACGATACGACGCAATACAATATGACGTCATACGTTATGACGTAATTCTATATGACGTCATCCGTTGTGGCGTAGTACTATGTGAAGTTATACGTTATGACGTAATACAACATAGCGCTATACGTTATGACGTATAACTATGTGACGGTATACGTTAAACCGTAATTCTATAGGACGTTCTACGTTATGAAGTATTGCTACGTGACGTTATACGTTATGACGTAATACTATGTGACGTTATCCGTTACGACGCAATACAATATGACGTCATACGTTATGACGTAATTCTATATGACGTCATCCGTTGTGGCATAGTACTATGTGAAGTTATACGTTATGATGTAATACAACATAGCGCTATACGTTATGACGTATAACTATGTGACGGTATACGTTAAACCGTTATTCTATAGGACGTTCTACGTTATGAAGTATTGCTACGTGACGTTATACGTTATGACGTAATACTATGTGACGTTATACGTTATTACGCAATACCATATAACGTTATACGTCATGACGCATTACTATACGACGTTGTACGTTATGACGTATTACTATGTGACGATATACGTTATGACGTTATACTTTATAACGTTATACGTTACGACGCAATACTATATGACGTTGTACGTTATGACGTATTTCAATATGACGTTACACGTCATGGCGTAATTCTATATGACGTCATCCGTTCTAACGTAGAACTATGTGACGGTATACGTTAAACCGTAATTCTATATGACGTTATACGTTATGACGCAATACAATATGGCGCTATACGTTATGACGTATAACTATGTGACGTTATACCTTATTACACAATAACATATAACGTTATACGTCATGACGCAATACTATATGACGTTATACGTTATGACGTAATTCTATATGACGTTATACGTTATGACGTTACACTTTATAACGTCATCCGTTGTGGCGTAGTACTATGTGAAGTTATACGTTATGACGTAATACAACATAGCGCTATACGTTATGACGTATAAGTATGTGACGGTATACGTTAAACCGTAAGTCTATATGACGTTATACGTTATGACGTAATTCTATATGACGTCATACGTTATGACGTAATACTATGTGACGTTATACCTTATTACACAATAACATATAACGTTATACGTCATGACGCAATACTATATGACGTCATACGTTATGACGTAATACAATATAGCGCTATACGTTAAGACGCATTACTACGTGACGGTATACGTTAAACCGTAATTTTATATGACGTCATCCGTTATGACGTAGTACTATATGACGTTATACGTTATTACACAATAACATATAACGTTATACGTCATGACGCAATACTATATGGCGTCATCCGTTATGACGTAGTACTATATGACGTTATACGTTATTACACAATAACATATAACGTTATACGTTATGACGTTATACTTTATAACGTTATACGTCATGGCGCAATACTATATGACGCTATACGTTATGACGTAGAACTATGTGACGTTATACGTTATGACGGAATACTATCTGACGGTATACCTTAAACCGTAACTCTATATGACGTTATGCGATATGACTTTATACATTATAACGTTATACGTCATGGCGGATTACTATATGACGTTATACGTTATTACGCAATACCATATAACGTTATACGTCATGACGCAATACTATATGACGTTATATGTTATGACGTAATTCTATATGACGTTTAACATTATGACGCAATACAATATAGCGCTATACGTTACGCCGTATTAGTATGTGACGTTATACGTCTGGCGCAATACTATATGACGTTATACTTTGTACCGTAATTCTATATGACGTCATCCGTTATGACGTATTACTATGTGACGTTATACGTTATACCTTAATACTACGTGACATTGTACGTTATGACGTATTACTATGTGCGGTTGTACGTTATCATGTATTACTATGTGACGTCATACGTTATTACACAATAACATATAACGTTACACGTCATGACGCAATACTATATGACGTTATACGTTATGGCGTAATACATAACAGCGCTGTACGTTATGACGTATAACTATGTGACGGTATACGTTAAACCGTAATTATATAGGACGTTCTACGTTATGAAGCATTACGATGCGACGTTATACGTTATGACGCAATATTATATGACGTCATTCGTAATGACGCCATAATATATGACGTTATACGTCATGGCGCAATACTAAATGACGTTATACGTTATGAAGTTATTCAATATGACGTTATACGTCATGGCGTATTTCGATATGACGTCATCCGTTCTGACGTAGAGCTATGTGACGTTATACGTTATGACGCAATATTATATGACGTCATTCGGAATGACGCAATACTATATGACGTTATACGTTATGACATTCTACTTTATAACGTTATACGTCATGGCGCAATACTATATGACGTTATACGTTGTACCGTAATTCTATATGACGTTATACGTCATGACGTAATACTTTATGACGTCATCCGTTCTGACGCAATACTATATGACGTTATACGTTATGACGTAATTCTATATGACGTTATAAGTTATGCGTAATACAATATAGCGCTATACGTTATGACGTATAACTATGTGACGGTATACGTTAAACCGTAATTCTATATGACGTTATACGTTATGACGTAATTCTATATGACGTTATACGTTATGACGTAATTCTATATGACGTTATACGTTATGACGCTATACAATATAGCGCTATACGTTATGATGTATCACTATGTGACGTTATACGTTATTACACAATAGCATATAACGTTGTACGTCATGTCGCAATACTATATGCCGTTATACGTTATGACGTAATAGAATATAGCGCTATACGTTATGACGTATTACTATGTGACGGTATACGTTAAACCGTAAATCTATATGACGTTATGCGTTATGACGTTATACATTATAACGTTATACGTCATGGCGGAATACTATGTGACGTTATACGTTATGAAATAATTCTATATGACGTTATACTGTCATGGCGTAATAATATATGACGTCATCCGTTCTGACGTAGTACTATGTGATGTTATACGTTATGACGTAATACTGTGTGACGTTAAACGTTATGACGTCACACAATATAACACTATACGTCACGACGTATTACTATGTGACGATATACGTATTCCTTAATACTACATGACATTGTACGTCATAACGTATTAATAAGTGCGGTTGTACGTTATGACGTATGACTATGTGACGTTATACGTTATGACGCAATATTATATGACGTCATTTGGAATGACGCAATACTATGTGACGTTATACGTTATGACGCAATATTATATGACGTCATTCGGAATGACGCAATACTATATGACGTTATACGTTATGACATTATACTTTATAATGTTATACGTCATGGCGCAATACTATATGACGTTATACGTTGTACCCTAATCCTATATCACGTTATATGTCATGACGTAATTCTTTATTGCGTCATCCGATCTGACGCAATATTATATGACGTTATACGTTATTACGCAATACCATATAACGTTATACGTCATGACGCATTACTATATGACGTTGTACGTTATGACGTATTACTATGTGGCGATATACGTTATGACGTTATACTTTATAACGTTATACGTTACGACGCAATACTATATGACGTTGTACGTTATGACGTATTTCAATATGACGTTACACGGCATGGCGTAATTCTATATGACGCCATCCGTTCTGACGTAGAATTATGTGACGGTATACGTTAAACCGTAATTCTATATGACGTTATACGTTATGACGTATTACTATGTGACGATATACGTAATGACGTTATACTTTATAACGTTATACGTTACGACGCAATACTATATAACGTTATACGTCATGACGTAATTCTACATGACGTCATCCGTTGTGGCGTAGTACTATGTGACGTTATACGTTATGACGTTAAACTTTATAACGTTATACGTCATGGCGCAATACTCTATGACGTTATACGTTATGACGTAATACAATACAGCGCTATACGTCATGACGTATAGCTATGTGACGGTATACGTTAAACCGTAATTCTATGCGACGTTATACGTTATGACGCAATACTATATGACGTTATACGTTATGACGTTATACTTTATAACGTTATACGTCATGGCGCAATACTCTATGACGTTATACGTTATGACGTAATTCAATATGACGTTATACGTCATGGCGTAATTCTATATGACGTCATCCGTTCTGACGTAGTACTATATGACGATATACGTTATTACGCAAAACCATATAACGTTATACGTCATGGCGCAATACCATATAACGTTATACGTTATGACGTATCTCTATATAACGTTATACATCATGACGCAATACTACATAACATTACACGTTATGACGTATTACTATGTGAAGTTATTCGTTATAACGAAATTATATATGACGTTATAAGTCATGACGTACTATTGTGAGACGTTGTACGTTATGACGTAATTCTATATGACGTTATACGTCATGACGTATTTCTATATGACGTCATCCGTTGTGGCGTAGTACTATGTGACGTTATACGTTATGGCGCAATACTCTATGACGTTATACGTTATTACGCAATACCATATAACGTTATACGTTATGGCGCAATTCCATATGACGTTATACGTCATGACGTAATACAATATAGCGCTATACTTATGACGTATAACTATGTGACGGAATACGTTAAACCGCAATTCTATATGACGTTATACGTCATGACACCATACTATATAACGCCATTCGTAATGACGCAATAATATATGACGTTATACGTTATGACGTTATACTTTATAACGTGATACGTCGTGGCGCAATACTCTATGACGTTATACGTTATGACGTATTACTATATGAGGCAATACGATATGACGTTATTCTTTATGACGTTATACGTCATGGCGCAATACTATAAGACGCTATACGTTATGACGTGATTCAATTTGACGTTATACGTCATGGCGTAATTCTACATGACGTCATCCGTTGTGGCGTAGTACCATGTGACGTTATACGTTATTACGCAAAATCATATAACGTTATACGTCATGACGCAATACTATATGGCGTTATACCTTATGACGTTATACTTTATAACGTTATACGTGATGGCGCAATACAATATGACGTTATACGTTATGACATTCTACTTTATAACGTTATACGTCATGGCGCAATACTATATGACGTTATACGTTGTAACGTAATTCTATATGACGTTATACGTCATGACGTAATACTTTATGACGTCATCCGTTCTGACGCAATACTATATGACGTTATACGTTATGACGTAATTCTATATGACGTTATACGTTATGACATTATACTTTATAACGTTATACGTCATGGCGCTATACTATATGACGTTATAAGTTATGCGTAATACAATATAGCGCTATACGTTATGACGTATAACTATGTGACGGTATACGTTAAACCGTAATTCTATAGGACGTTATACGTTATGACGTAATTCTATATGACGTTATACGTTATGACGCTATACAATATAGCGCTATACGTTATGATGTATCACTATGTGACGTTATACGTTATTACACAATAGCATATAACGTTGTACGTCATGTCGCAATACTATATGACGTTATACGTCGTGGCTCAATACTATATGACGTTATACGTTGTACCGTAATTCTATATGACGTTATACGTTATGACGTATTACTATCAGACGCTATACGTTATGACGTTATTCTTTAGAACGTTATATGTTAGGAGGCATTACTATATGACGTTATACGTCGGACGTATTACTATGTGACGTTATACGTTATGACGCAATATTATATGGCGTCATTCGGAATGGCGCAATACTATATGACGTTATACGTTATGACGTAATTCTATATGACGTTAAACGTTATGACGCTATACAATATAGCGCTATACGTTATGACGTATTACTATGTGACGTCATACTTTATTACACAATAACATATAACGTTGTACGTCATGTCGCAATACTATATGCCGTTATACGTTATGACGTAATAGAATATAGCGCTAAACGTTATGACGTATTACTTTGTGACGGTATACGTTAAACCGTAAATCTATATGACGTTATGCGTTATGACGTTATACATTATAACGTTATACGTCATGGCGGAATACTATGTGACGTTATACGTTATGACGCAATACAATATGACGTCATACGTTATGACGTAATTCTATATAACGTCATCCGTTGTGTCGTTGTACTATGTGAAGTTATACGTTATGACGTAATTCTATATGACGTTATACGTCATGGCGGAATACTATGTGACGTTATACGTTATGAAATAATTCTATATGACGTTATACTGTCATGGCGTAATAATATATGACGTCATCCGTTCTGACGTAGTACTATGTGATGTTATACGTTATGACGTAATACTGTGTGACGTTAAACGTTATGACGTCACACAATATAGCACTATACGTCACGACGTATTACTATGTGACGATATACGTATTCCTTAATACTACATGACATTGTACGTTATAACGTATTACTATGTGGCGATATACGTTATGACGTTATACTTTATAACGTTATACGTTACGACGCAATACTATATAACGTTATACGTCATGACGTAATTCTACATGACGTCATCCGTTGTGGCGTAGTACTATGTGACGTTATACGTTATGACGTTAAACTTTATAACGTTATACGTCATGGCGCAATACTCTATGACGTTATACGTTATGACGTAATACAATACAGCGCTATACGTCATGACGTATAGCTATGTGACGGTATACGTTAAACCGTAATTCTATGCGACGTTATACGTTATGACGCAACACTATATGACGTTATACGTTATGACGTTATACTTTATAACGATATACGTCATGGCGCAGTACTCTATGACGTTATACGTTATGACGTAATTCAATATGACGTTATACGTCATGGCGTAATTCTATATGACGTCATCCGTTCTGACGTAGTACTATATGACGAAATACGTTATTACGCAAAACCATATAACGTTATACGTCATGGCGCAATACCATATAACGTTATACGTTATGACGTAACTCTATATAACGTTATACATCATGACGCAATACTACATAACATTACACGTTATGACGTATTACTATGTGAAGTTATTCGTTATAACGAAATTATATATGACGTTATAAGTCATGACGTACTATTGTGAGACGTTGTACGTTATGACGTAATTCTATATGACGTTATACGTCATGACGTATTTCTATATGACGTCATCCGTTGTGGCGTAGTACTATGTGACGTTATACGTTATTACGCAAAACCATATAACGTTATACGTCATGACGCAATACTATATGACGTTATATGTTATGACGTTATATTTTATAACGTTATACGTCATGGCGCAATACAATATGACGTTATACGTTATGACGTAATACAATACATGGCTATACGTTATGACGTATAAGTAGGTGACGGTATACGTCAAACCGTAATTCTATATGACGTCTTCCGTTGCGGCGGATTACTATGTGACGTTATACGTTATGGCACAATACTCTATGACGTTATACGTTATTACGCAATACCATATAACGTTATACGTTATGGCGCAATTCCATATGACGTTATACGTCATGACGTAATACAATATAGCGCTATACTTATGACGTATAACTATGTGACGGAATACGTTAAACCGCAATTCTATATGACGTTATACGTCATGACACCATACTATATAACGCCATTCGTAATGACGCAATAATATATGACGTTATACGTTATGACGTTATACTTTATAACGTGATACGTCGTGGCGCAATACTCTATGACGTTATACGTTATGACGTAATACAATATAGCGCTGTACGTTATGACATATAACTATGTGACGGAATACGTTAAACCGTAATTCTATGTGACGTTATGCGTAATGAGGAATTACTATATGACGCTATACGATATGACGTTATTCTTTATGACGTTATACGTCATGGCGCAATACTATATGTCGCTATACGTTATAACGTAGTTCAATATGACGTTATACGTCATGGCGTAATTCTATATGACGTCATCCGTTGCGACTAATTACTATGTGACGTTATACGTTATGACGCAATACTATATGACGTTATAAGTTATGACGATATACTTTATAACGTTATACGTCATGGCGCAATACTCTATGACGTTATACGTTATGACGTACTTCAATATGACGTTATACGTCATGACGTCATTCTATATGAAGTCATCGATTACCAAGTGATACTATGTGACGTTATACGTTATTACGAAATACCATATAACGTTATACGTCATTACGCAATACTATATGACGTTATACGTTATGATGTAATGTAATATAGCGCTATACGTTATGACGTATAACTATGTGACGGAATACGTTCTGACGATGTACTATGTGACGTTATGCGTTATACCTTAATACTGTACAACGTTAAACATTATTACGTAATACCATGTAACGTTATACGTTATGACGTAATACAATATAGCGCTATACGTTATGACGTATGACTATGTGACGGTATATTCTAAACCGTATTTTATATGACGTAATCCGTTGTGGCGTATTACTATGTGACGTTATACGTTATGACGCGATACTATGTGACGTTATACGTTATGACGCAATACAATATAGCGCAATACGTTATGACGTATAACTATGTGACGGTATACGTTAAACCGTAATTCTATATGACATTATTCGTCATGACGCAATACTATATGACGTTATACGTTATGACGTATTACTATGTGACGTTGTACGTTATGACTCAATATTATATGACGTCAGTCGTAATGTCGCAATACTATATGCCGTAATACGTTATGGCGCAATACAATATAGCGCTATACTTATTGACGTATTACTGTGTGATGTTATACGTTATTCCTTAATACTACATAACATTATACGTTATGACGTATTACTATGTGACGTTGTACGTTATGACTCAATATTATATGACGTCAGTCGTAATGACGCAATACTATATGACGTTATACATTATGACGATACACTTTATAACGTTATACGTTATGACGTAGTACTATGTGACGTTATACGTTATTACGCAATACAATATAGCGCAATACGTTGTGACGTGTTACTATGTGACGTTATACCTTATTACACAGTAACATATAACGTTACACGTCATGACGCAATACTATATGACGTTATACGTTATGACGTAATACATAACAGCGCTGTACGTTATGACGTATAACTATGTGACGGAATACGTTAAACCGTAATTATATAGGACGTTCTACGTTATGAAGTATTACGATGCGACGTTATACGTTATGACGCAATATTATATGACGTCATTCGTAATGACGCCATAATATATGACGTTATACGTTATGACGTTATACTTTATGACGTTATACGTCATGGAGCAATACTATATGACGTTATACGTTATGAAGTAATTCAATATGACGTTATACGTCATGGCGTATTTCGATATGACGTCATCCGTTCTGACGTAGAGCTATGTGACGTTATACGTTATGACGCAATATTATATGACGTCATTCGGAATGACGCAATACTATATGACGTTATACGTTATGACATTCTACTTTATAACGTTATACGTCATGACGCAATACTATATGACGTCATCCGTTGTGGCGTAGTACTATATGACGTTATACGTTATTACGCAAAACCATATAACGTTATACGTCATGGCGCAATACAATATGACGGTATACGTTATGACGTAATACAATACAGCGCTATACGTTATAACGTATAACTATGTGACGGTATACGTTAAACCGTAAATCTATATGACGACATCCGTTACGAAGTGATACTATGTGACGTTATACGTTATAACTTAATACTGTAAAACGTTAAACATTATTACGTTATACCATATAACGTTATACGTTATGACGTAACTCTATATAACGTTATACATCATGACGCAATACTACAAAACATTACATGTTATGACGTATTACTATGTGAAGTTATTCCTTATAACGAAATTATATATGACGTTATACGTAATGACGTACTATTGTGAGACGTTGTACGTTATGACGTAATTCTATATGACGTTATACGTCATGACGTATTTCTATATGACGTCATCCGTTGTGGCGTAGTACTGTGTGACGTTATACGTTATTACGCAAAACCATATAACGTTATACGTCATGACGCAATACTATATGACGTCATATGTTATGACGTTATATTTTATAACGTTATACGTCATGGCGCAATACAATATGACGTTATACGTTATGACGTAATACAATACATGGCTATACGTTATGACGTATACGTAGGTGACGGAATACGTTAAACCGTAATTCTATATGGCGTCATCCGTTACGAAGTGATACTATGCGACATTATACGTTATTACGAAATACCAAATGACGTTATACCTCATGAAGCAATACGATATGACGTTATACGTTATGACGTAAAAAATATAGCTCTATACGTTATGACATATAACTATGTGACGGAATGCGTTAAGCCGAAATTCTAGATGACGTTATTCGTCATGGCGTACTTCTATATGACGTCATCCGTTCTGACGTAGTACTATGTGACGTTATACGTTATTACGCAAAACCATATACCGTTATACATCATGACGCAATACTATATGACGTCATCCGTTGTGGCGTAGTACTATATGACGTACTACGTCATGACGTCTTACAATGTGAGGTTTTACGTTATTACGCAATACCATATAACGTTATACGTCATGACGCAATACTATATGACGACAGCCGTTGTGGCGTAGTACTATGTGACGTTATACGTTATTACGCAAAACCATATAACGTTATACGTCATGACGAATACTATATGACGTTATACGTTATGACTCAATACAATATACCGCCATACGTTACGACGTATAACTATGTGACGGTATACGTTAAACCGTAATTCTATATGACGTTATACGTTATGACGTATTACTTTGTGACGTTATACGTTGTAACACAATAAGATATAACGTTGTACGTCATGGCGCAATACTATATGACGTTATACGTTATGACGTAATACTGTTTGACGTTATACGTTATGACGTTATACTTTATAACGTTATACGTCATGACGCAATACTGTATGACGGTATACGTTATGACGTAATTCTATATGACTTTATACGTCATGACGTAATTCCATATGACGTCATCCGTTACGAAGTAATACTATGTGACGTTTTACGATATGACGTAACACTATGTGACGTTATACGTTATGACGCAATACAATATGGCGCTATACGTTATGACGTATTACTTTGTGACGTTATACGTTATTACACAATAACATATAACGTTGTACGTCATGACGAATACTATATGACGTTATACGTTATGACGTAATACTATATGACGTTATACGTCATGGCGTACTACTGTGAGACGTTGTACGTTATGACGTAATTCTATATGACGTTATCCGTCATAACGTAATTCTATATGACGTCATCCGTTGTGGCGTATTACTATGTGACGTTGTACGTTATAACGCTATACAATATAGCGCTGTACGTTATGACGTCTTACTATGTGACGTTGTAGGTTATACCTTAATACTTCATGACATTATACGTTATGACGTATTACTATGTTACGTTGTACGTTATGACGTAATTCTGAATGACGTTGTACGTCATGACGTAATTCTATATGACGTCATCCGTTATGACGCAATACTATGTGACGTTATACGTTATGACGCAATACAATATAGCGCTATACGTTATGACGAATTACTTTGTGACGTTATACGTCATTACACAATAACATATAACGTTGCACGTCATGACGCAATACTATATGACGTTATACGTTATGACGTAATACTATGACGTTATACGGCATGGCGCAATACTATATGACGTTATACGTTGTACCGTAATTCTATATGACGTTATACGTTATGACGTCACACAATATAACGTTAAGCGTCATGACGTATTACTGTGTGACGTTATACGTTCTACCTTAATACTACATGACATTATAAAATATGACGTATTACTATGTGACGTGCGTTATGACGTAATACTATATGACGTCATCCGTTGTGGCGTAGTACTGTGTGTCGCTATACGTCATGACGCAATACTTTATGACGTCATACGTTATGACGTATTACCTTGTGACGATATATGTTATAACACAATAACATATAACGTTGTACCTCATGGCGCAATACTATATGACGGTATACGTTATGACGTAATACTATATGATGTTATACGTTATGACGATATACTTTATAAGGTTATACGTCATGGCACAATACTATAGGACGTTATACGTTTTACCGTAATTCTATATGACGTTATACGTTATGACGTAACACAATTTAACGTTATACGTCATGATGTGTTACTATGTGACCATATACGTTATATCTTAATACTACATGACATTATACGATATGACGTATTACTATGTGACGTGATACGTTATACCGTAATACGACATGACATTATACGTCATGACGTATTTCTATATGACGTCATCCGTTATGACGTAGTACTATGTGACGTTATACGTTATGACGTAATACAATATAGCGCTATACGTTATGACGTATAACTATGTGACGGTATACGTTATACCTTAATACTACATGACATTATACGTTATGACGTATTACTATGTTACATTGTACGTTATGACGTAATTCTATATGACGTTATACGTCATGACGTAAGTCTATATGACGTCATCCGTTGTGGCGTAGTACTAGCTGACGTTATACGTTATAACGCTATACAATATAGCGCTGTACGTTATGACGTCTTACTATGTGACGTTGTAGGTTATACCTTAATACTACATGACATTATACGTTATGACGTATTACTATGTTACGTTGTACGTTATGACGTAATTCTGAATGACGTTGTACGTCATGACGTAATTCTATATGATGTCATCCGTTATGACGCAATACTATGTGACGTTATACGTTATGACGCAATACAATATAGCGCTATACTTTATGACGAATTACTTTGTGACGTTATACGTCATTACACAATAACATATAACGTTGCACGTCATGACTCAATACTATATGACGTTATACGTTATGACGTAATACTATGACGTTATACGGCATGGCGCAATACTATATGACGTTATACGTTGTACCGTAATTCTATATGCCGTTATACGTTATGACGTCACACAATATAACGTTATGCGTCATGACGTATTACTGTGTGACGTTATACGTTCTACCTTAATACTACATGACATTATAAAATATGACGTATTACTATGTGACGTGCGTTATGACGTAATACTATATGACGTCATCCGTTGTGGCGTAGTGCTGTGTGTCGCTATACGTCATGACGCAATACTTTATGACGTCATACGTTATGACGTATTACCTTGTGACGATATATGTTATAACACAATAACATATAACGTTGTACGTCATGGCGCAATACTATATGACGTTATACGTTATGACGTAATACTATATGATGTTATACGTTATGACGTTATACTTTATAACGTTATACGTCATGGCACAATACTATATGACGTTATACGTTTTACCGTAATTCTATATGACGTTATACGTTATGACGTTATACTTTATAACGTTATACGTCATGGCGCAATACTATATGACGTTATAAGTTATGACGTAATTCTATATGACGTTATCCGTTGTGGCGTAGTACTATGTGAAGTTATACGTTATGACGTATTTCTATATGACGTCATACGTTGTGGCGTAGTACTATGTGACGTTATACGTTATGACGCAATACTATATGACGTCATACGTTATGACGTAATACTATGTGACGTTATACCTCATTAGACAATAACATATAACGTTATACGTCACGACGCAATACTATATGACGTTTTACGTTATGACGTAAGTCTATATGACGTTATACGTTATGACGCTATACAATATAGCGCTATACGTTATGACGTATTACTATGTGACGGTATACGTTAAGCCGTAACTCTATATGACGTTATGCGTCATGACCTTATACATTATAACGTTATACGTCATGGCGGAATACTATATGACGTATTACGTTATTACGCAGTACTATATGACGTTATACGTTATGACGTAATACAATATGGCCCTATACGTTTCGACGTATAGCTATGTGACGGTATACGTTAAACCGTAATTCTATCTGACGTTATACGTTTTGACGTATTACTATGTGACATTATACGTTATGACGCAATATTATATGACGTCAGTCGCAATGTGGCACTACTATATGACGTTATACGTTATGACGCAATACGATATAGCGCTATACGTTATGACGTGTTACTATGTGACGTTATACCTTATTACACAATAACATATAACGTTACACGTCATGACGCAATACTGGATGACGTATTACGTTATTACGCAGTACTATATGACGTTATACGTTATGACGTAATACAATATGACGTCATCCGTTGTGGCGTAGTACTATGTGAAGTTATACGTTATGACGTAATTATATATGACGTCAGCCGTTGTGGCGTAGTACTATGTGACGTTATACGTTATGACGGAATACGATATGACGTTATACGTTATGACCTTATACATTATAACGTTATACGTTATTACGCAATACTATATGACGTTATACGTTATGACGCTATACAATATAGCACTATACGTTATGAGGTATTACTATGTGACGTTATACGTTATAACACAATAATATATAACGTTATACGTCATGACGCAATACTATATGACGTCATACGTTATGACGTAATACTATGCCACGTTATACGTTATGGCGCAATACAATATTGCGCTATACGTTATGACGCATTACTATGTGACCTTATACGTTAAACCGTAACTCTATATGCGGTTATGCGTTTTGACGCTATACTTTGTAACGTTATAAGTCATGGCGGAATACTATATGACGTTATACGTTATGACACTATACAATATAGCGCTATACGTTATGAGGTATTACTATGTGACGTTATACGTTATAACACAATAATATATAACGTTATACGTCATGACGCAATACTATATGACGTCATACGTTATGACGTAATACTATGCCACGTTATACGTTATGGCGCAATACAATATAGCGCTATACGTTATGACGCATTACTATGTGACCTTATACGTTAAACCGTAACTCTATATGAGGTTATGCATTTTGACGTTATACTTTATAACGTTATACGTCATGGCGGAATACTATATGACGTTATACATTTTGACGTTATACTTTAGAACTTTATACGTCGTGGCGCAATAATATATGACCTTATACGCTATACCTTAATACTACATGACATTATACGTTATGACGTATTACTATATTACGTTGTACGTTATGACGTAATTCTATATGACGTTATACGTAATAACGTAATTCTATATGACGTATTCCGTTATGACGTAGTACTATGTGACGTTATACGTGATGACGTAATACAATATAGCGCTATACGTTATGACGTATAACTATGTGACAGTATACGTTAAACCGTAATTCTATATGACGTTATAAGTTATGACGTTATAGTTTATAACGTTATACGTTATGACGTAATTCGATATGACGTCATACGTTATGCCGTAATTCTATATAAGGTCATCCGCTGTGGCGTAGTACTATGTAACATTATTCGTCACGACGTAATACTATGTGACGTTATACGTTATGACGCAATACAATATAGCGCTATTCGTTATGACGTATTACTATATGACAGTGTACGTTAAACCGTAACTCTATATGACGTTATGCGATATGACGTTATACATTATAACGTTATACATCATGGCGGATTGCTATATGACGTTATACGATATTACGCAAGACAATATGACGTCATACGTTATGACGTAATTCTATATAACGTCATCCGTTGTGGCGTAGTATTATATGACGTTATACGTTATGACGTAATTCTATATGACGATATACGTTATGACGCTATACAATAATGCGCTATACGTTATGACGTATTACTATGTGACGGTATACGATAAACCGTAACTCTATATGACGTTATGCGTTATGACGTTATACATTATAACGTTATACGTCATGGCGGAATACTATGTGAAGTTATACGTTATGACGTAATTCTATGTGACGTCATACGTTATGACGTAATTCTATATGACATTACACGTCATGACGTAATTCTATATGACGATATATGTAATGGCGTAATTCTATATGACGTCATCCGTTCTGACGTAGTACTATGTGACTTTATACGTTATAAATTAATACTACATGACATTACACGTTATGACGTATTACTATGTGACGTTGTACGTTATACCTTAATACTACATGACATTATACGTTATGACGTATTACTATGTGACGGTATACGATAAACCGTAACTCTATATGACGTTATGCGTTATGACGTTATACATTATAACGTTATACGTCATGGCGGAATACTATGTGAAGTTATACGTTATGACGTAATTCTATGTGACGTCATACGTTATGACGTAATTCTATATGACGTCATACGTTATGACGTAATTCTATAAAACGTCATCCGTTGTGGCGTTGTATTATATGACGTTATACGTTATGACGCAATACTATATGACGTCATACGTTATGACGTAATACTATGTGACGTTATACGTTATTACACAATAACATATAACGTTGTACGTCATGACGCAATACTATATGACGTTATACGTTATACCTTAATACTACATGACATTATACGTTATGACGTATTACTATGTTACGTTGTACGTTATGACGTAATTCTATATGACGTTGTATGTCATGACGTTATTCTATATGACGTCATCCGTTGTGGCGTAGTACTATGTGACGTTATACGTTATGACGCTATACTATGTAGCGCTATACGTTATGACGTGTTACTATGTGACGTTATACGTTATTACACATTAACATATAACGTTGTACGTCATGACGCAATACTATATGACTTTATACGTTATGACGTTATACTTTATAACGTTATACGTCATGGCGCAATACAATATGACGTTATACGTTATGACGTAATACAATACAGCGCAATACGTTATGACGTATAACTATGTGACGGTACACGTTAAACCGTAATTCTGTATGACGTTATACGTCATGACGTATTACGATGTGACGTTATACGTTATGACGTAATTCTATATGACATTACACGTCATGACGTAATTCTATATGACGATATATGTAATGGCGTAATTCTATATGACGTCATCCGTTCTGACGTAGTACTATGTGACTTTATACGTTATAAATTAATACTACATGACATTACACGTTATGACGTAATTCTATATGACGATATATGTAATGGCGTAATTCTATATGACGTCATCCGTTCTGACGTAGTACTATGTGACTTTATACGTTATAAATTAATACTACATGACATTACACGTTATGACGTATTACTATGTGACGTTGTACGTTATACCTTAATACTACATGACATTATACGTTATGACGTATTACTATGTGACGGTATACGATAAACCGTAACTCTATATGACGTTATGCGTTATGACGTTATACATTATAACGTTATACGTCATGGCGGAATACTATGTGAAGTTATACGTTATGACGTAATTCTATGTGACGTCATACGTTATGACGTAATTCTATATGACGTCATACGTTATGACGTAATTCTATAAAACGTCATCCGTTGTGGCGTTGTATTATATGACGTTATACGTTATGACGCAATACTATATGACGTCATACGTTATGACGTAATACTATGTGACGTTATACGTTATTACACAATAACATATAACGTTGTACGTCATGACGCAATACTATATGACGTTATACGTTATACCTTAATACTACATGACATTATACGTTATGACGTATTACTATGTTACGTTGTACGTCATGACGCAATACTATATGACTTTATACGTTATGACGTTATACTTTATAACGTTATACGTCATGGCGCAATACTATATGACGTTATAAGTTATGACGTAATTCTATATGACGTTATCCGTTGTGGCGTAGTACTATGTGAAGTTATACGTTATGACGTATTTCTATATGACGTCATACGTTGTGGCGTAGTACTATGTGACGTTATACGTTATGACGCAATACTATATGACGTCATACGTTATGACGTAATACTATGTGACGTTATACCTCATTAGACAATAACATATAACGTTATACGTCACGACGCAATACTATATGACGTTTTACGTTATGACGTAAGTCTATATGACGTTATACGTTATGACGCTATACAATATAGCGCTATACGTTATGACGTATTACTATGTGACGGTATACGTTAAGCCGTAACTCTATATGACGTTATGCGTTATGACCTTATACATTATAACGTTATACGTCATGGCGGAATACTATATGACGTATTACGTTATTACGCAGTACTATATGACGTTATACGTTATGACGTAATACAATATGGCCCTATACGTTTCGACGTATAGCTATGTGACGGTATACGTTAAACCGTAATTCTATCTGACGTTATACGTTTTGACGTATTACTATGTGACATTATACGTTATGACGCAATATTATATGACGTCAGTCGCAATGTGGCACTACTATATGACGTTATACGTTATGACGCAATACGATATAGCGCTATACGTTATGACGTGTTACTATGTGACGTTATACCTTATTACACAATAACATATAACGTTACACGTCATGACGCAATACTGGATGACGTATTACGTTATTACGCAGTACTATATGACGTTATACGTTATGACGTAATACAATATGACGTCATCCGTTGTGGCGTAGTACTATGTGAAGTTATACGTTATGACGTAATTATATATGACGTCAGCCGTTGTGGCGTAGTACTATGTGACGTTATACGTTATGACGGAATACGATATGACGTTATACGTTATGACCTTATACATTATAACGTTATACGTTATTACGCAATACTATATGACGTTATACGTTATGACGCTATACAATATAGCACTATACGTTATGAGGTATTACTATGTGACGTTATACGTTATAACACAATAATATATAACGTTATACGTCATGACGCAATACTATATGACGTCATACGTTATGACGTAATACTATGCCACGTTATACGTTATGGCGCAATACAATATTGCGCTATACGTTATGACGCATTACTATGTGACCTTATACGTTAAACCGTAACTCTATATGCGGTTATGCGTTTTGACGCTATACTTTGTAACGTTATAAGTCATGGCGGAATACTATATGACGTTATACGTTATGACGCTATACAATATAGCGCTATACGTTATGAGGTATTACTATGTGACGTTATACGTTATAACACAATAATATATAACGTTATACGTCATGACGCAATACTATATGACGTCATACGTTATGACGTAATACTATGCCACGTTATACGTTATGGCGCAATACAATATAGCGCTATACGTTATGACGCATTACTATGTGACCTTATACGTTAAACCGTAACTCTATATGAGGTTATGCATTTTGACGTTATACTTTATAACGTTATACGTCATGGCGGAATACTATATGACGTTATACATTTTGACGTTATACTTTAGAACGTTATACGTCGTGGCGCAATAATATATGACCTTATACGCTATACCTTAATACTACATGACATTATACGTTATGACGTATTACTATATTACGTTGTACGTTATGACGTAATTCTATATGACGTTATACGTAATAACGTAATTCTATATGACGTATTCCGTTATGACGTAGTACTATGTGACGTTATACGTGATGACGTAATACAATATAGCGCTATACGTTATGACGTATAACTATGTGACAGTATACGTTAAACCGTAATTCTATATGACGTTATAAGTTATGACGTTATAGTTTATAACGTTATACGTTATGACGTAATTCGATATGACGTCATACGTTATGCCGTAATTCTATATAAGGTCATCCGCTGTGGCGTAGTACTATGTAACATTATTCGTCACGACGTAATACTATGTGACGTTATACGTTATGACGCAATACAATATAGCGCTATTCGTTATGTCGTATTACTATATGACAGTGTACGTTAAACCGTAACTCTATATGACGTTATGCGATATGACGTTATACATTATAACGTTATACATCATGGCGGATTGCTATATGACGTTATACGATATTACGCAAGACAATATGACGTCATACGTTATGACGTAATTCTATATAACGTCATCCGTTGTGGCGTAGTATTATATGACGTTATACGTTATGACGTAATTCTATATGACGATATACGTTATGACGCTATACAATAATGCGCTATACGTTATGACGTATTACTATGTGACGGTATACGATAAACCGTAACTCTATATGACGTTATGCGTTATGACGTTATACATTATAACGTTATACGTCATGGCGGAATACTATGTGAAGTTATACGTTATGACGTAATTCTATGTGACGTCATACGTTATGACGTAATTCTATATGACATTACACGTCATGACGTAATTCTATATGACGATATATGTAATGGCGTAATTCTATATGACGTCATCCGTTCTGACGTAGTACTATGTGACTTTATACGTTATAAATTAATACTACATGACATTACACGTTATGACGTATTACTATGTGACGTTGTACGTTATACCTTAATACTACATGACATTATACGTTATGACGTATTACTATGTGACGGTATACGATAAACCGTAACTCTATATGACGTTATGCGTTATGACGTTATACATTATAACGTTATACGTCATGGCGGAATACTATGTGAAGTTATACGTTATGACGTAATTCTATGTGACGTCATACGTTATGACGTAATTCTATATGACGTCATACGTTATGACGTAATTCTATAAAACGTCATCCGTTGTGGCGTTGTATTATATGACGTTATACGTTATGACGCAATACTATATGACGTCATACGTTATGACGTAATACTATGTGACGTTATACGTTATTACACAATAACATATAACGTTGTACGTCATGACGCAATACTATATGACGTTATACGTTATACCTTAATACTACATGACATTATACGTTATGACGTATTACTATGTTACGTTGTACGTTATGACGTAATTCTATATGACGTTGTATGTCATGACGTTATTCTATATGACGTCATCCGTTGTGGCGTAGTACTATGTGACGTTATACGTTATGACGCTATACTATGTAGCGCTATACGTTATGACGTGTTACTATGTGACGTTATACGTTATTACACATTAACATATAACGTTGTACGTCATGACGCAATACTATATGACTTTATACGTTATGACGTTATACTTTATAACGTTATACGTCATGGCGCAATACAATATGACGTTATACGTTATGACGTAATACAATACAGCGCAATACGTTATGACGTATAACTATGTGACGGTACACGTTAAACCGTAATTCTGTATGACGTTATACGTCATGACGTATTACGATGTGACGTTATACGTTATGACGTAATTCTATATGACATTACACGTCATGACGTAATTCTATATGACGATATATGTAATGGCGTAATTCTATATGACGTCATCCGTTCTGACGTAGTACTATGTGACTTTATACGTTATAAATTAATACTACATGACATTACACGTTATGACGTAATTCTATATGACGATATATGTAATGGCGTAATTCTATATGACGTCATCCGTTCTGACGTAGTACTATGTGACTTTATACGTTATAAATTAATACTACATGACATTACACGTTATGACGTATTACTATGTGACGTTGTACGTTATACCTTAATACTACATGACATTATACGTTATGACGTATTACTATGTGACGGTATACGATAAACCGTAACTCTATATGACGTTATGCGTTATGACGTTATACATTATAACGTTATACGTCATGGCGGAATACTATGTGAAGTTATACGTTATGACGTAATTCTATGTGACGTCATACGTTATGACGTAATTCTATATGACGTCATACGTTATGACGTAATTCTATAAAACGTCATCCGTTGTGGCGTTGTATTATATGACGTTATACGTTATGACGCAATACTATATGACGTCATACGTTATGACGTAATACTATGTGACGTTATACGTTATTACACAATAACATATAACGTTGTACGTCATGACGCAATACTATATGACGTTATACGTTATACCTTAATACTACATGACATTATACGTTATGACGTATTACTATGTTACGTTGTACGTTATGACGTAATTCTATATGACGTTGTATGTCATGACGTTATTCTATATGACGTCATCCGTTGTGGCGTAGTACTATGTGACGTTATACGTTATGACGCTATACTATGTAGCGCTATACGTTATGACGTGTTACTATGTGACGTTATACGTTATTACACATTAACATATAACGTTGTACGTCATGACGCAATACTATATGACTTTATACGTTATGACGTTATACTTTATAACGTTATACGTCATGGCGCAATACAATATGACGTTATACGTTATGACGTAATACAATACAGCGCAATACGTTATGACGTATAACTATGTGACGGTACACGTTAAACCGTAATTCTGTATGACGTTATACGTCATGACGTATTACGATGTGACGTTATACGTTATGACGTAATTCTATATGACATTACACGTCATGACGTAATTCTATATGACGATATATGAAATGGCGTAATTCTATATGACGTCATCCGTTCTGACGTAGTACTATGTGACTTTATACGTTATAAATTAATACTACATGACATTACACGTTATGACGTATTACTATGTGACGTTGTACGTTATGACGTAATTCTATATGACGTTATACGTCATGACGTAATTCTATATGACGTCATCCGTTGTGACGTAGTACTAGCTGACGTTATACGTTATAACGCTATACAATATAGCGCTATACGTTATGACGTATTACTATGTGACGTTATACGTTATACCTTAATACTACATGACATTATACGTTATGACGTATTACTATGTTACGTTGTACGTTAAGACGTAATTCTGAATGACGTTATACGTTATGACGTAATACTATGACGTTATACGGCATAGCGCAATAACACATAACGTTGTACGTCATGACGCAATACTATATGACGTCATACGTAGTGACGTAATACAATATAGCGCTATACGTTATGACGTATTACTATGTGACGTTATACGTTATACCTTAATACTGTACAACGTTCAACATTATTACGTTATACCTTATAACGTTATACCATATAACGTTATACGTTATGACGTAACTCTATATCACGTTGTACGTCATGACGCAATACTATATGACGTCATACGTAGTGACGTAATTCAATATGACGTTATACGTTATGGCGTAATTCAATATGACGTTATACGTTATGACGTTATTCTATATGATGTTATACGTCATGACGTAATACTATATGGCATCATCCGTTACGAAGTATTACTATGTGACGTTATACGTTATACCTTAATACTGTACAACGTTCAACATTATTACGTTATACCTTATAACGTTATACCATATAACGTTATACGTTATGACATAACTCTATATCACGTTGTACGTCATGACGCAATACTATATGACGTCATACGTAGTGACGTAATACAATATAGCGCTATACGTTATGACGCAATACTATATGACGTCATCCGTTGTGGCGTAGTACTATGAGACGCTATACGTTATGACGCAATAATATATGACGTCATACGTTATGACGCAATACTATGTGATGTTATACGTTATGACACAATACAATATAGCGCTATACGTTATGACGAATTACTTTGTGACGTTACACGTTATTACACAATAACATATAACGTTGTACGTCATGACGTAACACTATATGACGTTATACGTTATGGCTTCACACAATATAACGTTATGCGTCATGACATATTTCTGTGTGACGTTATACGTTCTACCTTAATACTACATGACATTATACGATATGACGTATTACTATGTGACGTGCGTTATGATGTAATACTATATGACGTCATCCGTTGTGGCGTAGTACTATGAGACGTTATCCGTTATGACGCAATACAATATAGCGCTATACGTTATGACGTATTACTATGTGACGTTATACGTTATATAGTAATACTACATGACATTATACGATATGGCGTATTACTATGTGACGTTATACGTTATGACGTTATTCTATATGACGTTATACGTCATGACGTAATACTATATGACATCATCCGTTACGAAGTATTACTATGTGACGTTATACGTTATACCTTAATACTGTACAACGTTCAACATTATTACGTTATACCATATAACGTTATACCATATAACGTTATACGTTATGACGTAACTCTATATCACGTTATACGTCATGACGCAATACTATATGACGTCATCCGTTATGACGTAGTACTATGCGACGTTATACGTTATGACGCTATACCATATAGCGCTATACGTTATGACGTATTACTATGTGACGTTATACGTTATTACACAATAACATATAACGTTATACGTCACAACGTAATTCTATATAACGTTATACGTTATGACGCAATACTATATGACGTCATCCGTTATGACGTAGTACTATGTGACATTATACGTTATGACGCTATACTATATTGCGCTATATGTTAAGACGTATAACTATGTGATGGTATACGTTAAACAGTAATTCCATATGACGTTATACGTTATGGCGTATTAATATGTGACGTTATACGTTATCACGCAATATTATATGACGTCAATCGGAATGACGCAATACTATAAGCCGTTATGCGTTATGACGAAACACGATATGACGTTATACGCCATGGCGCAATACTATATGACGTTATCCGTTGTACCGTAATTCTATATGACGTTATACGTTATGACGTCACACAGTATAACGTTATACGTTGTACCATAATTCGATATGACGTTATACGTTATGACGTCACACAATATAACGTTATACATCATGACGTATTACTGTGTGACGTTATACGTTATACCTTAATACTACATGACATTATACGTTATGACGTATTAATATGTGACGTTGTGCTTTATGACGTAATTCTATATGACGTTATACGTCATGACGTTATTCTATATGACGTCATTCGCTGTGGCTTAGTTCTATGTGACGTTATACGTTATGACGCAATACTATATGACGTCATACGTTATCACGTAATACTATGTGACGTTATACGTTATGGCGCAATACAATATAGCGCTATACGTTATGACGAATTACTTTGTGACGTTATACGTTATTACACAATAACATATAACGTTGAACGTCATGACACAATACTATATGATGTTATACGTTATGACGTAATACTATATGACGTTATACGTCATGGCGCAATATTATAAGACGTCATTCGGAATGACGCAATACTATCTGCCATTAAACGTTATGGCGCATTACTATGTGACGTTATACATTATAAATTAATACTACATGACATTATACGTTATGACGTATTACTATGTGACGTTATACGTTATGACGTTATTCTATATGACGTTATACGTCGTGACGTAATACTATATGACATCATCCGTTGCGAAGTAATACTATGTGACGTTATACGTTATACCTTAATACTGTACAACGTTCAACATTATTACGTTATACCATATAACGTTATACCATATAACGTTATACGTTATGACGTAACTCTATATAACGTTACAAGTCATGACGCAATACTACATGACATTCTACGTTATGACGTATTACTATGTGATGTTATACGTTATGAGGTAATTATATGTGACGTTATACGTTATGACGCTATACAATATAGCGCTATACGTTATGACGTAATACTATGTGACGTTATACGTTATGACGCAATACTATATGACGTCATCCGTCATGACGTAGTACTATGTGACGTTATACGTTATAACGCCATACTATATAGCGCTATACGTTATGACGTATTACTATGTGACGTTATTCGTTATTTCACAATAACACATAACGTTGTACGTCATGACGCAATACTATATAACGTTATACGTTATGACGTAATACAATATAGCGCTATACGTTATGACGTATATCTATGTGACGTTATACGTTATTACACAATAACATATAACGTTGTACGTCATGACGCAATACTATAAGACGTTATAGGTTGTACCGTAATTCTATATGACGTTACACGTTATTACGCAATACCACATAACGTTATACGTCATGACGCAATACTATATGACGTTATACGTTATGACTCAATACAATATACCGCCATACGTTATAACGTATAACTATGTGACGGTATACGTTAAACCGTAATTCTATATGACGTTATACGTTATGACGTATTACTATGTGACGCAATACGTTATGACGCAACACTATATGACGTCATCCGTTACGACGTATTACTGTGAGACGTTATACGTTATACCTTAATACTACATGACGTTATACGTTATGACGTATTACTATGTGACGTTATACCTTATGACGCAATATCATATGACGTCATTTTTAATGACGCAATACTATATGGCGTTGTACGTTATGACGTCACACAATATAACGTTATACGTCATGGCGCAATACTATATGGCGTTATACGTTTTACCGTAATTCTATATGACGTTATACGTTATGAAGTCACACAATTTATCGTTATACGTCATGACGTGTTACTATGTGACGATATACGTTATACCTTAATACTACATGACATTATACGTTATGACGTATTACTATGTGACGTTATATGTTATGACGTAATACTCTGAAACGTTGTACGTCATGACGTAATACTATATGACGTTATACGTCATGACGTAATTCTGTAGTACGTCATCCGTTGTGGCGTAGTACTATGTGTCATTATGCGTTATTACGCAATACCATATAACGTTACACGTCATGCCGTAATTCTTTATGACGTCATCCGTTCTGACGCAATGCAATATAGCGCTATACGTTATGACGTATTACAATGTGACGTTATAAGTTATTACACAATAACATATAACATTGTACGACATGACGTATTACTATGTGACGCTATACGTTATGACGCTATACAATATAGCGCTATACGTTATGCCGTATTACTATGTGACGTTATACGTTATGACGTCACACAATATAACGTTATACGTCATGACGAATTACTATGTGACGTTATACGTTATACCTTAATACTACATGACATTATACGTTATGACGTATTACTATATGAAGTTATATGTTATGACGCTATACTATATGACGTCATCCGTTGTGCCGTAGTACTATGTAACGTTATACGTTATGACGCTCTACCATATAGCGCTATACGTTATGACGTATTACTATGTGACGTTATACGTTATTACACAATAACATATAACGTTGAACGTCATGACACAATACTATATGACGTTATACGTTATGGCGTAATACTATATGACGTGATACGTCATGGCGCAATATTATATGACGTCATTCGGAATGACACAATACTATATGACGTTATACGCTATGGCGTATTACTATGTGACATTATACGTTATTACACAGTAACATATAACGTTGTACGTCATGACGCAATACTATATGACGTCATCCGTCATGACGTAGTACTATGTGAAGTTATACGTTATGACGCTATACTATATAGCGCTATATGTTAAGACGTATAACTATGTGATGGTATACGTTAAACCGTAATTCCATATGACGTTATACGTTATGGCGTATTAATATGTGACGTTATACGTTATGACGCAATATTATATGACGTTATACGTTGTACCGTAATTCTATATGACGTTATACGTTATGACGTCACACAATATAACGTTATACGTTGTACCGTAATTCTATATGACGTTATACGTTATGACGTCACACAATATAACGTTATACGTTGTACCGTAATTCGATATGACGTTATACGTTATGACGTCACACAATATAACGTTATACGTTATGACGTATTACTTTGTGACGCTATACGTTATTACACAATATCATATAACGTTATACGTTATGACGCAATACAATATAGCGCTATACGTTATGACGTATTACTATGTGACGTTATACGTTATACCTTAATACTACATGATATTATACGTTATGACGTATTACTATGTTACGTTGTACATTATGACGTTATTCTATATGACGTCATCCGTTGTGGCGTAGTACTATGTGACGTTATATGCTATGACGCAATATTATATGACGTCATACGTTATGACGTAATACTATATGACGTCATACGTTATGACGTATTACTATGTGACGTTATACGTTATACCTTAATAGTACATGACATTATACGTTATGACGTATTACTATGTTACGTTGTACGTTATGACGTAATTTTATATGACGTCATCCGTTGTGGCGCAGTACTATGTGACGTTGTACCTTATGAGGTAATTAAATATGACGTTATACGTTATTACGCAATACCAGATAACGTTATACGTCATGGCGCGATACTATATGACGTTATACGTTGTACCGTAATTCTATATGATGTTATACGTTATGACGTAATACAATATAGCGCTATACGTTATGACGTAATACAATATAGCGCTATACGTTATGACGTATAACTATCTGACGGTATACGTTAAACCGTAATTCAATATGACGTTATACGTCATGGCGTAATTCCATATGACGTCATCCGTTATGACGTATTACTATGTGAAGTTATACGTTATGACGTAATTATTTATGACGTTATACGTTATGTCGTAATACTCTGAAACGTTGTACGTCATGACGTAATTAAATATGACGTTATACGTTATTACGCAATACCACATAACGTTATAATTCATGACGCAATACTATATGACGTTATACGTTACGACATAATTCTGTATGACTTTATACGTCATAACGTAATTCTATATGACGTCATCGGTTACGAAGTAATACTATGTGACGTTATACGATATGACGTAACACTATGTGACGATATACGTTATGACGCAATACAATATAGCGCTATACGTTATGTCGTATTACTTTGTGACGCTATACGTTATTACACAATAACATATAACGTTGTACGTCATGACGCAATACCATATGACGTTATACGTTATGACGTAATACTATATGATGTTATGCGTCATGGCGCAATACTATATGACGTTATACGTTACGACGTAATTCTATATGACTTTATACATCATGACGTAATTCTATATGACATCATCCGTTACGAAGTAATACTATCTGACGTTATACGTTATACCTTAATACTGTACAACTTTAAACATTATTACGTTATACCATATAACGTTATACGTTATGACGTAACTCTATATAACATTATACGTCATGACGCAATACTACATGACATTATACGTTATGACGTATTACTATGTGATGTTGTACGTTATGACGTAATTCTATATGACGTTATACGTTATGACGTAATTCTATATGACATCATCCGTTATGACGTAGTACTATGTGACGTTATACGTTATTACACACTAACATATAACGTTATACGTCATGACGTATTACTTTGTGACGTTATACGTTATTACACAATAACATATAACGTTGTACGTCATGACGCAATACTATATGACGTTATACGTTATGACGTAATGCAATATACCGCTATACGATATGACGTATATCTATGTGACGGTATACGTTAAACCGTAATTCTGTATGACGTTATACGTTATGACGTATTACTATGTGACGTTGTACGTTATGACGCAATACTACATGACATTCTGCGTTATGACGTATTACTATGTGAAGTTATACGTTATGGCGTAATTATATATAACGTTATACGTTATGACGTAATACTCTGAAACGTTGTACGTTATGACGCAATTCTGTATGACGTGGTACGTCATGACGGAATTCTATATGACGTCATCCTTTGTGGCGTAGTACTATGTGACGTTATACGCTATGACGCAATACTATATGACGTCATACGTTATGACGCAATATTATATGACGTTATACGCTATGACGTAATTCTACATGACGTTATAAGTTATGACGCTATACAATATAGCGCTATACGCTATGACGTATTTCTATGTGATGGTATACGTTAAACCGTAACTCTATATGACGTTATGCGTTATGACGTTATACATTACAACGTTATACGTCATGGCGGAATACTATATGACGTTATACGTTATTACGCAGTACTATATGACGATATACGTTATGACCTGATACTTTATAACGTTATACGTTACGACGTAATTCTTTATGAGGTCATCCGTTCTGACGCAATACTATATGACGTTATACGTTATTACGCAATACCATATAACGTTATACGTCATGACGCAATACTATATGACGTTATGCGTTATGAAGTTATACTTTATAACGTTATACGTCATGGCGGAATACTATATGACGTTATACGTTATGACGTCTTACTCTGTGACGTTAAACGTTATACCTTAATTCTACATGACATTATACGTTATGACGTATTACTATGTTACGTTATACGTTATTACACAATATCATATAACGTTGTACGTCATGACGCAATACTATATGACGTTATACGTTATGACGTTATACTTTATAACGTTATACGTCATGGCGCAATACTATATGACTTTATACGTTATCAAGTAATTCTATATGACGTCTTCCTTTGTGGCATAGTACCATGTGACGTTATGCGTTATGACGCAATATAATATGACTTCATTCGTAATGACGCAATACTATATGACCTTATATTTTATAACGTTATACGTCATGGCGCAATACTATATGACGTTATACGTTGTGACGTTATACTTTATAACGTTATACATCATGGCGCAGTACTATATGACGTTCTACGTTATGACGTAGAACTGTGTGACGTTATACGTTATGACGGAATAGTATTTGACGGTATACGTTAAACCGTAACTATATATGACGTTATACTTTATAACGTTATACGTCATGGCGCAATACTATATGACGTTACACGTTATGACGTAATTCTATATGACGTTATATGTCATCGCGTAATTATATATGACGTCATTCGTTCTGACGAAGTACTATGTGATGTTATTCGTTATGACGTAATACTATGTGACGTTGTACGTTATGACGCAATACAATATAGCGCTATTCGTTATGACGTATTACTATGTGACAGTATACGTTACACCGTAACTCTATATGACGTTATGCGATATGACGTTATACATTATAACGTTATACGTCATGGCGGATTACTATATGACGTTATACGTTATTACGCAATACCATATAACGTTATACGTCATGACGAAATACTATATGACGTTATACTTTATGTCGGAATACTATGTGACGGTATACGTTAAACCGTAACTCTATATGGCGTTATGCGTTATGACGGTATACTTTATAACGTTATACATCATGGCGCAGTACTATATGACGTTCTACGTTATGACGTAGAACTGTGTGACGTTATACGTTATGACGGAATAGTATGTGACGGTATACGTTAAACCGTAACTATATATGACGTTATTCTTTATAACGTTATACGTCATGACGAAATACTATATGACGTTCTACGTTATGACGTAATACAATATAGCGCTATACGTTATGACGTATAACTATGTGACGGTATACGTTACAGCGTAATACTATATGACGTTATACGTTGTGACGTATTACTATGTGACATTATACGTTATGACGCAATATTATATGACGTCAGTCGTAATGACAGAATACTATATGACGTTATAAGTTATGACGTAGAACTATGTGACGTTATACGTTATGACGGAATACTATGTGACGGTATACGTAAAACCGCAACTCTATTTGACGTTATGAGTTATGACGTTATACTTTATAACGTTATACGTCATGGCGCAATACTATATGACGTTATACGTTATGACGTAATTCTATATGACGTCATCCGTTGTGGCGTAGTACTTTGTGAAGTTATACGTTGTGATGTAATTCTATATGACGTCATACGTTGTGGCGTAGTACTTTGTGACGTTATACCTTATGACGCAATACTATATGACGTCATACGTTATGACCTAATACAATATAGCGCTATACGTTAAGACGCATAACTATGTGACGGTATACGTTAAACCGTAATTCTATATGACGTCATCCGTTATGACGTAGTACTATATGACGTTATACGTTATTACACAATAACATATAACGTTGTACGTCTTGACGCAATACTATATGACGTTATACGTTATGACGTAATACATTATAGCACTATACGTTATGACGTATAACTATGTAACGGTATACGTTAAACCGTAATTCTGTATGTCGTTATAAGTTATGACGTATTAATATGTTACGTTGTACGTTATGACGTAATTCAATATGACGTTACACGTCATGGCGTTATTCTATATGACGTCATCCGTTATGACGTATTATTATGTGACGTTATGCGTTATGGCGCAATACAATATAGCGCTATACGTTATGACGTATTGCTATGTGGCGGTATAGGTTAAACCGTAACTCTATATGACGTTATGTGTTATGACGTTATGCTTTATAACGTTATAAGTCATGGCGCAATACTATATGACGTTATACGTTGTACCGTAATTTTACATGAATTTATACGTTATGACGTCACACAATATAACGTTATACGTCATGACTTATTACTAAGTGACGTTATACGCTATACCTTTATACAACATGACATTATACGTTATGACGTATTACTTTAATACGTTGTACACTATAACGTAATTCAATATGTCGCTGTACGTCATGACTTAATTCTATATGACATGATCCGTTGTGGCATAGTACCATGTGACGTTATACATTACGAAGTAATACTATGTGACGTTATACGATATGACGTAACACTATGTCACGTTATACATTATGACGCAATAAAATATAGCGCTATACGTCATGACGTATTACTATGTGACGTTATACGTTATACCTTAATACTACATGACATTATACGTTATGACCTATTACCATGTGACGTTGTGCGTTATGACGTAATTCTGTATGACGTTATACGTCATGACGTAATTCTATACTACGTTGTACGTCATGACGTTATACTTTAGAACGTTATACGTCATGGCAGAATACTATATGACGTTATACGTTGTACCGTAATTTTGTATGACCTTATACGTTATGACGTCGCACAATATAACGTTATACGTCATGACGTACTACTGTGTTACGTTATACGCTATACCTTAATACTACATGACATTATACGTTATGACGTATTACTATGTGACGTGATACGTTATGGCGCAATACTATATGTCGTTATACGTTGAACCGTAATTCTATATGACGTTATACGTTATGTTGTCACACAATATAACGTTATACGTCTTGACGTATTACTATGTGAAGTTGTACGTTATACCTTAATACTACATGACATTATACGTTATGACGTATTACTATGTGACGATATACGTTATGACGTTATACTTTATAACGTTATACGTTACGACGCAATACTATATGACGTTGTACGTTATGACGTATTTCAATATGACGTTACATGTCATGTCGTAATTCTATATGACGTCATCCGTTCTGACGTAGAACTATGTGACGTTATACGTTATGACGGAATACTATGTGACGGTATACGTTAAACCGTAACTCTATATGACGTTATACGTTATGACGTATTACTATGTGACGATATACGTTATGACGTTATACTTTAGAACGTTATACGTCATGGCACAATACTATATGACGTTATACGTTGTACAGTAATTTTATATGACCTTATACGTTATAACGTCACACAATATAACGTTATACGTCATGGCGGAATACTATATGACGTTAGACGTTATACGCAATACCATATAACGTTATACGTCATGACGCAATACTGTATGACGTTATACGTTATGGCGGAATACTATATGACGTTATACGTTATGACGTTGTACTTTAGAACGTTATACGTACTGGCGCAATACTATATGACGTTATACGTTATGACGTAATAGTATGCCACGTTATACGTTATGGCGCAATACAATATAGCGCTATACGGTATGACGTATTACTATGTGACCTTATACGTTAAACCGTAACTCTATATGACGTTATGCGTTTTGTCGTTATACTTTACAACGTTATACGTCATGGCGGAATACTATATGACGTTATACGTTATGACGCTATACTTTAGAACGTTATACGTCATGACGCAATAATATATGACCTTATACGCTGTACCTTAATACTACATGACATTATACGTTATGACGTATTACTATATTACGTTGTACGTTATGACGTAATTCTATATGACGTTATACGTAATGACGTAATTCTGTATGACGTCATCCGTTGTGGCGTAGTACTATGTGAAGTTATACGTTATGACGTAATACAACATAGCGCTATACGTTATGACGTATAACTATGTGCCGGTATACGTTAAACCGTAATTCTATAGGACGTTCTACGTTATGAAATATTGCCACGTGACGTTATACGTTATGACGTATAACTATGTGACGGTATACGTTAAACCGTAATTCTATAGGACGTTCTACGATATGAAGTATTGCTACGTGACGTTATACGTTATGACGTAATATTATATGACGTCATTCGGAATGACGCAATACTATATGACGTTACACTTTATAACGTTATGCGTTATGACGTAGTACTATGTGACGTTATACGTTATGACGCAATACAATATAGCGCTATACGTTATGACGTGTTACTATGTGACGTTATACCTTATTACACAATAACATATAACGTTATACGTCATGACGCAATACTATATGACGTTCTACGTTATGACGTAATACAATATAGCGCTGTACGTTATGACGTATCACTATGTGACGGTATACGTTAAACCGTAATTCTATATGACGTTATACGTTATGACGTATTACTATGTGACGATATACGTAATGACGTTGTACTTTATAACGTTATACGTTACGACGCAATACTATATAGCGTTATACGTTATGACGTTACACTTTATAACGTTATACGTTATGACGTAGTACTATGTGACGTTATACGTTATGACGCAATACAATATAGCGCTATACGTTATGACGTGTTACTATGTGACGTTATACCTTATTACACAATAACATATAACGTTATACGTCATGACGCAATACTATGTGACCTTCTACGTTATGACGTAATACAATATAGCGCTGTACGTTATGACGTATAACTATGTGACGGTATACGTTAAACCGTAATTCTATAGGACGTTCTACGTTATGTCGTATTACTATGCGACGTTATACGTTATGACGTAATATCATATGACGTCATTCGTAATGACGCCATACTATATGAGGTTATACGTTATGACGTTATACTTTAAGACGTTATACGTCATGGCGCAATACTATATGACGTTATACGTTGTACCGTAATTCTATATGACGTTATACGTTATGACTGCACACAATATAAAGTTATACGTCATGACGTATTACTACGTGACGTTATACGTTATGACGCAATTCTTTATGACGTCATAAGTTCTGACGCAAAATTATATGACGTTTAACGTTATGACGCAATACAATATAGCGCTATACGTTACGCCGTATTAGTAGGTGACGTTATACGTCTGGCGCAATACTATATGACGTTATACTTTGTACCGTAATTCTATATGACGTTATACGTCATGACGTAATACTTTATGACGTCATCCGTTCTGACGCAATACTATATGACGTTATACGTTATGACGTAATTCTATATGACGTTATACGTTATGACATTATACTTTATAACGTTATACGTCATGGCGCTATACTATATGACGTTATAAGTTATGACGTAATACAATATAGCGCTATACGTTATGACGTATAACTATGTGACGGTATACGTTAAACCGTAATTCCATATGACGTTATACGTTATGACGCAATACTATATGACGTTCTACGTTATGACATAATACAATATAGCGCTGTACGTTATGACGTATAACTATGTGACGGTATACGTTAAACCGTAATTCCATATGACGTTATACGTTATGACGCAATTCTTTATGACGTCATCCGTTCTGACGCAAAATTATATGACGTTATACGTTATTACGCAATACAATATAGCGCTATACGTTACGTCGTATTAGTATGTGACGTTATACGTTATGACGTTATACTTTATAACGTTATACGTCATGGCGCAATACTATATGACGCTATACGTTTTGACGTAGAACTATGTAACGTCATACGTTATGACGTAATACTATGTGATGTTATACCTTATTACACAATACTATATGACGTCATACGTTATGACGTAATACTATGTGACGTTATACCTTATTACACAATAACATATAGCGTTATACTTCATGACGCAATACTATATGACGTTATACGTTATGACGTAATTCTATATGACGTTATACGTTATGACGCTGTACCATATAGCGCTATACGTTATGACGTATTACTATGTGACGGTATACGTTAAACAGTAACTCTATATGACGTTATGCGTTATGACGTTACACTTTATAACGTTATACGTTATGACGTAGTACTATGTGACGTTATACGTTATGACGTAATACAATATAGCGCTGTACGTTATGACGTATAACTATGTAACGGTATACGTTAAACCGTAATTCTATATGTCGTTATACGTCATGACGCAATACTACATGACATTCTACGTTATGACGTATTACTATGTGAAGTTATACGTTATGACGTAATTATTTATGACGATATACGTTATGACGTAATACTCTGAAACGTTGTACGTCATGACGTAATTCTTTATGACGTCATCCGTTCTGACGCAATATCGTATGACGTTATACGTTATTACGTAATACCACATAACGTTATACGTCATGACGCAATACTATAAGACGTTATACGATATGACGTAATTCTATATGACTTTATACATCATGACGTAATTCTATATGACGTCATCCGTTACGAAGTAATACTATGTGACGTTATACGATATGACGCAACACTATGTGACGATATACGTTATGACGCAATACAATAAAGCGCTATACGTTATGACGTGATTCTATATGACGTTATACGTCATGACGTAATTCTATATGACGTCATCCGTTACGAAGTAATACTATGTGACGTTATACGTTATGACGTAGAACTATGTGACGTTATACGTTATGACGGAATACTATGTGACGGTATACGTAAAACCGCAACTCTATATGACGTTATGCGCTACGACGTTATACTTTATAACGTTATACGTCATGGCGCAATACTATATGACGTCATACGTTATGACGTAATTCTATATGACGTCTTCCGTTACGAAGTAATACTATGTGACACTATACGATATGACGTAACACTATGTGACGACATACGTTATGACGCTATACAATATATCGCTATACGTTATGACGTATTACTATGTGACGTCATACGTTATTACACAATAACATATGACGTTGTAGTTCATGACGCAATACTATATGACGTTATACGATACGACGTAATACATTATAGAGCTATACGTTATGGCGTATAACTATGTAACGGTATACGTTAAACCGTAATTCTATATGACGTTATACGTTATGACGTTATTCTATATGACGTTATACGTCATGACGCAATACTACATGACATTCTACGTTCTGACGTATTACTATGTGAAGTTATACGTTATGACGTAATTATTTATGACGTTATACGTTATGACGTAATACTCTGAAACGTTGTACGTCATGACGTAATTCTTTATGACGTCATCCGTTCTGACGCAATATCGTATGACGTTATACGTTATTACGCAATACCACATAACGTTATACGTCATGACGCAATACTATATGACGTTATACGTTAAACCGTAATTCTATATGACGTTATACGTTATGACGTATTACTATGTGACGTTATACGTTATGACGTTATTCTATATGACGTTATACGTCATGACGCAATACTACATGACATTCTACGTCATCACGCAATACTATATGACGTTATACGTTATGACGTAATTCTATATGACTTGATACGTCATGACGTAATTCTATATGACGTGATCCATTACGAAGTAATACTATCTGACGTTATACGTTATGACGCAACACTATGTGACGTTATACATTATGACGCTATACAATATATCGCTATACGTTATGACGTATTACTATGTGACGTCATACTCTATTACACAATAACATATAACGTTGTACGTCATGACGCAATACTATGTGACGTTATACGTTATGACGTATTACTATGTGACGTAGTACGTTATGACGCAATACTATATGACGTCATACGTGATGACGTGTTACTATGTGACGCTATACGTTATGATGCAATACTATATGACCTCATACGTTATGACGTAATACTACATGACATTCTACGTCATGACGCAATACTATATGACGTTGTACGTTATGACGTAATTTAGTATGACGTTGTACGTCATGTCGTAATTCTGTATGACGTCATCCGTTGTGGCTTTGTACTATGTGACGTCATACGTTATGACGTAATACTATGTGACGTTATACGTTATTGTGCAATACAATATAGCGCTATTCGTTATGACGTAATACTATGTGACGTTATACGTTATGACTCAATAAAATATAGCGCCATACGTTATGACGTATAACTATGTGACGGCATACGTTAAACCGTAATTGTATATGACGTTATACGTTATGACGTATTACTATGTGACGTTATACGTTATGACGTTTTTCTATATGACGTTATACGTTATTACGCAATACCACATAACGTTATACGTCATGACGCAATACTATATGACGTTATACGTTATGACGTAATTCTATATGACTTTATACGTCATGACGTAATTCTATATGACGTTGTACGTTGTACCGTAATTATATATGACGTTATACGTTATGACGTAATACTCTGAAACGTTGTACGTCATGACGTAATTCTTTATGACGTCATCCGTTCTGACGCAATATCGTATGACGTTATACGTTATTACGCAATACCACATAACGTTATACGTCATGACGAAATACTATATGACGTTATACGTTAAACCGTAATTATATATGACGTTATACGTTATGACGTATTACTATGTGACGTTATACGTTATGACGTTATTCTATATGACGTTATACGTCATGACGCAATACTACATGACATTCTACGTCATCACGCAATACTATATGACGTTATACGTTATGACGTAATTCTATATGACTTTATACGTCATGACGTAATTCTATATGACGTGATCCATTACGAAGTAATACTATCTGACGTTATACGTTATGACGCAACACTATGTGACGTTATACATTATGACGCTATACAATATATCGCTATACGTTATGACGTATTACTATGTGACGTCATACTCTATTACACAATAACATATAACGTTGTACGTCATGACGCAATACTATATGACCTCATACGTTATGACGTAATACTACATGACATTCTACGTCATGACGCAATACTATATGACGTTGTACGTTATGACGTAATTTAGTATGACGTTGTACGTCATGTCGTAATTCTGTATGACGTCATCCGTTGTGGCTTTGTACTATGTGACGTCATACGTTATGACGTAATACTATGTGACGTTATACGTTATTGTGCAATACAATATAGCGCTATTCGTTATGACGTAATACTATGTGACGTTATACGTTATGACTCAATAAAATATAGCGCCATACGTTATGACGTATAACTATGTGACGGCATACGTTAAACCGTAATTGTATATGACGTTATACGTTATGACGTATTACTATGTGACGTTATACGTTATGACGTTTTTCTATATGACGTTATACGTTATTACGCAATACCACATAACGTTATACGTCATGACGCAATACTATATGACGTTATACGTTATGACGTAATTCTATATGACTTTATACGTCATGACGTAATTCTATATGACGTTGTACGTTGTACCGTAATTATATATGACGTAATACGTTATGACGTAATACTCTGAAACGTTGTACGTCATGACGTAATTCTTTATGACGTCATCCGTTCTGACGCAATATCGTATGACGTTATACGTTATTACGCAATACCACATAACGTTATACGTCATGACGCAATACTATATGACGTTATACGTTAAACCGTAATTCTATATGACGTTATACGTTATGACGTATTACTATGTGACGTTATACGTTATGACGTTATTCTATATGACGTTATACGTCATGACGCAATACTACATGACATTCTACGTCATCACGCAATACTATATGACGTTATACGTTATGACGCCATATTATATGACGTTATACGTTTTTCTTCAATACCATATAACGTTATACGTCATGACGCAATACTATATGACGTTATACGTTATGACGTATTACTATGTGACCCTATACGTTATGACGATATACTTTATAACGTTATACGTTAGGACGCAATACTATATGACGTTATACGTTATGACGTAATTCTATATGACGTTATACGTTATGACGCTATTCAATATAGCGCTATACGTTGTGACGTACTACTATGTGACGTTATACGTTATTACACAATAACATATAACGTTGTACGTCATAACGCAATACTATATAACGTTATACGTTAGGACGCAATACAATATGACGTTATACGTCATGACGCAATACTATATGACGTTATACGTTATGACGTAATTCTATATGACGTCATCCGTTGTGGCGTAATTCTATATGACGCTATACGTCATGACGTAATTCTTTATGACGTCATCCGTTCTGACTCAATACTATATGACATTATGCGTTGTGACGTAATTGTATATGACGTTATACGTCATGGCGTAATTCTATATGACGTCATCCGTTCTGACGTAGTACTATGTGATGTTATACGTTATGACGTAGTGCTATGTGACATTGTACGTTATGACGCATTACCATGTGCGGTTGTACGTTATGACGTATGACTATGTGATGTTATACGTTATGACGCCATATTATATGACCTCATACGTTGTGACGTAATACTATGTGACGTTATACGTTATGCAGCAATACAAAATAGCGCTATACGTTATGACGTATTACTATGTGACGTTATACGGTATACCTTAATACTACATGACATTATACGTAATTACGTAGTAGTATGTGACGTCACACGTTGTGACTCTATACAAAATAGCACTATACTTTACGACGCATTACTATGTGACGTTATACGTTATAACACAATAACATATAACGTTGTACGTCATGTCGCAATACTCTGTGACGCTATACGTTATGACGTTATACTTTATAACGTTATACGTTAGGACACAATACTATATGACGTTATACGTCATGACGCAATAGTATATGACGTCATACGTTATGACGTAATTCTATATGACGTTATACGTTATGACGCTATTCCATATAGCGCTATACGTTATGTTGTATCACTATGTGACGTTATACGTTATTACACAATAACATATAACGTTGTACGTCATGTCGCAATACAATATGACGTAATACGTCATGGCGCAATATTTATTGACGTTATACGTTATGACGTAATTCAATATGACGTTATACGCCATGACGTAATTCTATATGACGTCATCCGTTGTGGCGTAATTCTATATGACGCTATACGTCATGACGTAATTCTTTAGGACGTCATCCGTTCTGACTCAATACTATATGACATTATGCGTTGTGACGTAATTGTATATGACGTTATACGTTATGACGCTATACAATATAGCGCCGTACATTATGACGTATAACTATGTGACGGTTTACGTTAAACCGTAATTCTATAGGACGTTCTACGTTATGACGTTATACTTTATGACGTTATACGTTATGGCGCAATGCTATATGTCGTTATACGTTATGAAGTAAATCAATATGACGTTATACGTCATGGCGTGTTGCTATGTGACGGTATACGTTATACCTTAATACTGTACAACGTTAAACATTATTACGTTATACCATATAACGCTACACGTTATGACGTAACTCTATATAACGTTATACGTCATGACGCAATACTACATGACATTATACGTTATGACGTATTACTATGTGATGTTATACGTTATGACGTAATTATATATGACGTTATACGTTATGACGTAATAATGTACGACGTTGCACGTTATACCGTAGTTCTATGTGACGTCATACGTTATGACGTAATTCAATATGACGTTATACGTCATGGTGTAATTCTATATGACGTTATAAGTTATGACGCTATACAATATAGCCCTATACGCTATGACGTATTACTATGTGATGGTATACGTTAAACCGTAACTCTATATGACGTTATGCGTTATGACGTTATACATTACAACGTTATACGTCATGGCGGAATACTATATGACGTTATACGTTATTACGCAGTACTATATGACGATATACGTTATGACCTTATACTTTATAACGTTATACGTTACGACGTAATTCTTTATGAGGTCATCCGTTCTGACGCAATACTATATGACGTTATACGTTATTACGCAATACCATATAACGTTATACGTCATGACGCAATACTATATGACGTTATGCGTTATGACGTTATACTTTATAACGTTATACGTCATGGCGGAATACTATATGACGTTATACGTTATGACGTCTTACTATGTGACGTTATACGTTATACCTTAATACTACATGACATTATACGTTATGACGTATTACTATGTTACGTTATACGTTATTACACAATATCAGATAACGTTGTACGTCATGACGCAGTACTATATGACGTTATACGTTATGACGTTATACTTTATAACGTTATACGTCATGGCGCAATACTATATGACTTTATACGTTATCAAGTAATTCTATATGACGTCTTCCGTTGTGGCATAGTACCATGTGACGTTGTACGTTATGACGTAATTCAATAGGACGTCTTCCGTTGCGGCATATTACCATGTGACGTTATGCGTTATGACGCAATATAATATGACGTCATTCGTAATGACGCAATACTATATGACCTTATATTATATAACGTTATACGTCATGGAGCAATACTATATGACGTTACACGTTATGACGTAATTCTATATGACGTTATATGTCATGGCGTAATATTATATGACGTCATCCGTTCTGACGTAGTACTATGTGATGTTATACGTTATGACGTAATACTATGTGACGTTGTACGTTATGACGCAATACAATATAGCGCTATTCGTTATGACGTATTACTATGTGACAGTATACGTTAAACCGTAACTCCATATGACGTTATGCGATATGACGTTATACATTATAACGTTATACGTCATGGCGGATTACTATATGACGTTATACGTTATTACGCAATACCATATAACGTTATACATCATGACGCAGTACTATATGACATTCTACGTTATGATGTAGAACTGTGTGACGTTATACGTTATGACGGAATAGTATGTGACGGTATACGTTAAACCGTAACTATATATGACGTTATACTTTATAACGTTATACGTCATGACGCAATACTATATGACGTTCTACGTTATGACGTAATACTATATAGCGCTATACGTTATGACGTATAACTATGTGACGGTATACGTTAAAGCGTAATTCTATATGACGTTATACGTTATGACGCAATATTATATGACGTCAGTCGTAATGACAGAATACTATATGACGTTATAAGTTATGACGTAGAACTATGTGACGTTATACGTTATGACGGAATACTATGTGACGGTATACGTAAAACCGCAACTCTATTTGACGTTATGAGTTATGACGTTATACTTTATAACGTTATACGTCATGGCGCAATACTATATGACGTTATACGTTATGACGTAATTCTATATGACGTCATCCGTTGTGGCGTAGTACTTTGTGAAGTTATACGTTATGATGTAATTCTATATGACGTCATACGTTGTGGCGTAGTACTTTGTGACGTTATACCTTATGACGCAATACTATATGACGTCATACGTTATGACCTAATACAATATAGCGCTATACGTTAAGACGCATAACTATGTGACGGTATACGTTAAACCGTAACTATATATGACGTTATACTTTATAACGTTATACGTCATGACGCAATACTATATGACGTTCTACGTTATGACGTAATACTATATAGCGCTATACGTTATGACGTATAACTATGTGACGGTATACGTTAAAGCGTAATTCTATATGACGTTATACGTTATGACGCAATATTATATGACGTCAGTCGTAATGACAGAATACTATATGACGTTATAAGTTATGACGTAGAACTATGTGACGTTATACGTTATGACGTCACACAATATAACACTATACGTCACGACGTATTACTATGTGACAGTATACGTTAAACCGTAACTATATAACGTTATGCAATATGACGTTATACATTATAACGTTATACATCGTGATGGATTACTATACGACGTTATATGTTATTACGCAATACCATATAACGTTATACCTCATGACGGAATACTATATGACGTTATACGTTATGACGTCACACAATATAACACTATCCGTCACGACGTATTACAATGTGACGATATACGTATACCTTAATACTACATGACATTGTACGTTATAACGTATTACTATGTGACGTTGTGCGTTATGACGTAATTCGATATGACGTTATACGTCATGGCGTAATTCAATATGACGTCATCCGTTATGACGTATTACTATGTGCCGATATACGTTATACCTTAATACTACATGACATTGTACGTTATGACGTATTACCATGTGCGGTTGTACGTTATGACGTATGACTATGTGACGTTATACGTTATGAGGCCATATTATATGACGTTATACGTTTTTCTTCAATACCATATAACGTTATACGTCATGACGCAATACTATATGACGTTATACGTTATGACGTATTACTATGTGACGCTATACGTTATGACGATATACTTTATAACGTTATACGTTAGGACGCAATACTATTTGACGTTATACGTTATGACGCCATATTATATGACGTTATACGTTTTGCTTCAATACCATATAACGTTATACGTCATGACGCAATACTATATGACGTTATACGTTGTGACGTATTACTATGTGACGTTATACGTTATTACACAATAACATATAACGTTGTACGTCATAACGCAATACTATATGACGTTATACGTTAGGACGTAATTCTATATGACGTTATACGTCATGACGCAATACTTTATAACGTTATACGTCATGGCTCAATACTATATGACGTTATACGTTATTACCTATTACTATGTGACGTTGTGCGTTATGACGTAATTCTATATGACGTTATACGTCATGACGCAATACTATATGAGGTTATACGTTATGACGTTATACTTTATGACGTTATACGTCATGGCGCAATGCTATATTACGTTATACGTTATGACGTTACACTTTGTAACGTCATACGTCATGGAGCAATACTATATGACGTTATACGTTATGACGCAATACAATATAGCGCTATACGTTACGTCGTATTAGTATGTGGCGTTATACGTTATGACGTTATACTTTATAACGTTATACGACATGGCGCAATACGATATGACGTTATACGTTATGACGTAGAACTATGTGACGTTATACGTTATGACGGAATACTATTTGACGGTATACGTAAAACCGCAAATCTATATGACGTTATGCGCTATGACGTTATACTTTATAACGTTATACGTCATGGCGCAATACTATATGACGTTATACGTTATGACGTAATTCTATATGACGTTATACGTCATGACGTAATTCTATATGACGTCATCCGTTCTGACGTAGTACTATGTGATGTTATACGTTATGACGTAATGCTATGTGACATTATACGTTATGGCGCAATACAATATAGCGCTATACGTTATGACGTATTACTATGTGACAGTATACGTTAAACCGTAACTATATGACGTTATGCGATATGACGTTATACATTATAACGTTATACATCATATCGGATAACTATACGACGTTATATGTTATTACGCAATACCATATAACGTTATACGTCATGACGGAATACTATATGATGTCATCCGTTATGACGTATTACTATGTGCCGATATACGTCAGACCTTAATACTACATGACATTGTACGTTATGACGTATTACCATGTGCGGTTGTACGTTATGACGTATGACTATGTGACGCTATACGTTATGACGTTATACTTTATAACGTTATACGTTAGGACGCAATACTATATGACGTTATACGTCATGACGCAATACTATATGACGTTATACGTTATGACGTAATTCTATATGACGTCATCCGTTGTGGCGTAGTACTGTGTGACGCTATACGTTATGATGCAATACTATATGACTTCATACGTTGTGACGTAATACTATGTGACGTTATACGTTATGCAGCAATACAAAATAGCGCTATACGTTATGACGTATTACTATGTGACGTTATACGGTATACCTTAATACTACATGACATTATACGTTATTACGTAGTACTATGTGACGTCACACGTTGTGACTCTATACAAAATGGCGCTATACTTTACGACGCATTACTGTGTGACGTTATACGTTATAACACAATAACATATACCGTTGTACGTCATGTCGCAATACTCTGTGACGCTTTACGTTATGACGTTATACTTTATAACGTTATACGTTAGGACGCAATACTATATGACGTTATACGTCATGACGCAATAGTATATGTCGTTATACGTTATGAAGTAAATCAATATGACGTTATACGTCATGGCGTGTTGCTATGTGACGGTATACGTTATACCTTAATACTGTACAACGTTAATCATTATTACGTTATACCATATAACGCTACACGTTATCACGTAACTCTATATAACGTTATACGTCATGACGCAATACTACATGACATTATACGTTATGACGTAATACTATGTGATGTTATACGTTATGACGTAATTATATATGACGTTATACGTTATGACGTAATAATGTACGACGTTGCACGTTATACCGTAGTTCTATGTGACGTCATACGTTATGACGTAATACAACACAGCATTATATTATGACGTAATACTATGTGACGTTATACGTTATTACGCAATACCATATAACGTTATTCGTCATGACGCAATACTATATGACGTTATACGTTATGTCGTTATACTTTATAACGTTATAAGTCATGGTGCAATACTGTTTGACGTTATACGTTATGACGTAATTCAATATGACGTTATACGTCATGGTGTAATTCTATATGACGTTATACGTTATGACGTTATACTTTATAACGATATACGTCATGGCGCAATACTATATGACGTTATACGTTGTACCGTAATTCTATATGACGTTACACGTCATGACGTAATTCCATATGACGTCATCCGTTGTGGCGTAGTACTATGTGAAGTTATACGTTATGACGTAATTCTATACGACGTCATAGGTTGTGGCGTAGTACGATGTGACGTTATACGTTATGACGCAATACTATATGACGTCATACGTTATGACATTATACTTTATAACGTTATACGTCATGGCGCAATACTATATGACGTTATACGTTGTACCGTAATTCTATATGACGTTACACGTCATGACGTAATTCTTTATGACGTCATCCGTTCTGACGCAATATTATATATCGTTATACGTTATGACGTATTTCTATATGACGTTATAAGTTATGACGCTATACAATATAGCCCTATACGCTATGACGTATTACTATGTGATGGTATACGTTAAACCGTAACTCTATATGACGTTATGCGTTATGACGTTATACATTACAACGTTATACGTCATGGCGGAATACTATATGACGTTATACGTTATTACGCAGTACTATATGACGATATACGTTATGACCTTATACTTTATAACGTTATACGTTACGACGTAATTCTTTATGAGGTCATCCGTTCTGACGCAATACTATATGACGTTATACGTTATTACGCAATACCATATAACGTTATACGTCATGACGCAATACTATATGACGTTATGCGTTATGACGTTATACTTTATAACGTTATACGTCATGGCGGAATACTATATGACGTTATATGTTATGACGTCTTACTATGTGACGTTATACGTTATACCTTAATACTACATGACATTATACGTTATGACGTATTACTATGTTACGTTATACGTTATTACACAATATCATATAACGTTGTACGTCATGACGCAGTACTATATGACGTTATACGTTATGACGTTATACTTTATAACGTTATACGTCATGGCGCAATACTATATGACTTTATACGTTATCAAGTAATTCAATACGACGTCTTCCGTTGCGGCATATTACCATGTGACGTTATGCGTTATGACGCAATATAATATGACGTCATTCGTAATGACGCAGTACTATATGACCTTATATTTTATAACGTTATACGTCCTGGCGCAATACTATATGACGTTATACGTTGTGACGTTATACTTTATAACGTTATACGTCATGGCGCAATACTATATGACGTTACACGTTATGACGTAATTCTATATGACGTTATATGTCATGGCGTAATATTATATGACGTCATCCGTTCTGACGTAGTACTATGTGATGTTATACGTTATGACGTAATACTATGTGACGTTGTACGTTATGACGCAATACAATATAGCGCTATTCGTTATGACGTATTACTATGTGACAGTATACGTTAAACCGTAACTCTATATGACGTTATGCGATATGACGTTATGCGTTATAACGTTATACGTCATGGCGGAATACTATATGACGTTATACGTTATGACGTTATACTTTAGAACGTTATAAGTCATGGCGCAATACTATACGACGTTATACGTTGTACCGTAATTTTATATGAAGTTATACGTTATGACGTCACACAATATAACGTTATACGTCATGACTTATTACTAAGTGACGTTATACGCTATACCTTAATACTACATGACATTATACGTTATGACGTATTACTATGTGACGTTATACGTTATGGCGCAATACAACATAGCGCTATACGTTATGACGTATTGCTATGTGGCGGTATAGGTTAAACCGTAACTCTATATGACGTTATGCGTTATGACGTTATGCTTTATAACGTTATACGTCATGGCGCAATACTATATGTCGTTATACGTTGTACCGTAATTCGATATGACGTTATACGTTATGTTGTCACACAATATAACGTTATACGTCATGACGTATTACTATGTGACGTTATACGTTATACCTTAATACTACATGACATTATACGTTATGACGTATTACTATGTGACGTTATACGTTATTACGCAATACCATATAACGTTATACGTCATGACGTAATTCAATATAGCGCTATACGCTATGACGTATAACTATATGACGTTATACGTCATGGCGGATTACTATGTGACGTTATACGTTATTACGCAATACCATATAACGTTATACGTCATGACGCAATACTATATGCCGTTATGCGTTATGGCATATTACTATGTGACGTTATACGTTATGACGCAATACAATATAGCGCTATACGTTATGACGTGTTACTATGTGACGTTATACCTTATTACACAATAACATATAACGTTATACGTCATGACGCAATACTATATGACGTTCTACGTTATGACGTAATACAATATAGCGCTGTACGTTATTACGTATAACTATGTGACGGTATACGTTAAACCGTAATTCTATATGACGTTATACGTTATGACGTATTACTATGTCACGATATACGTAATGACGTTATACTTTATAATGTTATACGTTACGACGCAATACTATTTAACGTTATACGTTATGACGTTACACTTTATAACGTTATACGTTATGACGTAGTACTGTGTGACGTTATACATGATGACGCAATACAATATAGCGCTATACGTTATGACGTGTTACTATGTGACGTTATACCTTATTACACAATAACATATAACGTTATACGTCATGACGCAATACTATATGACGTTCTACGTTATGACGTAATACAATATAGCGCTGTACGTTATGACGTATAACTATGTGACGGTATACGTTAAACCGTAATTCTATAGGACGTTCTACGTTATGTCGTATTACTATGCGACGTTATACGTTATGACGTAATATCATATGACGTCATTCGTAATGACGCCATACTATATGAGGTTATACGTTATGACGTTATACTTTAAGACGTTATACGTCATGGCGCAATACTATATGACGTTATACGTTGTACCGTAATTCTATATGACGTTATACGTTATGACTGCACACAATATAAAGTTATACGTCATGACGTATTACTACGTGACGTTATACGTTATGACGCAATTCTTTATGACGTCATCCGTTCTGACGCAAAATTATATGACGTTATACGTTATTACGCAATACAATATAGCGCTACACGTTATGACGTATAACTATATGACGTTATACGTCCTGGCGGATTACTATGTGACGTTATACGTTATTACGCAATACCATATAACGTTATACGTCATGACGCAATACTATATGACGTTATACGTTATGACGGAATACTATATGACGTTATACATTATGGCTTCACACAATATAACATTATGACGCTATACTTTATAACGTTATACGTTATGACGCAATACTATATGACGTCATCCGTTATGGCGTTATACTTTATAACGTTATACGTCATGGCGCAATACTATATGACGTTGTACGTTATGACGTAACTCTATATGACGTTATACGTCATGACGTATTACTATGTGACGCTATACGTTATGACGCAATACTATATGACGTCATACGTTATGACGTAATTCTATATGACGTTATACGTTATAACATTATACTTTATAATGTTATACGTCATGGCGCAATACGATATGACGTTATACGTTATGAAATGATTCAATATGACGTTATACGTCATGGCGTAATACAATATAGCGCTATACGTTATAACGTATTACTATGTGAGGTTATACGTTATGACGCAATATTATCTGACGTCAGTCGTAATGACGCAATACTATATGACGTTATACGTTATAACATTATACTTTATAATGTTATACGTCATGGCGCAATACTATATGACGTTATAAGTCATGACGTATTACTATGAGACGTTATACGTTATACCTTAATACTACATGACATTATACGTTATGACGTATTACCTTGTGACGTTGTACGTTATGACGTAATTCTATATGACGTTATACGTCATGACGTAATTCTATATGACGTCATCCGTTATGGCGTAGTACTATGTGACGTTATACGTTATGACGCAATATTATATGACGTCATTCGGAATGGCGCAATACTATATGACGTTATACGTTATGACGTAATACAATATAGCGCTACACGTTATGACGTATTAGTATGTGACGTTATACGTAATTACACAATCACATACAACGTTGTACGTCATGATGCAATACTATATGACGTTATACGTTATGACTCAATACAATATACTGCCAAACGTTGTGACGTATAACTATGTGACGGCATACGTTAAACAGTAATTCTATATGACGTTATACGTTATGACGTATTACTATGTGACGTTATACGTTATGACGTAATACAATATAGCACTATATGTTATGACGTATTACTATGTGACGTTATACGTTATTACACAATAACATATAACGTTGTACGTCCTGACGTATTACTATGTGACGTTATACGTTATACCTTAATACTACATGACATTATACGTTATGGCGTATTACTATGTTACATTGTACGTTATGACGTAATTCTGTATGACGTTGTACGTCATGACGTAATTCTATATGACGTCATCCGTTGTGGCGTATTACGATGTGACGTTATACGCTATGACGCAATATTATATGACGTCATTCGGAATGACGCAATACTATATGCCGTTATGCGTTATGGCATATTACTATGTGACGTTGTACGTCATGACGTAATTCTATATGACGTCATCCGTTATGACGTAGTACTATGTGACGTTATACGTTATGACGCTATACTTTCTAACGTTATACGTTATGACGCAATACTGTATGAAGTCATCCGTTATGACGCAATACTATATGACGTCATCCGTTATGACGTAGTAGTATGTGACGTTATACGTTGTGACGCTATACAATATAGCGCTATACGATATGACGTATTACTATGTGACGTTGTACGTTATGACGTAATTCTATATGACGTCATTCGGATTGACGCAATACTATGTGACGTTATACGTTATGGCGCAACACAATATAGCGCAATACGTTATGACGAATTACTTTGTGACGTTATACGTTATTACACAATAACATATAACGTTGTACGTCATGACACAATACTATATGACGTTATACGTTATGACGTATTACCCTGTGACGCTCTGCGTTATGACGTAATTCGGTATGACGTTATACGTCATGGCGTAATTCTATATGACGTCATCCGTTGTGGCGTAGTACTATGTAACGCTATACGTTATGACGCAATACTATATGACGTCATCCGTTATGAAGTAGTACTATGTGACGTTATACGTTATGACGCTATACAATATAGCGCTATACGTTATGACGTATTACTATGTTACGGTATACGTTAAACCGTAATTCTACTAGACGTTATACGTCATGACGTAATACTATATGACGTTATACGTAATGACTCAATACAATATACCGCCATACGTTATGACGTATAACTATGTGACGGTATACGTTAAGCCGTAATTCTATATGACGCTATACGTTATGACGTATTAGTATGTGACGTTATACGTTATTACACAATCACATACAACGTTGTACGTCATGACGCAATACTATATGCCGTTATGCGTTATGGCATATTACTATGTGACGTTGTACGTCATGACGTAATTCTATATGACGTCATCCGTTGTGGCGTAGTACTATGTGACGTTATACGTTATGACGTCACACAATACAACGATATGCGTCATGACATATTACTGTGTGACGTTATACGTTCTACCTTAATACTACATGACATTATACGTTATGACGTAATACTATATGACGTCATCCGTTGTGGCGTAGTACTATGAGACGCTATACGTTATGACGCAATACTATATGACGTCATACGTTATGACGTATTACTATGTGACGTTATACGTTATACCTTAATACTACATGACATTATACGTTATGACGTATTACTATGTTACGTTGTACGTTATGACGTAATTCTGTATGACGTTGTACGATATGACGTAATTCTATATGACGTCATCCGTTGTGGCGTATTACTATGTGACGTTGTACGTCATGACGTAATTCTATATGACGTTATACGGCATGACGTAATACTATATGACGTCATCCGTTGTGGCGTAGTACTATGAGGCGCTATACGTTATGACGCAATACTATATGACGTCATACATTATGACGTCATACGTTATGACGTCACACAATATAACGTTATGCGTCTTGACGTATTACTATGTGACGCTATAAGTTATACCTTAATCCTACATGACATTATACGTTATGACGTATTACTATGTTCCGTTGTACGTTATGACGTAATTCTGTATGACGTTGTACGACATGACGTAATTGTATATGACGTCATCCGTTGTGGCGTATTACTATGTGACGTTGTACGTCATGACATAATTCTGTATGACGTTGTACGTCATGACGTAATTCTATATGACGACATCCGTTGTGGCGTATTACGATGTGACGTTATACGTTAAGACGTAATTCTGTATGACGTTACACGTCATGACGTAATTCTATATGACGTCATCAGTTGTGGCGTAGTACTATGTGACGCTATACGTTATGACGCAATACTATATGACGTTATACGTTATGACGTCACACAATATAACTTTATGCATCATGACGTATTACTATGTGACGCTATAAGTTATACCTTAATCCTACATGACATTATACGTTATGCCGTATTACTATTTGACGTTATTCGCTATGACGCAATATTATATGACATCATTCGGAATGACGCAATACTATATGCCGTTATACGTTATGGCGTATTACTATGTGATGTTGTACGTCATGACGTAATTCTATATGACGTCATCCGTTGTGGCGTAGTACTATGTGACGTTATACGTTATTAAACAATAACACATAACGTTGTACGTCATGACGCAATACTATATGACGTTATACGTTATGACGTAATACTATGACGTTATACGGCATGGCGCAATACTATATGACGTTATACGTTATACCGTAATTCTATATGACGTTATACGTTATGACGTCACACAATACAACGTTATGCGTCATGACGTATTACTGTGTGACGTTATACGTTCTACCTTAATACTACATGACATTATACGATATGAGGTATTACTATGTGACGTGCGTTATGACGTAATACTATATGACGTCATCCGTTGTGGCGTAGTACTATGAGACGCTATACGTTATGACTCAATACTATATGACGTCATATGTTATGACGTAATTCTGTATGACGTTGTACGACATGACGTAATTCTATATGACGTCATCCGTTGTGGCGTATTACTATGTGCCGTTGTACGTTAAGACGTAATTCTGTATGACGTTACACGTCATGACGTAATTCTATATGACGTCATCAGTTGTGGCGTAGTACTATGTGACGCTATACGTTATGACGCAATACTATATGACGTTATACGTTATGACGTCACACAATATAACTTTATGCATCATGACGTATTACTATGTGACGCTATAAGTTATACCTTAATCCTACATGACATTATACGTTATGACGTATTACTATGTTACGTTGTACGTTATGACGTAATTCTGTATGACGTTGTACGACATGACGTAATTCTATATGACGCCATCCGTTGTGGCGTATTACTATGTGACGTTGTACGTCATGACGTAATTCTGTATGACGTTATACGTCATGACGTAATACTATATGACGTCATCCGTTGTGGCGTAGTACTATGAGACGCTATACGTTATGACGCAATACTATATGACGTCATACGTTATGACGTAATTCTGTATGACGTTGTACGACATGACGTAATTCTATATGACGTCATCCGTTGTGGCGTATTACTATGTGACGTTGTACGTTATGACGTAATTCTGTATGACGTTATACGTTATGACGTCACACAATATAACGTTATGCGTCAAGACGTATTACTGTGTGACGTTATACGTTCTACCATAATACTACATGACATTATAAGATATGACGTATTACTATGTGACGTGCGTTATGACGTAATACTATATGACGTCATCCGTTGTGGCGTAGTACTATGTGACGTTATACGTTATACCTTATTACTACATGAAATTATGCGTTATGACGTAGTACTATGTGACGTCATACGTTATGACGCTATACAATATAGCGCTATACGTTATGACGTATTACTATGGGACGTTATAGGTTATTACACAATAACATATAACGTTGTACGTCGTGGCGCAATTCTAAATAACGTTATACGTCATGACGTATTTCTATATGACGTCATCCGTTATGACGTAGTACTATGTGACGTTATACGTTATGACGTAATGCTATATGTCGTTATACGTTATTACGCAATACCATATAACGTTATACGTCATGACGTAATTCAATATAGCGCTATACGCTATGACGTATAACTATGTGACGGTATACGTTAAACCGATATTCTATATGACCTTATACCTTGTGACGTATTACTATGTGATGTTATACGTTATGACGCAATATTATTTGACGTCATTCGGACTGACGCAATACTATATGACGTTATACGTTATGACGTTATACTTTATATCGTTATACGTCCTGGCGCAATACTATATGAGGTTATACGTTGTAACGTAATTCTATATGATGTTATACGTTATGACGTCACACAATATAACGTTATACATCATGACGTATTACTATGTGACGTTATACGTTATACCTTAATACTACATGACATTATACGTTATGACGTATTACTAAGTTACATTGTACGTTATGACGTAATTCTGTATGACGTTGTACGTCATGACGTAATTCTATATGACGTCATCCGTTGTGGAGTATTACGATGTGACGTTATACGTTACGACGCAATATTATATGACGTCATACGTTATGACGTAATACCATGTGACGTTATACGTTATCGCGCAATTCAATATAGCGCTATATGTTATGACGTATTACAATGTGACGTTATACGTTCTACCTTATTACTACATGACATTATACGTTATGACGTATTACAATTTGACGTTATACGTTATGACGCAATATTATATGACGTCATTCGGAATGACGCAATACTATATGCCGTTATACGTTATGGCGTACTACTATGTGACGTTATACGTTATTACACATTAAAATATAACGTTGTTCGTCATGACGCAATACTATATGACGTTATACGTTATGGCGTATTACTATGTGACGTTATACGTTATGACGCAATATTGTATGACGTCATTCGGAATGACACAATACTATGTGACGTTATCCGTTATGACGCAATACAATATAGCGCTATACGTTATGACGTATTACTATGTGACGTTATACGTGATGGCGTAATTCTATATGACGTCATCCGTTCTGACGTAGAACTATGTGACGTTATACGTTATGACGTAATTTAATATGACGTTATACGTTATGACGTAATTCAATATGACGTTATACGTCATGGCGGAATACTACATGACATTAAACGTTATGGTGTATTACTATGTGACGTTATACGTTATGAGATAATTATATATGACGTTATACGTTATGACGTAATACTCTGAAACGTTATACGTCATGACGTAATACTATGTGACGTTATACGTTATGACGCAATACTATATGACGTCATCCGTTATGATGTAGTACTATGTGACGTTATACGTTATGACGCCATACTACATAGCGCTATACGTTATGAACTATTACTATGTGACGTTATACGTTATGACGTCACACAATATAACGTTATACGTCATGACGTATTGCTATGTGACGTTATACGTTGTACCTTAATACTACATGACATTATACGTTATTACGTATTACTATGTGACGTTGTACGTTATGACGTAATTCTGTATGACGTTATACGTTATGAGATAATTATATATGACGTTATACGTTATGACGTAATACTCTGAAACGTTGTACGTCATGACGCAATACTATGTGACGTTATACGTTATGACGCAATACTATATGACGTCATCCGTTATGATGTAGTACCATGTGACGTTATACGTTATGACGACATACTACATAGCGATATACGTTATGACGTATTACTATGTGACGTTATACGTTATGACGTCACACAATATAACGTTATACGTCATGACGTATTACTATGTGACGTCATCCGTTATGACGTAGTACTATGTGACGTTATACGTTGTGACGCTATACCATATAGCGCTATATATTATGACGTATTACTATGTGACGTTATACGTTATACCTTAGTACTACATGACATTGTACCTTATGGCGTATTACTCTGTGACGTTGTGCGTTATGACGTAATTCTGTACGACGTTATACGTCATGACGTAATTCTATGTGACTATGTGACGCTATACGTTATGACGCTATACAATATAGCGCTATACGTTATGACGTATTACTATGTGACGTTGTACGTTATGAGGCAATACTATATGACGTCATACGTCATGAGGTAATACAATATAGCGCTGTACGTTATGACGTATTACTATGTGACGTTATACGTTATGACGCAATACCATATAGCGCTATATGTTATGACGTATTACTATGTGACGTTATACGTTATACCTTAGTACTACATGACATTGTACGTTATGGCGTATTACTCTGTGACGTTGTGCGTTATGACGTAATTCTGTACGACGTTATACGTCATGACGTAATTCTATGTGACTATGTGACGCTATACGTTATGACGCTATACAATATAGCGCTATACGTTATGACGTATTACTATGTGACGTTATACGTTATGACGGCACACAATATAACGTTATACGTCATGACGTATTACTATGTGACGTTATACGTTATACCTTAATACTACATGACATTATACGTTATGACGTATTACTATGTGACGTTGCACGTTATGACGTAATTCTGTATGACGTTATACGTCATGACATAATTCTATATGACGTCATCCGTTATGACGTAGTACTATGTGACGTTATACGTTGTGACGCTATATCATATAGCGCTATACGTTATGACGTATTACTACGTGACGTTATACGTTATTACACAATAACATATACCGTTGAACGTCATGACACAATACTATATGACGTTATACGTTATGACGTATTACTATGTGACGTTATACGTCATGGCGTAATTCTATATGACGTCATCCGTTCTGACGTAGAACTATGTGACGTTATACGTTGTACCGTAATTCTATATGACGTTATACGTTATTACGTCACACAATATAACGTTATGCGTCAAGACGTATTACTGTGTGACGTTATACGTTATACCTTAATACTACATGACATTATACGTTATGACGTGTTACTATGTTACATTGTACGTTATGACGTAATTCTGTATGACGCTGTACGTCATGACGTAACTCTATATGACGTCATCCGTTGTGGCGTATTACTATGTGGCGTATTACTATGTGACGTTATGCGTTATGACGCAATATTATATGACGTCAATCGGAATGACGCAATACTATAAGCCGTTATACGTTATGACGTAATACTATATGACGTTATACGCCATGACGCAATACTATATGACGTTATACGTTATACCTCAATACTACATGACATTATACGTTATGACGTATTACTATGTGACCTTGTGCTTTATGACGTAATTCTATATGACGTTATTCTATATGACGTCATTCGTTGTGGCTTAGTTCTATGTGACGTTATACGTTATGACGCAATACTATATGACGTCATACGTTATGACGTAATACTATGTGACGTTATACGTTATGGCGCAATACAATATAGCGCTATACGTTATGACGTATTACTATGTGACGTTATACGTCATGGCGTAATTCTATATGACGTCATCCGTTCTGACGTAGAACTATGTGACGTTATACGTTATGACATAATTCAATATGACGTTATACGTCATGGCGCAATACTACATGACATTATACGTTATGGCGTATTACTATGTGACGTTATACGTTATGACGTTATTCTATATGACGTTATACGTTATGACGTTATTCTATATGACGTTATACGTCATGACGTAATACTATATGACATCATCCGTTACGAAGTAATACTATGTGACGTTATACGTTATTCCTTAATACTGTACAACGTTCAACATTATTACGTTATACCATATAACGTTATACGTTATGACGTAACTCTATATCACGTTATACGTCATGACGCAATACTACATGACATTCTACGTTATGATGTATTACTATGTGATGTTATACGTTATGAGATAATTATATATGACGTTATACGTTATGACGTAATACTCTGAAACGTTGTACGTCATGACGCAACATTATATGACGTCAATCGGAATGACGCAATACTATAAGCCGTTATACGTTATGACGTAATACTATATGACGTTATACGCCATGGCACAATACTATATGACGTTATACGTTGTACCGTAATTCTATATGACGTTATACGTCTTGACGTTATTCTATATGACGTCGTTCGTTGTGGCTTAGTTCTATGTGACGTTATACGTTATGACGCAATCCTATATGACGTCATACGTTATGACGTAATACTATGTGACGATATACGTTATGGCGCAATACAATATAGCGCTATACGTTATGACGAATTACTTTGTGACGTTATACGTTATTACACAATAACATATAACGTTGAACGTCATGACACAATACTATATGACGTTATACGTTATGACGTAATACTATATTTCGTTATACGTTATAAATTAATACTACATGACATTATACGTTATGACGTATTGCTATGTGACGTTATACGTTATGACGATATTCTATATGACGTTATACGTCATGACGTAATACTATATGATATCATCCGTTACGAAGTAATACTATGTGACGTTATACGTTATGTCGCAATATTGTATGACGTCATTCGGAATGATGCAATACTATGTGACGTTATTCGTTATGACGCAATACAATACAGCGCTATACTTTATGACGTATTACTATGTGACGTTATACGTTATAAATTAATACTACATGACATTATACGTTATGACGTATTACTATGTGACGTTATACGTTATACCTTAATACTGTACAACGTTCAACATTATTACGTTATACCATATAACGTTATACGTTATGACGTAACTCTATATAACGTTATACGTCATGACGCAATACTACATGACATTCTACGTTATGACGTATTACTATGTGATGTGATACGTTATGAGGTAATTCTGTAGTACGTCATCCGTTGTGGCGTAGTACTATGTGACGTTATGCGTTATTACGCAATACCGTATAACGTTACACGTCATGACGTAATTCTTTATGACGTCATCCGTTCTGACGCAATGTTATATGACGTTACACGTTATTACGCAATACCATATAACGTTATACGTCATGGCGCAATACTATATGACGTTATACGTTGTACCGTAATTCTATATGACGTTATACGTTACGACGTCAGACAATATAACGTTATACATCATGACGTATTACTGTGTGACGTTATACGTTATACCTTAATACTACATGACATTATACGTTATGACGTAGAACTATGTGACGTTATACGTTATGACGTAATTTAATATGACGTTATACGTTATGACGTAATTCAATATGACGTTATACGTCATGGCGGAATACTACATGACATCATCCGTTACGAAGTAATACTATGTGACGTAATACGTTATTCCTTAATACTGTACAACGTTCAACATTATTACGTTATACCATATAACGTTATACCATATAACGTTATACGTTATGACGTAACTCTATATCACGTTATACGTCATGACGCAATACTACATGACTTTCTACGGTATGACGTATTACTATGTGATGTTATACGTTATGAGATAATTATATATGACGTTATACGTTATGACGTAATACTCTGAAACGTTGTACGTCATGACGCAATACTATGTGACGTTATACGTTATGACGCAATACTATATGACGTCATCCGTTATGTTGTAGTACTATGTGACGTTATACGTTATGACGCCATACTACACAGCGCTATTCGTTGACGTATTACTATGTGACGTTATACGTTATGACGTCACACAATATAACGTTATACGTCATGACGTATTACTATGTGACGTTATACGTTATACCTTAATACTACATGACATTATACGTTATGACGTATTACTATGTGACGTTGTGCGTTATGACGTAATTCTGTATGACGTTATACGTTATGAGATAATTATATATGACGTTATACGTTATGACGCAATACTATATGACGTCATCCGTTATGATGTAGTAGTATGTGACGTTATACGTTATGACGCCATACTACATAGCGCTATACATTATGACGTATTACTATGTGACGTTATACGTTATACCTTAATACTACATGACATTATACGTTATGACGTATTACTATGTGACGTTGTACGTTATGACGCAATACTATATGACGTCATACGTCATGACGTAATACAATATAGCGCTATACGTTATGACGTATTACTATGTGACGTTATACGTTATGACGCAATACCATATAGCGCTATATGTTATGACGTATTACTATGTGACGTTATACGTTATACCTTAGTACTACATGACATTGTACGTTATGGCGTATTACTCTGTGACGTTGTGCGTTATGACGTAATTCTGTACGACGTTATACGTCATGACGTAATTCTATGTGACTATGTGACGCTATACGTTATGACGCTATACAATATAGCGCTATACGTTATGACGTATTACTATGTGACGTTATACGTTATGACGCAATATTATATGACGTCATACGTTATGACGTAATACCATGTGACGTTATACGTTATCGCGCAATTCAATATAGCGCTATATGTTATGACGTATTACAATGTGACGTTATACGTTCTACCTTATTACTACATGACATTATACGTTATGACGTATTACAATTTCACGTTATACGTTATGACGCAATATTATATGACGTCATTCGGAATGACGCAATACTATATGCCGTTATACGTTATGGCGTACTACTATGTGACGTTATACGTTATTACACATTAAAATATAACGTTGTTCGTCATGACGCAATACTATATGACGTTATACGTTATGGCGTATTACTATGTGACGTTATACGTTATGACGCAATATTGTATGACGTCATTCGGAATGACACAATACTATGTGACGTTATCCGTTATGACGCAATACAATATAGCGCTATACGTTATGACGTATTACTATGTGACGTTATACGTGATGGCGTAATTCTATATGACGTCATCCGTTCTGACGTAGAACTATGTGACGTTATACGTTATGACGTAATTTAATATGACGTTATACGTTATGACGTAATTCAATATGACGTTATACGTCATGGCGGAATACTACATGACATTAAACGTTATGGTGTATTACTATGTGACGTTATACGTTATGAGATAATTATATATGACGTTATACGTTATGACGTAATACTCTGAAACGTTATACGTCATGACGTAATACTATGTGACGTTATACGTTATGACGCAATACTATATGACGTCATCCGTTATGATGTAGTACTATGTGACGTTATACGTTATGACGCCATACTACATAGCGCTATACGTTATGACGTATTACTATGTGACGTTATACGTTATGACGTCACACAATATAACGTTATACGTCATGACGTATTGCTATGTGACGTTATACGTTGTACCTTAATACTACATGACATTATACGTTATTACGTATTACTATGTGACGTTGTACGTTATGACGTAATTCTGTATGACGTTATACGTTATGAGATAATTATATATGACGTTATACGTTATGACGTAATACTCTGAAACGTTGTACGTCATGGCGCAATACTATGTGACGTTATACGTTATGACGCAATACTATATGACGTCATCCGTTATGATGTAGTACCATGTGACGTTATACGTTATGACGCCATACTACATAGCGATATACGTTATGACGTATTACTATGTGACGTTATACGTTATGACGTCACACAATATAACGTTATACGTCATGACGTATTACTATGTGACGTCATCCGTTATGACGTAGTACTATGTGACGTTATACGTTGTGACGCTATACCATATAGCGCTATATATTATGACGTATTAGTATGTGACGTTATACGTTATACCTTAGTACTACATGACATTGTACCTTATGGCGTATTACTCTGTGACGTTGTGCGTTATGACGTAATTCTGTACGACGTTATACGTCATGACGTAATTCTATGTGACTATGTGACGCTATACGTTATGACGCTATACAATATAGCGCTATACGTTATGACGTATTACTATGTGACGTTGTACGTTATGAGGCAATACTATATGACGTCATACGTCATGAGGTAATACAATATAGCGCTGTACGTTATGACGTATTACTATGTGACGTTATACGTTATGACGCAATACCATATAGCGCTATATGTTATGACGTATTACTATGTGACGTTATACGTTATACCTTAGTACTACATGACATTGTACGTTATGGCGTATTACTCTGTGACGTTGTGCGTTATGACGTAATTCTATGTGACTATGTGACGCTATACGTTATGACGCTATACAATATAGCGCTATACGTTATGACGTATTACTATGTGACGTTATACGTTATGACGGCACACAATATAACGTTATACGTCATGACGTATTACTATGTGACGTTATACGTTATACCTTAATACTACATGACATTATACGTTATGACGTATTACTATGTGACGTTGCACGTTATGACGTAATTCTGTATGACGTTATACGTCATGACATAATTCTATATGACGTCATCCGTTATGACGTAGTACTATGTGACGTTATACGTTGTGACGCTATATCATATAGCGCTATACGTTATGACGTATTACTACGTGACGTTATACGTTATTACACAATAACATATACCGTTGAACGTCATGACACAATACTATATGACGTTATACGTTATGACGTATTACTATGTGACGTTATACGTCATGGCGTAATTCTATATGACGTCATCCGTTCTGACGTAGAACTATGTGACGTTATACGTTGTACCGTAATTCTATATGACGTTATACGTTATTACGTCACACAATATAACGTTATGCGTCAAGACGTATTACTGTGTGACGTTATACGTTATACCTTAATACTACATGACATTATACGTTATGACGTGTTACTATGTTACATTGTACGTTATGACGTAATTCTGTATGACGCTGTACGTCATGACGTAACTCTATATGACGTCATCCGTTGTGGCGTATTACTATGTGACGTTATGCGTTATGACGCAATATTATATGACGTCAATCGGAATGACGCAATACTATAAGCCGTTATACGTTATGACGTAATACTATATGACGTTATACGCCATGACGCAATACTATATGACGTTATACGTTATACCTCAATACTACATGACATTATACGTTATGACGTATTACTATGTGACCTTGTGCTTTATGACGTAATTCTATATGACGTTATTCTATATGACGTCATTCGTTGTGGCTTAGTTCTATGTGACGTTATACGTTATGACGCAATACTATATGACGTCATACGTTATGACGTAATACTATGTGACGTTATACGTTATTGCGCAATACAATATAGCGCTATACGTTATGACGTATTACTATGTGACGTTATACGTCATGGCGTAATTCTATATGACGTCATCCGTTCTGACGTAGAACTATGTGACGTTATACGTTATGACATAATTCAATATGACGTTATACGTCATGGCGCAATACTACATGACATTATACGTTATGGCGTATTACTATGTGACGTTATACGTTATGACGTTATTCTATATGACGTTATACGTTATGACGTTATTCTATATGACGTTATACGTCATGACGTAATACTATATGACATCATCCGTTACGAAGTAATACTATGTGACGTTATACGTTATTCCTTAATACTGTACAACGTTCAACATTATTACGTTATACCATATAACGTTATACGTTATGACGTAACTCTATATCACGTTATACGTCATGACGCAATACTACATGACATTCTACGTTATGATGTATTACTATGTGATGTTATACGTTATGAGATAATTATATATGACGTTATACGTTATGACGTAATACTCTGAAACGTTGTACGTCATGACGCAACATTATATGACGTCAATCGGAATGACGCAATACTATAAGCCGTTATACGTTATGACGTAATACTATATGACGTTATACGCCATGGCGCAATACTATATGACGTTATACGTTGTACCGTAATTCTATATGACGTTATACGTCTTGACGTTATTCTATATGACGTCGTTCGTTGTGGCTTAGTTCTATGTGACGTTATACGTTATGACGCAATCCTATATGACGTCATACGTTATGACGTAATACTATGTGACGATATACGTTATGGCGCAATACAATATAGCGCTATACGTTATGTCGAATTACTTTGTGACGTTATACGTTATTACACAATAACATATAACGTTGAACGTCATGACACAATACTATATGACGTTATACGTTATGACGTAATACTATATTTCGTTATACGTTATAAATTAATACTACATGACATTATACGTTATGACGTATTGCTATGTGACGTTATACGTTATGACGATATTCTATATGACGTTATACGTCATGACGTAATACTATATGATATCATCCGTTACGAAGTAATACTATGTGACGTTATACGTTATGTCGCAATATTGTATGACGTCATTCGGAATGATGCAATACTATGTGACGTTATTCGTTATGACGCAATACAATACAGCGCTATACTTTATGACGTATTACTATGTGACGTTATACGTTAAAAATTAATACTACATGACATTATACGTTATGACGTATTACTATGTGACGTTATACGTTATACCTTAATACTGTACAACGTTCAACATTATTACGTTATACCATATAACGTTATACGTTATGACGTAACTCTATATAACGTTATACGTCATGACGCAATACTACATGACATTCTACGTTATGACGTATTACTATGTGATGTTATACGTTATGAGGTAATTCTGTAGTACGTCATCCGTTGTGGCGTAGTACTATGTGACGTTATGCGTTATTACGCAATACCGTATAACGTTACACGTCATGACGTAATTCTTTATGACGTCATCCGTTCTGACGCAATGTTATATGACGTTACACGTTATTACGCAATACCATATAACGTTATACGTCATGGCGCAATACTATATGACGTTATACGTTGTACCGTAATTCTATATGACGTTATACGTTACGACGTCACACAATATAACGTTATACATCATGACGTATTACTGTGTGACGTTATACGTTATACCTTAATACTACATGACATTATACGTTATGACGTAGAACTATGTGACGTTATACGTTATGACGTAATTTAATATGACGTTATACGTTATGACGTAATTCAATATGACGTTATACGTCATGGCGGAATACTACATGACATCATCCGTTACGAAGTAATACTATGTGACGTAATACGTTATTCCTTAATACTGTACAACGTTCAACATTATTACGTTATACCATATAACGTTATACCATATAACGTTATACGTTATGACGTAACTCTATATCACGTTATACGTCATGACGCAATACTACATGACTTTCTACGGTATGACGTATTACTATGTGACGTTGTGCGTTATGACGTAATTCTGTATGACGTTATACGTTATGAGATAATTATATATGACGTTATACGTTATGACGTAATACTCTGAAACGTTGTACGTCATGACGCAATACTATGTGACGTTATACGTTATGACGCAATACTATATGACGTCATCCGTTATGATGTAGTAGTATGTGACGTTATACGTTATGACGCCATACTACATAGCGCTATACGTTATGAACTATTACTATGTGACGTTATACGTTATACCTTAGTACTACATGACATTGTACGTTATGGCGTATTACTCTATGACGTTGTGCGTAATGACGTAATTCTGTACGACGTTATACGTCATGACGTAATTCTATGTGACTATGTGACGCTATACGTTATGACGCTATACAATATAGCGCTATACGTTATGACGTATTACTATGTGACGTTATACGTTATACCTTAATACTACATGACATTATACGTTATGACGTATTACTATGTGACGTTGTACGTTATGACGCAATACTATATGACGTCATACGTCATGACGTAATACAATATAGCGCTATACGTTATGACGTATTACTATGTGACGTTATACGTTATGACGCAATACCATATAGCGCTATATGTTATGACGTATTACTATGTGACGTTATACGTTATACCTTAGTACTACATGACATTGTACGTTATGGCGTATTACTCTGTGACGTTGTGCGTTATGACGTAATTCTGTACGACGTTATACGTCATGACGTAATTCTATGTGACTATGTGACGCTATACGTTATGACGCTATACAATATAGCGCTATACGTTATGACGTATTACTATGTGACGTTATACGTTATGACGTCACACAATATAACGTTATACGTCATGTCGCAATACTATATGACGTTATACGTTATCCCGGAATTCTATATGTCTTTATACGTTAAGACGTATTACCATGTGGCGTTATACGTTATGACGCATTGCTATGTGACGTTATACGTTATACCTTAATACTACATGACATTATACGTTATGACGTATTACTATGTGACGTTGTACGTTATGACGTAATTCTATATGACGTTATTCTATATGACGTCATTCGTTGTGGCTTAGTTCTATGTGACGTTATACGTTATGACGCAATACTATATGACGTCATACGTTATGACGTAATACTATGTGACGTTATACGTTATGACGTAATTTAATATGACGCTATACGTTATGACATAATTCAATATGACGTTATACGTCATGGCGGAATACTACATGACATTATACGTTATGGCGTATTACTATGTGAAGTTATACGTTATGACGTTATTCTTTATGACGTCATCCGTTCTGACGCAATATTATATGACGTTGCACGTTATTACGCAATACCATATAACGTTATACGTCATGGCGCAATACTATATGACGTTATACGTTGTACCGTAATTCTATATGACGTTATACGTTACGACGTCACACAATATAACGTTATACATCATGACGTATTACTGTGTGACGTTATACGTTATACCTTAATACTACATGACATTAAACGTTATGACGTATTACTATGTGACGTTCTGCTTTATGACGTAATTCTATATGACGTTATACGTCATGACGTTATTCTATATGACGTCATTCGTTGTGGCTTAGTTCTATGTGACGTTATACGTTATGACGCAATCCTATATGACGTCATACGTTATGACGTAATACTATGTGACGTTATACGTTATGGCGCAATACAATATAGCGCTATACGTTATGACGAATTACTTTGTGACGTTATACGTTATTACACAATAACATATAACTTTGAACGTCATGACACAATACTATATGACGTTATACGTTATGACGTAATACTATATGACGTTATACGTTATAAATTAATACTACATGACATTATACGTTATGACGTATTGCTATGTGACGTTATACGTTATGACGATATTCTATATGACGTTATACGTCATGACGTAATACTATATGATATCATCCGTTACGAAGTAATACTATGTGACGTTATACGTTATGACGCAATATTGTATGACGTTATTCGGAATGATGCAATACTATGTGACGTTATCCGTTATGACGCAATACAATACAGCGCTATACGTTATGACGTATTACTATGTGACGTTATACGTTATAAATTAATACTACATGACATTATACGTTATGACGTATTACTATGTGACGTTATACGTTATACCTTAATACTGTACAACGTTCAACATTATTACGTTATACCATATAACGTTATACGTTATGACGTAACTCTATATAACGTTATACGTCATGACGCAATACTACATGACATTCTACGTTATGACGTATTACTATGTGATGTTATACGTTATGAGGTAATTCTGTAGTACGTCATCCGTTGTGGCGTAGTACTATGTGTCGTTATGCGTTATTACGCAATACCATATAACGTTACACGTCATGACGTAATTCTTTATGACGTCATCCGTTCTGAAGCAATATTATATGACGTTACACGTTATTACGCTATACCATATAACGTTATACGTCATGGCGCAATACTATATGACGTTATACGTTACGACGTCACACAATATAACGTTATACATCATGACGTATTACTGTGTGACGTTATACGTTATACCTTAATACTACATGACATTAAACGTTATGACGTATTACTATGTGACGTTCTGCTTTATGACGTAATTCTATATGACGTTATACGTCATGACGTTATTCTATATGACGTCATTCGTTGTGGCTTAGTTCTATGTGACGTTATACGTTATGACGCAATCCTATATGACGTCATACGTTATGACGTAATACTCTGAAACGTTGTACGTCATGACGCAATACTATATGACGTTATATGTTATGACGCAATACTATATGACGTCATCCGTTATGACGTAGTACTACGTGACGTTATACGTTATGACGCTATACAATATAGCGCTATACGTTATGACGTAATACTATGTGACGTTATACGTTATGACGCAATACTATACGACGTCATCCGTTATGACGTCGTACTATGTGACGTTATACGTTATGACGCTATACAATATAGTGCTATACGTTATGACGTAATTCTATATAACGTTATACGTAATGACGTAATTCTATATGCCGTCATCCGTTATGACGTATTACTATGTGACGTTATACGTTATACCTTAATACTACATGACGTTATACGTTATGACGTATTACTATGTGACGTTATACCTTATGACGCAATATTATATGACGTCATTCGGGATGACGCAATACTATATGACGTTATACGTTATGACGTCACTCAATATAACTTTATACGTCATGGCGCAATACTATATGACGTTATACGTTGTACCGTAATTCTATATGACGTTATACGTTACGACGTCACACAATATAACGTTATACATCATGACGTATTACTGTGTGACGTTATACGTTATACCTTAATACTACATGACATTAAACGTTATGACGTATTACTATGTGACGTTCTGCTTTATGACGTAATTCTATATGACGTTATACGTCATGACGTTATTCTATATGACGTCATTCGTTGTGGCTTAGTTCTATGTGACGTTATACGTTATGACGCAATACTATATGACGTCATACGTTATGACGTAATACTCTGAAACGTTGTACGTCATGACGCAATACTATATGACGTTATATGTTATGACGCAATACTATATGACGTCATCCGTTATGACGTAGTACTATGTGACGTTATACGTTATGACGCTATACAATATAGCGCTATACGTTATGACGTAATACTATGTGACGTTATACCTTATGACGCAATATTATATGACGTCATTCGGAATGACGCAATACTATATGTCGTTATACGTTATGACGTCACTCAATATAACGTTATACGTCATGGCGCAATACTATATGACGTTATACGTTTTACCGTAATTCTATATGACGTTATACGTTATGACGTCACACAATTTAACGTTATACGTCATGACGTGAAACTGTGTGAAGTTATACGTTATACCTTAATACTACATGACATTATACGTTATGACGTATTACTATGTGACGTTGTGCTTTATGTCGTAATTCTATATGACGTTATACGTCATGACGTTATTCTATATGACGTCATTCGTTGTGGCTTATTTCTATGTGACGTTATACGTTATGACGCAATACTATATGACATTATACGTTATGACGTATTACTATGTGACGTTATAAGTTATGACGTAATACTCTGGAGCGTTGTACGTCATGACGTAATACTATATGACGTTATACGTCATGACGTAATTCTTTATGACATCATCCGTTCTGACACAATATTATATGACGTTATACGTTATTACGCAATACCATATAACGTTATACGTCATGACGTAATTCTTTATGACATCATCCGTTCTGACACAATATTATATGACGTTATACGTTATTACGCAATACCATATAACGTTATACGTCATGGCGCAATACTATATGACGTTATACGTTGTACCGTACTTCTATATGGCGTTATACGTTACGACGTCACACAATATAACGTTATACGTCATGACGTATTACTATGTGACGTTATACGTTATACCTTAATACTGCATGACATTATACGTTATGACGTATAACTCAGTGACGTTGTGCGTTATGACGTAATTGTGTATGACGTTATAAGTCATGACGTAATTCTATATGACGTCATCCGTTCTGACGTAGAACTATGTGACGTTATACGTTATGACGTAATTCAATATGACGTTATACGTTATGACGTAATTCAATATGACGTTATACGTCATGGCGGAATACTATATGACGTCATACGTTATGACGTAATACTATGTGACGTTATACGTTATGGCGCAATACAATATAGCGCTATACGTTATGACGAAGTACTTTGTGACCTTATACGTTATTACACAATAACATATAACGTTGAACGTCATGACACACTACTATATGACGTTATACGTTATGACGTAATACTATATGACGTTATACGTCATGGGGCAATATTATATGACGTCATTCGGAATGACGCAATACTATATGACGTTATACGTTATGGCGTACTACTATGTTACGTTATACGTTATTACACATTAAAATATAACGTTGTTCGTCATGACGCAATACTATGTGGCGTTATCCGTTATGACGCAATACAATATAGCGCTATACGTTATGACGTATTACTATGTGACGTTATACGTCATGGCGTAATTCTATATGACGTCATCCGTTCTGACGTAGCACTATGTGACGTTATACGTTGTACCGTAACTCTATATGACGTTATACGTTATTACGTCACACAATATAACGTTATGCGTCAAGACGTATTACTGTGTGACGTTATACGTTCTACCTTAATACTACATGACATTATAAGATATGACGTATTACTATGTGACGTGCGTTATGACGTAATACTATATGACGTCATCCGTTGTGGCGTAGTACTATGTGACGTTATACCTTTTTACACAATAACACATAAGGTTATACGTCATGGCCGCAATACTATATGACGTTATACGTTATGACGTAATTCAATATGACGTTATACGTCATGGCGTAATTCTATATGACGTTATACGTTATGACGTAATTCAATATGACGTTATACGTTATGACGTAATTCAATATGACGTTATACGTCATGGCGGAATACTATATGACGTCATACGTTATGACGTAATACTATGTGACGTTATACGTTATGGCGCAATACAATATAGCGCTATACGTTATGACGAATTACTTTGTGACGTTATACGTTATCGCGCAATTCAATATAGCGCTATATGTTATGACGTATTACTATGTGACGTTATACGTTCTACCTTATTACTACATGACATTATACGTTATGACGTATTACTATGTGACGTTGTACGTTATGACGCAGTATTATATGTCGTCATTCGGAATGACACAATACTATACGCCGTGATACGTTATGGCGTATTACTATGTGAAGTTATACGTTATGACGCAATATTATATGACGTTGTACGTCATGGCGCAATACTATATGACCTCATACGTTTTACCGTAATTCTATATGACGTTATACGTTATCACGTAACACAATTTAACGTTATACGTCATGACGTGTTACTATGGAACGATATACGTTATACCTTAATACTACATGACATTATACGTTATGACGTAATTCAGTATGACGTTATACGTCATGGCGGAATACCATATGACGTCATTCGGAATGACGCAATACTAGGTGACGTTATCCGTTATGACGCAATGCAATATAGCGCTATACGTTATGACGTAGTACTATGTGACGTTATACGTTATGACGCAATACAATATAGTGCTATACGTTATGACGTAATTCTATATAACGTTATACGTAATGACGTAATTCTATATGATGTCATCCGTTGTGGAGTAGTACTATGTGTCGTTATACGTTATTACGCAATACCATATAACGTTAATCGTCATGTCGATATACTATATGACGTTATACGTTATGACGTAATACTATATGACGTTATACGTTATGACGATATACTTTATAACGTTATACGTCATGGCGCAGTACTATATAACGTTATACGTTATGACGTAATACTATGACGTTATACGGCATGGCGCAACACTATATGACGTTATAAGTTGTACCGTAATTCTATATGACGTTATACGTTACTACGTCACACAATATACCGTTATGCGTCAAGACGTATTGCTGTGTGACGTTATACGTTCTACCTTAATACTCCATGACATTATAAGATATGACGTATTACTATGTGACGTGCGTTATGACGTAATACTATATGACGTCATCCGTTGTGGCGTAGTACTATGTGACGCTATACGTCATGGCGCAATACTAAAGAACGTTATACGTCATGACGTATTTCTATATGACGTCATCCGTTATGACGTAGTACTATGTGACGTTATACGTTATGACGTAATACTATATGTCGATATACGTTATTACGCAATACCATATAACGTTATACGTCATGACGTAATACTATATGAGGTTATACGTTGTAACGTCATTCTATATGATGTTATACGTTATGACGTCACACAACATAACGTTATACGTCATGACGTATAACTATGTGACGGTATACGTTAAACCGTAATTCTATATGACCTTATACGTTGTGACGTAATTCTATATGACGTCATCCGTTGTGGCGTATTACGATGTGACGTTATACGTTATGACGCAATATTATATGACGTCATTCGGAATGACGCAATACTATGTGACGTTATACGCTATGACGTAATACAATATAGCGCTATACGTTATGACGAATTACTTTGTGACGTTATACGTTATTACACAATAACGTATAACGTTATACGTCATGACGTAATTCTATATGACGTCATCCGTTACGAAGTAATGCTATGTGACGTTATACGTTATGACGCAATACAATATAGCGCTATACGTTATGACGTATTACTATGTGACGTTATACGTTATAAATTAATACTACATGACATTATACGTTATGGCGTATTACTATGTGACGTTATACGTTATGACGTTATTCTATATTACGTTATTCCATATGACGTTATACGTCATGACGAAATACTATATGACATCATCCGTTACGAAGTAATACTATGTGACGTTATACGTTATACCTTAATACTGTACAACGTTCAACATTATTACGTTATACCATATAACGTTATACCATATAACGTTATACGTTATGACGTTACTCTATATCACGTTATACGTCATGACGCAATACTACATGACATTCCACGTTATAACGTATCACTATGTGATGTTATACGTTATGAGGTAATTGTATATGACGTTATACGTTATGACGTAATTCTCTGACACGTTGTACGTCATGACGCAATACTTTATGACGTCATACGTTATGACGCAATACTATGTGACGTTATACGTTATGACGTAGTACAATACAGCGCCACACGTCATGACGTATTACCTTGTGACGTTATGCGTTATGACACAATAACATATAACGTTGTACGTCATGGCGCAATGCTATATGACGTTTTACGTTATGACGTAATACTATATGACGTTATACGTTATGACGTTATACTTTATAACGTTATACGTCCTGGCGCAATACTATATGACGTTATACGTTGTAACGTAATTCTATATGACGTTATACGTTATGACGCAATACAATATAGCGCCATACTTCATGACGTATTACCTTGTGACGTTATACGTTATAATACAATAACATATAACGTTGCACGTCATGGCGCAATGCTATATGACGTTATACGTTATGAAGCAATATTATATGACGTCATATGTTATGACGTAATACTATATGACGTTATACGTTATCGCGCAATTCAATATAGCGCTATATGTTATGACGTATTACTATGTGACGTTATACGTTCTACCTTATTACTACATGACATTATACGTTATGACGTATTACTATGTGACGTTATACGTTATGACGTAATTCAATATGACGTTATACGTCATGGCGGAATACTACATGACGTTATACGTTATGACGCATTGCTATATGGCGTTATACGTTAAACCGGAATTCTATATGACGTTATACGGTATGACGCATTACTATATGACGTTATACGTTATGACGCATTGCTATATGGCGTTAGACATTATGACGCAATACTATATGACGTTATATGTTATGACGCATTACTATATGGCGTTATACGTTATGACGCATTACTGTATGACGTTATACGTTATGACGCATTACTATATGACGTTATACGTCATGACGGAATACTATATGATGTTATACGTTATGACGCATTGCTATATGGCGTTATACGTTAACCCGGTATTCTATATGACGTTATATGTTATGTCGTAATACTATATGGCGTTATACGTTATGACGCATTACTATATGACGTTATACGTTATGACGCATTACTATATGACGTTATACGTCTTGTCGCCTTATTATATGACATTGTTCGTCATGACGCAATACTATATGACGTTATACGTTATGACGTATTACTATATGACGTTATACGTTATGACGCATTACTATATGGCGTTATACGTTATGACGCATTACTATATGACGTTATATGTTATGACGCATTACTATATGACGTTATACGTCATGTCGCCTTATTATATGACATTATTCGTCATGACGCAATACTATATGACGTTATACGTTATGACGTATTACTATATGACGTTATAGGTTATGACGTTTTACTATGTGACGTTATACGTTATGCCGTGATTCTATATGACGTTATACGTTATGACGCATTGCTATGTGGCGTTATACGTTAAACCGGAATTCTATATGACGTTATACGTTATGACGCATTACTATATGACGTTCTACGTCATGTCGCCTTATTATATGACATGATTCGTCATGACGCAATACTATATGACGTTATACGTTATGACGCATTACTCTATGACGCTATACGTTATGACGCATTACTATATGACGTTATACGTCATGACGCAATACTATATGATGTTATACGTTATGACGCATTACTATATGGCGTTATACGTTATGACGCATTACTATATGACTTTATACGTTAAACCGTAATTCTGTGTAACGTTATACGTTATGACGCATTGCTATATGGCGTTATACGTTAAACCGCAATTCTGTATGACGTTATACGTTATGACGCATTGCTATATGGCGTTATACGTTAAACCGGAATTCTATATGACGTTATACGGTATGACGCATTACTATATGACGTTATACGTTATGACGCATTGCTATATGGCGTTATACGTTAAACCGGAATTCTATATGACGTTATACGGTATGACGCATTACTATATGACGTTATACGTTATGACGCATTGCTATATGACGATATACGTTATGACGCATTACTATATGACGTTATACGTCATGACGCAATACTATATGATGTTATACGTTATGACGCATTACTATATGGCGTTATACGTTATGACGCATTACTATATGACTTTATTCGTTAAACCGTAATTCTGTATAACGTTATACGTTATGACGCATTGCTATATGGCGTTATACGTTAAACCGTAATTCTGTTTGACGTTATACGTTATGACGCATTGCTATATGGCGTTATACGTTAAACCGGAATTCTATATGACGTTATACGGTATGACGCATTACTATATGACGTTATACGTTATGACGCATTGCTATATGGCGTTAGACATTATGGCGCAATACTATATGACGTTATATGTTATGACGCATTACTATATGGCGTTATACGTTATGACGCATTACTGTATGACGTTATACGTTATGACGCATTACTATATGACGTTATACGTCATGACGGAATACTATATGATGCTATACGTTATGACGCATTGCCATATGGCGTTATACGTTAACCCGGTATTCTATATGACTTTATACGTTAAGACGTATTACTGTATGACGTTATACGTTATGACGCATTGCTATATGGCGTTATACGTTAAACCGGAATTTTATATGATGTTATACGATATGACGCATTACTATATTTCGTTATACGTTATGACGCATTACTATATGACGTTATACGTTATGACGCATTGCTATATGGCGTTATACGTTATGACGTTTTACTATGTGACGTTATACGTTATGCCGTAATTCTATATGACGTTATACGTCATGTCATCTTATTATATGACGTTATACGTCATGACGCAATACGATATGACGTTATACGTTATGACGCATTACTATATGACCTTGTAAGTTATGACGTATTACTATATGACGATATACGTTATGCCGGAATTCTATATGACGTTATACGTTATGACGCAATTACTATATGGCGTTATAGGATATGACGCATTACTCTTTTGACGTTATACGTTAAACCGTATTTGTATATGACGTTATACGTTATGACGCATTACTATATGACGTTATACGTTATGACGCATTGCTATATGGCGATATACGTTAAACCGGAATTCTATATGACGTTATACGTTATGACGCATTACTATATTTCGTTATACGTTATGACGCATTACTATATGACATTATACGTTATGACGCATTGCTATATGGCGTTATACGTTATGACGCATTACTATATGACGTTATACGTTAAACCGTAATTCTGTATGACGTTATACGTTATGACGCATTGCAATATGGCGTTATACCTTATGACGTATTACTATGAGACGTTATCCGTTATGACGTAATGCTATTCGACGTTATACGGTATGACGAATTACTGTATGACGTTATACGTTATGACGCATTACTATATGACGTTATACGTTAAACCGTAATTCTATGTGACGCTATACGTTATGACGCATTACTATATGATGTTTTACGTTATTACGCATTACTATATGACGTTATACGTTATGGCGTATTACTACGTGACGTTAAACATTATGCCGTAATTCTATATGACGTTATACGTTATGACGCATTGCTATATGGCGTTATACGTTAAACCGGAATTCTATATGACTTTATACGTTATGACACATTGCTATATGGCGTTATACGTCATGTCGCCTTATTATATGACATTATTCGTCATGACGCAATACTATATGACGTTATACGTTATGACGCATTACTCTATGACGATATACGTTAAACCGTAATTCTGTATGACGTTATACGGTATGACGCATTACTATATGACGTTATACGTTATGACGCATTGCTATATGGCGTTAGACGTTATGACGCAATACTATATGACGATATATGTTATGACGCAATTACTATATGGCGTTATACGCTATGACGCATTACTATATGACGTTATACGTTATGACGCATTACTATATGACGTTATACGTCATGTCGCCTTATTATGTGACATTATTCGTCATGACGCAATACTATATGACGTTATACGTTATGACGTATTACTATATGACGTTATACGTTATGACGCATTACTATATGATGTTATACGTTATGACGCAATACTATATGGCGTTATACGTTATGACGCATTACTATATGACGTTATACGTTATGACGTATTACTATATGACGTTATACCTTAAACCGTAATTCTATGCGACGCTATACGTTAAACCGTAATTCTACATGACGTTATATGCAAAACCGTAATTCTATATGACGTTATACGGTATGACGCAATACTATATGACGTTATACGTTATGACGCATTACTATATTTCGTTTTACGTTATGACGCATTACTATATGACGTTATACGTTATGACGCATTGCTATATGGCGTTATACGTTATGACGCATTACTATATGACGTTATACGTAACACCGTAATTCTATATGACGTTATACGTTATGACGCATTGCTATATGGCGTTATACGTTAAACCGGAATTCTATATGACGTTATACGTCATGTCGCCTTATTATATGACGTTATACGTAATGACGCAATACTATATGATGTTATACGTTATGACGCAATACTATATGGCGTTATACGTTATGACGCATTACTATATGACGTTATACGTTATGACGTATTACTATGCGACGTAATACGTTATGCCGTAATTCTATGTGACGCTATACGTTATGACGCATTACTATATGACGTTATACGTTAAACCGTAATTCTGTATGACGTTATACGTTATGACGCATTGCTATATGGCGTTATACGTTATGACGTATTACTATGAGACGTTATCCTTTATGACGTAATGCTATACGACGTTATACGGTATGACGAATTACTGTATGACGTTATACGTTATGACGCATTACTATATGACGTTATACGTTAAACCGTAATTCTATGTGACGCTATACGTTATGACGCATTACTATATGATGTTTTACGTTATTACGCATTACTATGTGACGTTATACGTTATGGCGTATTACTACGAGACGTTAAACATTATGCCGTAATTCTATATGACGTTATACGTTATGACGCATTGCTATATGGCGTTATACGTTAAACCGGAATTCTATATGACTTTATACGTTATGACACATTGCTATGTGGCGTTATACGTCATGTCGCCTTATTATATGACATTATTCGTCATGACGCAATACTATATGACGTTATACGTTATGACGCATTACTCTATGACGATATACGTTAAACCGTAATTCTGTATGACGTTATACGCTATGACGCATTGCTATATGGCGTTATACTTTAACCCGGTATTCTATATGACTTTATACGTTAAGACGTATTACTATGTGACGTTATACGTTATGACGCATTGCTATATGGCGTTATACGTTAAACCGGAATTCTATATGACGTTATACGGTATGTCGCATTACTATATGACGTTATACGTTATGACGCATTGCTATATGGCGTTAGACGTTATGACGCAATACTATATGACGATATATGTTATGACGCATTACTATATGGCGTTATACGTTATGACGCATTACTATATGACGTTATACGTTATGACGCATTACTATATGACGTTATACGTCATGTCGCCTTATTATATGACATTATTCGTCATGACGCAATACTATATGACGTTATACGTTATGACGTACTACTATATGACGTTATACGATATGACGCATTACTATATGATGTTATACGTTATGACGCAATACTATATGGCGTTATACGTTATGACGCATTACTATATGACGTTATACGTTATGACGTATTACTATGCGACGTAATACGTTATGCCGTAATTCTATGTGACTCTATACGTTATGACGCATTACTATATGACGTTATACGTTAAACCGTAATTCTGTATGACGTTATACGTTATGACGCATTGCTATATGTCGTTATACGTTATGACGTATTACTATGAGACGTTATCCGTTATGACGTAATGCTATACGACGTTATACGGTATGACGAATTACTGTATGACGTTATACGTTATGACGCATTACTATATGACGTTATACGTTAAACCGTAATTCTATGTGACGCTATACGTTATGACGCATTACTATATGATGTTTTACGTTATTACGCATTACTATATGACGTTATACGTTATGGCGTATTACTACGTGACGTTAAACATTATGCCGTAATTCTATATGACGTTATACGTTATGACGCATTGCTATATGGCGTTATACGTTAAACCGGAATTCTATATGACTTTATACGTTATGACACATTGCTATATGGCGTTATACGTTAAACCGGAATTCTATATGATGTTATACGTTATGACGCATTACTGTATGACGTTAGACGTTAAACCGTAATTCTGTATGACGTTATACGTTATGACGTTCTCCTATGTGACGTTATACGTTATGCCGTAATTCTATATGACGTTATACGGTATTACGAATTACTGTATCACGTTATACGTTAAACCGTAATTCTATATGACGTTATACGCAAAAAGGCAATTCTGCGTGACGTTATACGTTGTGACGTACTTCTATGTGACGTTATACGTTATGACGTAATTCTATATGACGTTGTACGTCATGACGCCTTACTATATGGCGATATACGTTATGACGCATTACTATATGTCGTTATACGTTATGACGTATTACTATATGACGTTATACGTTAAACCGTAATTCTACATGACGTTATATGCAAAACCGTAATTCTTTATGACGTTATACGGTATGACGCATTACTGTATGACGGTGTAAGTTATGACGCAATACTATATGACGTTATACGATATGACGCATTACTATATTTCGTTATACGTTATGACGCATTACTATATGACGTTATACGTTATGACGCATTGCTATATGGCGTTATACGTTAAACCGGAATTCTATATGACGTTATACGTTATGACGCATTACTATATTTCGTTATACGTTATGACGCATTACTATATGACGTTATACGTTATGACGCATTGCTATATGGCGTTATACGTTATGACGCATTACTATATGACGTTATACGTAACACCGTAATTCTATATGACGTTATACGTTATGACGCATTGCTATATGGCGTTATACGTTAAACCGGAATTCTATATGACGTTATACGTCATGTCGCCTTATTATATGACGTTATACGTCATGACGCAATACTATATGATGTTATACGTTATGACGCAATACTATATGGCGTTATACGTTATGACGCATTACTATATGACGTTATACGTTAAACCGTAATTCTGTATGACGTTATACGTTATGACGCATTGCTATATGGCGTTATACGTTATGACGTATTACCATGAGACGTTATCCGTTATGACGTAACGCTATACGACGTTATACGGTATGACGAATTACTGTATGACGTTATACGTTATGACGCATTACTATATGACGTTATACGTTAAACCGGAATTCTATATGACGTTATACGGTATGTCGCATTACTATATGACGTTATACGTTATGACGCATTGCTATATGGCGTTAGACGTTATGACGCAGTACTATATGACGATATATGTTATGACGCATTACTATATGGCGTTATACGTTATGACGCATTACTATATGACGTTATACGTTATGACGCATTGCTATATGGCGTTATACGTTATGACGTATTACTATGAGACGTTATCCGTTATGACGTAATGCTATACGACGTTATACGGTATGACGAATTACTGTATGACGTTATACGTTATGACGCATTACTATATGACGTTATACGTTAAACCGTAATTCTATGTGACGCTATACGCTATGACGCATTACTATATGATGTTTTACGTTATTACGCATTACTATATGACGTTATACGTTATGGCGTATTACTACGTGACGTTAAACATTATGCCGTAATTCTATATGACGTTATACGTTATGACGCATTGCTATATGGCGTTATACGTTAAACCAGAATTCTATATGACGTTATACGTCATGTCGCCTTATTATATGACATTATACGTCATGACGCAATACTATATGACGTTATACGTTATGACGCATTACTATATGACGTTATACGTTATGACGTATTACTATATGACGTTATACCTTAAACCGTAATTCTATGCGACGCTATACGTTAAACCGTAATTCTACATGACGTTATATGCAAAACCGTAATTCTATATGACGTTATACGGTATGACGCAATACTATATGACGTTATACGTTATGACGCATTACTATATTTCGTTTTACGTTATGACGCATTACTATATGACGTTATACGTTATGACGCATTGCTATATGGCGTTATACGTTATGACGCATTACTATATGACGTTATACGTAACACCGTAATTCTATATGACGTTATACGTTATGACGCATTGCTATATGGCGTTATACGTTAAACCGGAATTCTATATGACGTTATACGTCATGTCGCCTTATTATATGACGTTATACGTCATGACGCAATACTATATGATGTTATACGTTATGACGCAATACTATATGGCGTTATACGTTATGACGCATTACTATATGACGTTATACGTTATGACGTATTACTATGCGACGTAATACGTTATGCCGTAATTCTATGTGACGCTATACGTTATGACGCATTACTATATGACGTTATACGTTAAACCGTAATTCTGTATGACGTTATACGTTAAACCGTAATTCTGTATGACGTTATACGTTATGACGCATTGCTATATGGCGTTATACGTTATGACGTATTACTATGAGACGTTATCCGTTATGACGTAATGCTATACGACGTTATACGGTATGACGAATTACTGTATGACGTTATACGTTATGACGCATTACTATATGACGTTATACGTTAAACCGTAATTCTATGTGACGCTATACGTTATGACGCATTACTATATGATGTTTTACGTTATTACGCATTACCATGTGACGTTATACGTTATGGCGTATTACTACGAGACGTTAAACATTATGCCGTAATTCTATATGACGTTATACGTTATGACGCATTGCTATATGGCGTTATACGTTAAACCGGAATTCTATATGACTTTATACGTTATGACACATTGCTATATGGCGTTATACGTCATGTCGCCTTATTATATGACATTATTCGTCATGACGCAATACTATATGACGTTATACGTTATGACGCATTACTCTATGACGATATACGTTAAACCGTAATTCTGTATGACGTTATACGCTATGACGCATTGCTATATGGCGTTATACTTTAACCCGGTATTCTATATGGCGTTAGACGTTATGACGCAATACTATATGACGATATATGTTATGACGCATTACTATATGGCGTTATACGTTATGACGCATTACTATATGACGTTATACGTTATGACGCATTACTATATGACGTTATACGTCATGTCGCCTTATTATATGACATTATTCGTCATGACGCAATACTATATGACGTTATACGTTATGACGTATTACTATATGACGTTATACGATATGACGCATTACTATATGATGTTATACGTTATGACGCAATACTATATGGCGTTATACGTTATGACGCATTACTATATGACGTTATACGTTATGACGTATTACTATGCGACGTAATACGTTATGCCGTAATTCTATGTGACGCTATACGTTATGACGCATTACTATATGACGTTATACGTTAAACCGTAATTCTGTATGACGTTATACGTTATGACGCATTGCTATATGTCGTTATACGTTATGACGTATTACTATGAGACGTTATCCGTTATGACGTAATGCTATACGACGTTATACGGTATGACGAATTACTGTATGACGTTATACGTTATGACGCAGTACTATATGACGTTATACGTTAAACCGTAATTCTATGTGACGCTATACGTTATGACGCATTACTATATGATGTTTTACGTTATTACGCATTACTATATGACGTTATACGTTATGGCGTATTACTACGTGACGTTAAACATTATGCCGTAATTCTATATGACGTTATACGTTATGACGCATTGCTATATGGCGTTATACGTTAAACCGGAATTCTATATGACTTTATACGTTATGACACATTGCTATATGGCGTTATACGTTAAACCGGAATTCTATATGATGTTATACGTTATGACGCATTACTGTATGACGTTAGACGTTAAACCGTAATTCTGTATGACGTTATACGTTATGACGTTCTCCTATGTGACGTTATACGTTATGCCGTAATTCTATATGACGTTATACGGTATTACGAATTACTGTATCACGTTATACGTTAAACCGTAATTCTATATGACGTTATACGCAAAAAGGTAATTCTGCGTGACGTTATACGTTGTGACGTACTTCTATGTGACGTTATACGTTATGACGTAATTCTATATGACGTTGTACGTCATGACGCCTTACTATATGGCGATATACGTTATGACGCATTACTATATGTCGTTATACGTTATGACGTATTACTATATGACGTTATACGTTAAACCGTAATTCTACATGACGTTATATGCAAAACCGTAATTCTATATGACGTTATACGATATGACGCATTACTATATTTCGTTATACGTTATGACGCATTACTATATGACGTTATACGTTATGACGCATTGCTATATGGCGTTATACGTTAAACCGGAATTCTATATGACGTTATACGTTATGACGCATTACTATATTTCGTTATACGTTATGACGCATTACTATATGACGTTATACGTTATGACGCATTGCTATATGGCGTTATACGTTATGACGCATTACTATATGACGTTATACGTAACACCGTAATTCTATATGACGTTATACGTTATGACGCATTGCTATATGGCGTTATACGTTAAACCGGAATTCTATATGACGTTATACGTCATGTCGCCTTATTATATGACGTTATACGTCATGACGCAATACTATATGATGTTATACGTTATGACGCAATACTATATGGCGTTATACGTTATGACGCATTACTATATGACGTTATACGTTAAACCGTAATTCTATGTGACGCTATACGTTATGACGCATTACTATATGATGTTTTACGTTATTACGCATTACTATATGACGTTATACGTTATGGCGTATTACTACGTGACGTTAAACATTATGCCGTAATTCTATATGACGTTATACGTTATGACGCATTGCTATATGGCGTTATACGTTAAACCAGAATTCTATATGACGTTATACGTCATGTCGCCTTATTATATGACATTATACGTCATGACGCAATACTATATGACGTTATACTTTATGACGCATTACTATATGACGTTATACGTTATGACGTATTACTATATGACGTTATACCTTAAACCGTAATTCTATGCGACGCTATACGTTAAACCGTAATTCTACATGACGTTATATGCAAAACCGTAATTCTATATGACGTTATACGGTATGACGCAATACTATATGACGTTATACGTTATGACGCATTACTATATTTCGTTTTACGTTATGACGCATTACTATATGACGTTATACGTTATGACGCATTGCTATATGGCGTTATACGTTATGACGCATTACTATATGACGTTATACGTAACACCGTAATTCTATATGACGTTATACGTTATGACGCATTGCTATATGGCGTTATACGTTAAACCGGAATTCTATATGACGTTATACGTCATGTCGCCTTATTATATGACGTTATACGTCATGACGCAATTCTATATGATGTTATACGTTATGACGCATTACTATATGACGTTATACGTAACACCGTAATTCTATATGACGTTATACGTTATGACGCATTGCTATATGGCGTTATACGTTAAACCGGAATTCTATATGACGTTATACGTCATGTCGCCTTATTATATGACGTTATACGTCATGACGCAATACTATATGATGTTATACGTTATGACGCAATACTATATGGCGTTATACGTTATGACGCATTACTATATGACGTTATACGTTATGACGTATTACTATGCGACGTAATACGTTATGCCGTAATTCTATGTGACGCTATACGTTATGACGCATTACTATATGACGTTATACGTTAAACCGTAATTCTGTATGACGTTATACGTTATGACGCATTGCTATATGGCGTTATACGTTATGACGTATTACTATGAGACGTTATCCGTTATGACGTAATGCTATACGACGTTATACGGTATGACGAATTACTGTATGACGTTATACGTTATGACGCATTACTATATGACGTTATACGTTAAACCGTAATTCTATGTGACGCTATACGTTATGACGCATTACTATATGATGTTTTACGTTATTACGCATTACCATGTGACGTTATACGTTATGGCGTATTACTACGAGACGTTAAACATTATGCCGTAATTCTATATGACGTTATACGTTATGACGCATTGCTATATGGCGTTATACGTTAAACCGGAATTCTATATGACTTTATACGTTATGACACATTGCTATATGGCGTTATACGTCATGTCGCCTTATTATATGACATTATTCGTCATGACGCAATACTATATGACGTTATACGTTATGACGCATTACTCTATGACGATATACGTTAAACCGTAATTCTGTATGACGTTATACGCTATGACGTTCTCCTATGTGACGTTATACGTTATGCCGTAATTCTATATGACGTTATACGGTATTACGAATTACTGTATCACGTTATACGTTAAACCGTAATTCTATATGACGTTATACGCAAAAAGGCAATTCTGCGTGACGTTATACGTTGTGACGTACTTCTATGTGACGTTATACGTTATGACGTAATTCTATATGACGTTGTACGTCATGACGCCTTACTATATGGCGATATACGTTATGACGCATTACTATATGTCGTTATACGTTATGACGTATTACTATATGACGTTATACGTTAAACCGTAATTCTACATGACGTTATATGCAAAACCGTAATTCTTTATGACGTTATACGGTATGACGCATTACTGTATGACGGTGTAAGTTATGACGCAATACTATATGACGTTATAGGATATGACGCATTACTATATTTCGTTATACGTTATGACGCATTACTATATGACGTTATACGTTATGACGCATTGCTATATGGCGTTATACGTTAAACCGGAATTCTATATGACGTTATACGTTATGACGCATTACTATATTTCGTTATACGTTATGACGCATTACTATATGACGTTATACGTTATGACGCATTGCTATATGGCGTTATACGTTATGACGCATTACTATATGACGTTATACGTAACACCGTAATTCTATATGACGTTATACGTTATGACGCATTGCTATATGGCGTTATACGTTAAACCGGAATTCTATATGACGTTATACGTCATGTCGCCTTATTATATGACGTTATACGTCATGACGCAATACTATATGATGTTATACGTTATGACGCAATACTATATGGCGTTATACGTTATGACGCATTACTATATGACGTTATACGTTATGACGTATTACTATGCGACGTAATACGTTATGCCGTAATTCTATGTGACGCTATACGTTATGACGCATTACTATATGACGTTATACGTTAAACCGTAATTCTGTATGACGTTATACGTTATGACGCATTGCTATATGGCGTTATACGTTATGACGTATTACTATGAGACGTTATCCGTTATGACGTAATGCTATACGACGTTATACGGTATGACGAATTACTGTATGACGTTATACGTTATGACGCATTACTATATGACGTTATACGTTAAACCGGAATTCTATATGACGTTATACGGTATGTCGCATTACTATATGACGTTATACGTTATGACGCATTGCTATATGGCGTTAGACGTTATGACGCAGTACTATATGACGATATATGTTATGACGCATTACTATATGGCGTTATACGTTATGACGCATTACTATATGACGTTATACGTTATGACGCATTGCTATATGGCGTTATACGTTATGACGTATTACTATGAGACGTTATCCGTTATGACGTAATGCTATACGACGTTATACGGTATGACGAATTACTGTATGACGTTATACGTTATGACGCATTACTATATGACGTTATACGTTAAACCGTAATTCTATGTGACGCTATACGTTATGACGCATTACTATATGATGTTTTACGTTATTACGCATTACTATATGACGTTATACGTTATGGCGTATTACTACGTGACGTTAAACATTATGCCGTAATTCTATATGACGTTATACGTTATGACGCATTGCTATATGGCGTTATACGTTAAACCAGAATTCTATATGACGTTATACGTCATGTCGCCTTATTATATGACATTATACGTCATGACGCAATACTATATGACGTTATACGTTATGACGCATTACAATATGACGTTATACGTTATGACGTATTACTATATGACGTTATACCTTAAACCGTAATTCTATGCGACGCTATACGTTAAACCGTAATTCTACATGACGTTATATGCAAAACCGTAATTCTATATGACGTTATACGGTATGACGCAATACTATATGACGTTATACGTTATGACGCATTACTATATTTCGTTTTACGTTATGACGCATTACTATATGACGTTACACGTTATGACGCATTGCTATATGGCGTTATACGTTATGACGCATTACTATATGACGTTATACGTAACACCGTAATTCTATATGACGTTATACGTTATGACGCATTGCTATATGGCGTTATACGTTAAACCGGAATTCTATATGACGTTATACGTCATGTCGCCTTATTATATGACGTTATACGTCATGACGCAATACTATATGATGTTATACGTTATGACGCAATACTATATGGCGTTATACGTTATGACGCATTACTATATGACGTTATACGTTATGACGTATTACTATGCGACGTAATACGTTATGCCGTAATTCTATGTGACGCTATACGTTATGACGCATTACTATATGACGTTATACGATATGACGCATTACTATATGATGTTATACGTTATGACGCAATACTATATGGCGTTATACGTTATGACGCATTACTATATGACGTTATACGTTATGACGTATTACTATGCGACGTAATACGTTATGCCGTAATTCTATGTGACGCTATACGTTATGACGCATTACTATATGACGTTATACGTTAAACCGTAATTCTGTATGACGTTATACGTTATGACGCATTGCTATATGTCGTTATACGTTATGACGTATTACTATGAGACGTTATCCGTTATGACGTAATGCTATACGACGTTATACGGTATGACGAATTACTGTATGACGTTATACGTTATGACGCAGTACTATATGACGTTATACGTTAAACCGTAATTCTATGTGACGCTATACGTTATGACGCATTACTATATGATGTTTTACGTTATTACGCATTACTATATGACGTTATACGTTATGGCGTATTACTACGTGACGTTAAACATTATGCCGTAATTCTATATGACGTTATACGTTATGACGCATTGCTATATGGCGTTATACGTTAAACCGGAATTCTATATGACTTTATACGTTATGACACATTGCTATATGGCGTTATACGTTAAACCGGAATTCTATATGATGTTATACGTTATGACGCATTACTGTATGACGTTAGACGTTAAACCGTAATTCTGTATGACGTTATACGTTATGACGTTCTCCTATGTGACGTTATACGTTATGCCGTAATTCTATATGACGTTATACGGTATTACGAATTACTGTATCACGTTATACGTTAAACCGTAATTCTATATGACGTTATACGCAAAAAGGTAATTCTGCGTGACGTTATACGTTGTGACGTACTTCTATGTGACGTTATACGTTATGACGTAATTCTATATGACGTTGTACGTCATGACGCCTTACTATATGGCGATATACGTTATGACGCATTACTATATGTCGTTATACGTTATGACGTATTACTATATGACGTTATACGTTAAACCGTAATTCTACATGACGTTATATGCAAAACCGTAATTCTATATGACGTTATACGATATGACGCATTACTATATTTCGTTATACGTTATGACGCATTACTATATGACGTTATACGTTATGACGCATTGCTATATGGCGTTATACGTTAAACCGGAATTCTATATGACGTTATACGTTATGACGCATTACTATATTTCGTTATACGTTATGACGCATTACTATATGACGTTATACGTTATGACGCATTGCTATATGGCGTTATACGTTATGACGCATTACTATATGACGTTATACGTAACACCGTAATTCTATATGACGTTATACGTTATGACGCATTGCTATATGGCGTTATACGTTAAACCGGAATTCTATATGACGTTATACGTCATGTCGCCTTATTATATGACGTTATACGTCATGACGCAATACTATATGATGTTATACGTTATGACGCAATACTATATGGCGTTATACGTTATGACGCATTACTATATGACGTTATACGTTAAACCGTAATTCTATGTGACGCTATACGTTATGACGCATTACTATATGATGTTTTACGTTATTACGCATTACTATATGACGTTATACGTTATGGCGTATTACTACGTGACGTTAAACATTATGCCGTAATTCTATATGACGTTATACGTTATGACGCATTGCTATATGGCGTTATACGTTAAACCAGAATTCTATATGACGTTATACGTCATGTCGCCTTATTATATGACATTATACGTCATGACGCAATACTATATGACGTTATACTTTATGACGCATTACTATATGACGTTATACGTTATGACGTATTACTATATGACGTTATACCTTAAACCGTAATTCTATGCGACGCTATACGTTAAACCGTAATTCTACATGACGTTATATGCAAAACCGTAATTCTATATGACGTTATACGGTATGACGCAATACTATATGACGTTATACGTTATGACGCATTACTGTATTTCGTTTTACGTTATGACGCATTACTATATGACGTTATACGTTATGACGCATTGCTATATGGCGTTATACGTTATGACGCATTACTATATGACGTTATACGTAACACCGTAATTCTATATGACGTTATACGTTATGACGCATTGCTATATGGCGTTATACGTTAAACCGGAATTCTATATGACGTTATACGTCATGTCGCCTTATTATATGACGTTATACGTCATGACGCAATACTATATGATGTTATACGTTATGACGCAATACTATATGGCGTTATACGTTATGACGCATTACTATATGACGTTATACGTTATGACGTATTACTATGCGACGTAATACGTTATGCCGTAATTCTATGTGACGCTATACGTTATGACGCATTACTATATGACGTTATACGTTAAACCGTAATTCTGTATGACGTTATACGTTATGACGCATTGCTATATGGCGTTATACGTTATGACGTATTACTATGAGACGTTATCCGTTATGACGTAATGCTATACGACGTTATACGGTATGACGAATTACTGTATGACGTTATACGTTATGACGCATTACTATATGACGTTATACGTTAAACCGTAATTCTATGTGATGCTATACGTTATGACGCATTACTATATGATGTTTTACGTTATTACGCATTACCATGTGACGTTATACGTTATGGCGTATTACTACGAGACGTTAAACATTATGCCGTAATTCTATATGACGTTATACGTTATGACGCATTGCTATATGGCGTTATACGTTAAACCGGAATTCTATATGACTTTATACGTTATGACACATTGCTATATGGCGTTATACGTCATGTCGCCTTATTATATGACATTATTCGTCATGACGCAATACTATATGACGTTATACGTTATGACGCATTACTCTATGACGATATACGTTAAACCGTAATTCTGTATGACGTTATACGCTATGACGCATTGCTATATGGCGTTATACTTTCACCCGGTATTCTATATGGCGTTAGACGTTATGACGCAATACTATATGACGATATATGTTATGACGCATTACTATATGGCGTTATACGTTATGACGCATTACTATATGACGTTATACGTTATGACGCATTACTATATGACGTTATACGTCATGTCGCCTTATTATATGACATTATTCGTCATGACGCAATACTATATGACGTTATACGTTATGACGTATTACTATATGACGTTATACGATATGACGCATTACTATATGATGTTATACGTTATGACGCAATACTATATGGCGTTATACGTTATGACGCATTACTATATGACGTTATACGTTATGACGTATTACTATGCGACGTAATACGTTATGCCGTAATTCTATGTGACGCTATACGTTATGACGCATTACTATATGACGTTATACGTTAAACCGTAATTCTGTATGACGTTATACGTTATGACGCATTGCTATATGTCGTTATACGTTATGACGTATTACTATGAGACGTTATCCGTTATGACGTAATGCTATACGACGTTATACGGTATGACGAATTACTGTATGACGTTATACGTTATGACGCAGTACTATATGACGTTATACGTTAAACCGTAATTCTATGTGACGCTATACGTTATGACGCATTACTATATGATGTTTTACGTTATTACGCATTACTATATGACGTTATACGTTATGGCGTATTACTACGTGACGTTAAACATTATGCCGTAATTCTATATGACGTTATACGTTATGACGCATTGCTATATGGCGTTATACGTTAAACCGGAATTCTATATGACTTTATACGTTATGACACATTGCTATATGGCGTTATACGTTAAACCGGAATTCTATATGATGTTATACGTTATGACGCATTACTGTATGACGTTAGACGTTAAACCGTAATTCTGTATGACGTTATACGTTATGACGTTCTCCTATGTGACGTTATACGTTATGCCGTAATTCTATATGACGTTATACGGTATTACGAATTACTGTATCACGTTATACGTTAAACCGTAATTCTATATGACGTTATACGCAAAAAGGTAATTCTGCGTGACGTTATACGTTGTGACGTACTTCTATGTGACGTTATACGTTATGACGTAATTCTATATGACGTTGTACGTCATGACGCCTTACTATATGGCGATATACGTTATGACGCATTACTATATGTCGTTATACGTTATGACGTATTACTATATGACGTTATACGTTAAACCGTAATTCTACATGACGTTATATGCAAAACCGTAATTCTATATGACGTTATACGATATGACGCATTACTATATTTCGTTATACGTTATGACGCATTACTATATGACGTTATACGTTATGACGCATTGCTATATGGCGTTATACGTTAAACCGGAATTCTATATGACGTTATACGTTATGACGCATTACTATATTTCGTTATACGTTATGACGCATTACTATATGACGTTATACGTTATGACGCATTGCTATATGGCGTTATACGTTATGACGCATTACTATATGACGTTATACGTAACACCGTAATTCTATATGACGTTATACGTTATGACGCATTGCTATATGGCGTTATACGTTAAACCGGAATTCTATATGACGTTATACGTCATATCGCCTTATTATATGACGTTATACGTCATGACGCAATACTATATGATGTTATACGTTATGACGCAACACTATATGGCGTTATACGTTATGACGCATTACTATATGACGTTATACGTTATGACGTATTACTATGCGACGTAATACGTTATGCCGTAATTCTATGTGACGCTATACGTTATGACGCATTACTATATGACGTTATACGTTAAACCGTAATTCTGTATGACGTTATACGTTATGACGCATTGCTATATGGCGTTATACGTTATGACGTATTACTATGAGACGTTATCCGTTATGACGTAATGCTATACGACGTTATACGGTATGACGAATTACTGTATGACGTTATACGTTATGACGCATTACTATATGACGTTATACGTTAAACCGGAATTCTATATGACGTTATACGGTATGTCGCATTACTATATGACGTTATACGTTATGACGCATTGCTATATGGCGTTAGACGTTATGACGCAATACTATATGACGATATATGTTATGACGCATTACTATATGGCGTTATACGTTATGACGCATTACTATATGACGTTATACGTTATGACGCATTACTATATGACGTTATACGTCATGTCGCCTTATTATATGACATTATTCGTCATGACGCAATACTATATGACGTTATACGTTATGACGCATTACTCTATGACGATATACGTTAAACCGTAATTCTGTATGACGTTATACTCTATGACGCATTGCTATATGGCGTTATACGTTAAACCGGAATTCTATATGACTTTATACGTTATGACACATTGCTATATGGCGTTATACGTCATGTCGCCTTATTATATGACATTATTCGTCATGACGCAATACTATATGACGTTATACGTTATGACGCATTACTCTATGACGATATACGTTAAACCGTAATTCTGTATGACGTTATACGCTATGACGCATTGCTATATGGCGTTATACTTTAACCCGGTATTCTATATGACTTTATACGTTAAGACGTATTACTATGTGACGTTATACGTTATGACGCATTGCTATATGGCGTTATACGTTAAACCGGAATTCTATATGACGTTATACGGTATGTCGCATTACTATATGACGTTATACGTTATGACGCATTGCTATATGGCGTTAGACGTTATGACGCAATACTATATGACGATATATGTTATGACGCATTACTATATGGCGTTATACGTTATGACGCATTACTATATGACGTTATACGTTATGACGCATTACTATATGACGTTATACGTCATGTCGCCTTATTATATGACATTATTCGTCATGACGCAATACTATATGACGTTATACGTTATGACGTATTACTATATGACGTTATACGATATGACGCATTACTATATGATGTTATACGTTATGACGCAATACTATATGGCGTTATACGTTATGACGCATTACTATATGACGTTATACGTTATGACGTATTACTATGCGACGTAATACGTTATGCCGTAATTCTATGTGACGCTATACGTTATGACGCATTACTCTATGACGATATACGTTAAACCGTAATTCTGTATGACGTTATACGCTATGACGCATTGCTATATGGCGTTATACTTTAACCCGGTATTCTATATGACTTTATACGTTAAGACGTATTACTATGTGACGTTATACGTTATGACGCATTGCTATATGGCGTTATACGTTAAACCGGAATTCTATATGACGTTATACGGTATGTCGCATTACTATATGACGTTATACGTTATGACGCATTGCTATATGGCGTTAGACGTTATGACGCAATACTATATGACGATATATGTTATGACGCATTACTATATGGCGTTATACGTTATGACGCATTACTATATGACGTTATACGTTATGACGCATTACTATATGACGTTATACGTCATGTCGCCTTATTATATGACATTATTCGTCATGACGCAATACTATATGACGTTATACGTTATGACGTATTACTATATGACGTTATACGATATGACGCATTACTATATGATGTTATACGTTATGACGCAATACTATATGGCGTTATACGTTATGACGCATTACTATATGACGTTATACGTTATGACGTATTACTATGCGACGTAATACGTTATGCCGTAATTCTATGTGACGCTATACGTTATGACGCATTACTATATGACGTTATACGTTAAACCGTAATTCTGTATGACGTTATACGTTATGACGCATTGCTATATGTCGTTATACGTTATGACGTATTACTATGAGACGTTATCCGTTATGACGTAATGCTATACGACGTTATACGGTATGACGAATTACTGTATGACGTTATACGTTATGACGCATTACTATATGACGTTATACGTTAAACCGTAATTCTATGTGACGCTATACGTTATGTCGCATTACTATATGATGTTTTACGTTATTACGCATTACTATATGACGTTATACGTTATGGCGTATTACTACGTGACGTTAAACATTATGCCGTAATTCTATATGACGTTATACGTTATGACGCATTGCTATATGGCGTTATACGTTATGACGCATTGCTATATGGCGTTATACGTTAAACCGGAATTCTATATGACTTTATACGTTATGACACATTGCTATATGGCGTTATACGTTAAACCGGAATTCTATATGATGTTATACGTTATGACGCATTACTGTATGACGTTAGACGTTAAACCGTAATTCTGTATGACGTTATACGTTATGACGTTCTCCTATGTGACGTTATACGTTATGCCGTAATTCTATATGACGTTATACGGTATTACGAATTACTGTATCACGTTATACGTTAAACCGTAATTCTATATGACGTTATACGCAAAAAGGTAATTCTGCGTGACGTTATACGTTGTGACGTACTTCTATGTGACGTTATACGTTATGACGTAATTCTATATGACGTTGTACGTCATGACGCCTTACTATATGGCGATATACGTTATGACGCATTACTATATGTCGTTATACGTTATGACGTATTACTATATGACGTTATACGTTAAACCGTAATTCTACATGACGTTATATGCAAAACCGTAATTCTATATGACGTTATACGATATGACGCATTACTATACTTCGTTATACGTTATGACGCATTACTATATGACGTTATACGTTATGACGCATTGCTATATGGCGTTATACGTTAAACCGGAATTCTATATGACGTTATACGTTATGACGCATTACTATATTTCGTTATACGTTATGACGCATTACTATATGACGTTATACGTTATGACGCATTGCTATATGGCGTTATACGTTATGACGCATTACTATATGACGTTATACGTAACACCGTAATTCTATATGACGTTATACGTTATGACGCATTGCTATATGGCGTTATACGTTAAACCGGAATTCTATATGACGTTATACGTCATGTCGCCTTATTATATGACGTTATACGTCATGACGCAATACTATATGATGTTATACGTTATGACGCAACACTATATGGCGTTATACGTTATGACGCATTACTATATGACGTTATACGTTATGACGTATTACTATGCGACGTAATACGTTATGCCGTAATTCTATGTGACGCTATACGTTATGACGCATTACTATATGACGTTATACGTTAAACCGTAATTCTGTATGACGTTATACGTTATGACGCATTGCTATATGGCGTTATACGTTATGACGTATTACTATGAGACGTTATCCGTTATGACGTAATGCTATACGACGTTATACGGTATGACGAATTACTGTATGACGTTATACGTTATGACGCATTACTATATGACGTTATACGTTAAACCGGAATTCTATATGACGTTATACGGTATGTCGCATTACTATATGACGTTATACGTTATGACGCATTGCTATATGGCGTTAGACGTTATGACGCAATACTATATGACGATATATGTTATGACGCATTACTATATGGCGTTATACGTTATGACGCATTACTATATGACGTTATACGTTATGACGCATTACTATATGACGTTATACGTCATGTCGCCTTATTATATGACATTATTCGTCATGACGCAATACTATATGACGTTATACGTTATGACGTATTACTATATGACGTTATACGATATGACGCATTACTATATGATGTTATACGTTATGACGCAATACTATATGGCGTTATACGTTATGCCGTAATTCTATGTGACGCTATACGTTATGACGCATTACTATATGACGTTATACGTTAAACCGTAATTCTATATGACGTTATACGTTATGACGCATTGCTATATGGCGTTATACGTTAAACCGGAATTCTATATGACTTTATACGTTATGACACATTGCTATATGGCGTTATACGTCATGTCGCCTTATTATATGACATTATTCGTCATGACGCAATACTATATGACGTTATACGTTATGACGCATTACTCTATGACGATATACGTTAAACCGTAATTCTGTATGACGTTATACGCTATGACGCATTGCTATATGGCGTTATACTTTAACCCGGTATTCTATATGACTTTATACGTTAAGACGTATTACTATGTGACGTTATACGTTATGACGCATTGCTATATGGCGTTATACGTTAAACCGGAATTCTATATGACGTTATACGGTATGTCGCATTACTATATGACGTTATACGTTATGACGCATTGCTATATGGCGTTAGACGTTATGACGCAATACTATATGACGATATATGTTATGACGCATTACTATATGGCGTTATACGTTATGACGCATTACTATATGACGTTATACGTTATGACGCATTACTATATGACGTTATACGTCATGTCGCCTTATTATATGACATTATTCGTCATGACGCAATACTATATGACGTTATACGTTATGACGTATTACTATATGACGTTATACGATATGACGCATTACTATATGATGTTATACGTTATGACGCAATACTATATGGCGTTATACGTTATGACGCATTACTATATGACGTTATACGTTATGACGTATTACTATGCGACGTAATACGTTATGCCGTAATTCTATGTGACGCTATACGTTATGACGCATTACTCTATGACGATATACGTTAAACCGTAATTCTGTATGACGTTATACGCTATGACGCATTGCTATATGGCGTTATACTTTAACCCGGTATTCTATATGACTTTATACGTTAAGACGTATTACTATGTGACGTTATACGTTATGACGCATTGCTATATGGCGTTATACGTTAAACCGGAATTCTATATGACGTTATACGGTATGTCGCATTACTATATGACGTTATACGTTATGACGCATTGCTATATGGCGTTAGACGTTATGACGCAATACTATATGACGATATATGTTATGACGCATTACTATATGGCGTTATACGTTATGACGCATTACTATATGACGTTATACGTTATGACGCATTACTATATGACGTTATACGTCATGTCGCCTTATTATATGACATTATTCGTCATGACGCAATACTATATGACGTTATACGTTATGACGTATTACTATATGACGTTATACGATATGACGCATTACTATATGATGTTATACGTTATGACGCAATACTATATGGCGTTATACGTTATGACGCATTACTATATGACGTTATACGTTATGACGTATTACTATGCGACGTAATACGTTATGCCGTAATTCTATGTGACGCTATACGTTATGACGCATTACTATATGACGTTATACGTTAAACCGTAATTCTGTATGACGTTATACGTTATGACGCATTGCTATATGTCGTTATACGTTATGACGTATTACTATGAGACGTTAACCGTTATGACGTAATGCTATACGACGTTATACGGTATGACGAATTACTGTATGACGTTATACGTTATGACGCATTACTATATGACGTTATACGTTAAACCGTAATTCTATGTGACGCTATACGTTATGTCGCATTACTATATGATGTTTTACGTTATTACGCATTACTATATGACGTTATACGTTATGGCGTATTACTACGTGACGTTAAACATTATGCCGTAATTCTATATGACGTTATACGTTATGACGCATTGCTATATGGCGTTATACGTTAAACCGGAATTCTATATGACTTTATACGTTATGACACATTGCTATATGGCGTTATACGTTAAACCGGAATTCTATATGATGTTATACGTTATGACGCATTACTGTATGACGTTAGACGTTAAACCGTAATTCTGTATGACGTTATACGTTATGACGTTCTCCTATGTGACGTTATACGTTATGCCGTAATTCTATATGACGTTATACGGTATTACGAATTACTGTATCACGTTATACGTTAAACCGTAATTCTATATGACGTTATACGCAAAAAGGTAATTCTGCGTGACGTTATACGTTGTGACGTACTTCTATGTGACGTTATACGTTATGACGTAATTCTATATGACGTTGTACGTCATGACGCCTTACTATATGGCGATATACGTTATGACGCATTACTATATGTCGTTATACGTTATGACGTATTACTATATGACGTTATACGTTAAACCGTAATTCTACATGACGTTATATGCAAAACCGTAATTCTATATGACGTTATACGGTATGACGCATTACTGTATGACGGTGTAAGTTATGACGCAATACTATATGACGTTATACGATATGACGCATTACTATATTTCGTTATACGTTATGACGCATTACTATATGACGTTATACGTTATGACGCATTGCTATATGGCGTTATACGTTAAACCGGAATTCTATATGACGTTATACGTTATGACGCATTACTATATTTCGTTATACGTTATGACGCATTACTATATGACGTTATACGTTATGACGCATTGCTATATGGCGTTATACGTTATGACGCATTACTATATGACGTTATACGTAACACCGTAATTCTATATGACGTTATACGTTATGACGCATTGCTATATGGCGTTATACGTTAAACCGGAATTCTATATGACGTTATACGTCATGTCGCCTTATTATATGACGTTATACGTCATGACGCAATACTATATGATGTTATACGTTATGACGCAATACTATATGGCGTTATACGTTATGACGCATTACTATATGACGTTATACGTTATGACGTATTACTATGCGACGTACTACGTTATGCCGTAATTCTATGTGACGCTATACGTTATGACGCATTACTATATGACGTTATACGTTAAACCGTAATTCTGTATGACGTTATACGTTATGACGCATTGCTATATGGCGTTATACGTTATGACGTATTACTATGAGACGTTATCCGTTATGACGTAATGCTATACGACGTTATACGGTATGACGAATTACTGTATGACGTTATACGTTATGACGCATTACTATATGACGTTATACGTTAAACCGTAATTCTATGTGACGCTATACGTTATGACGCATTACTATATGATGTTTTACGTTATTACGCATTACTATATGACGTTATACGTTATGGCGTATTACTACGTGACGTTAAACATTATGCCGTAATTCTATATGACGTTACACGTTATGACGCATTGCTATATGGCGTTATACGTTAAACCGGAATTCTATATGACTTTATACGTTATGACACATTGCTATATGGCGTTATACGTTAAACCGGAATTCTTTGTGACGCTATACGTTATGACGCATTACTATATGATGTTTTACGTTATTACGCATTACTATATGACGATATATGTTATGACGCATTACTATATGGCGTTATACGTTATGACGCATTACTATATGACGTTATACGTTATGACGCATTACTATATGACGTTATACGTCATGTCGCCTTATTATATGACATTATTCGTCATGACGCAATACTATATGACGTTATGCGTTATGACGTATTACTATATGACGTTATACGATATGACGCCTTACTATATGGCGATATACGTTATGACGCATTACTATATGTCGTTATACGTTATGACGCATTACTACGTGACGTTATACGTTACGACGTAATTCTATATGACGTTATACGTCATGTCGCCTTATTATATGACATTATACGTCATGACGCAATACTATATGACGTTATACGTTATGACGCATTACTATATGACGTTATACGTTATGACGTATTACTATATGACGTTATACGTTAAACCGTAATTCCATGCGACGCTATACGTTAAACCGTAATTCTACATGACGTTATATGCAAAACCGTATTTCTATATGACGTTATACGGTATGACGCATTACTGTATGACGTTGTAAGTTATGACGCAATACTATATGACGTTATACGTTATGACGCATTACTATCTTTCGTTATACGTTATGACGCATTACGATATGACGTTATACGTTATGACGCATTGCTATATGGCGTTATACGTTAAACCGGAATTCTATATGACGTTATACGTCATGTCGCCTTATTATATGACATTATACGTCATGACGCAATACTATATGACGTTATACGTTATGACGCATTACTATATGACGTTATACGTTATGACGTATTACTATATGACGTTATACGTTAAACCGTAATTCTATGCGACGCTATACGTTAAACCGTAATTCTACATGACGTTATATGCAAAACCGTAATTCTATATGACGTTATACGGTATGACGCATTACTGTATGACGTTATACGTTAACCCGTAATTCTGTATGATGTTATACGTTATGACGCAATACTATATGGCGTTATACGTTATGACGCATTACTATATGACGTTATACGTTATGACGTATTACTATGCGACGTAATACGTTATGCCGTAATTCTATGTGACGCTATACGTTATGACGCATTACTATATGACGTTATACGTTAAACCGTAATTCTGTATGACGTTATACGTTATGACGCATTGCTATATGGCGTTATACGTTATGACGTATTACTATGAGACGTTATCCGTTATGACGTAATGCTATACGACGTTATACGGTATGACGAATTACTGTTTGACGTTATACGTTATGACGCATTACTATATGACGTTATACGTTAAACCGTAATTCTATGTGACGCTATACGTTATGACGCATTACTATATGATGTTTTACGTTATTACGCATTACTATATGACGTTATACGTTATGGCGTATTACTACGTGACGTTAAACATTATGCCGTAATTCTATATGACGTTACACGTTATGACGCATTGCTATATGGCGTTATACGTTAAACCGGAATTCTATATGGCTTTATACGTTATGACACATTGCTATATGGCGTTATACGTTAAACCGGAATTCTATGTGACGCTATACGTTATGACGCATTACTATATGATGTTTTACGTTATTACGCATTACTATATGACGATATATGTTATGACGCATTACTATATGGCGTTATACGTTATGACGCATTACTATATGACGTTATACGTTATGACGCATTACTATATGACGTTATACGTCATGTCGCCTTATTATATGACATTATTCGTCATGACGCAATACTATATGACGTTATACGTTATGACGTATTACTATATGACGTTATACGATATGACGCATTACTATATGATGTTATACGTTATGACGCAATACTATATGGCGTTATACGTTATGACGCATTACTATATGACGTTATACGTTGTGACGTACTTCTATGTGACGTTATACGTTATGACGTAATTCTATATGACGTTGTACGTCATGACGCCTTACTATATGGCGATATACGTTATGACGCATTACTATATGTCGTTATACGTTATGACGCATTACTACGTGACGTTATACGTTACGACGTAATTCTATATGACGTTATACGTCATGTCGCCTTATTATATGACATTATACGTCATGACGCAATACTATATGACGTTATACGTTATGACGCATTACTATATGACGTTATACGTTATGACGTATTACTATATGACGTTATACGTTAAACCGTAATTCCATGCGACGCTATACGTTAAACCGTAATTCTACATGACGTTATATGCAAAACCGTAATTCTATATGACGTTATACGGTATGACGCATTACTGTATGACGTTGTAAGTTATGACGCAATACTATATGACGTTATACGTTATGACGCATTACTATATTTCGTTATACGTTATGACGCATTACGATATGACGTTATACGTTATGACGCATTGCTATATGGCGTTATACGTTAAACCGGAATTCTATATGACGTTATACGTCATGTCGCCTTATTATATGACATTATACGTCATGACGCAATACTATATGACGTTATACGTTATGACGCATTACTATATGACGTTATACGTTATGACGTATTACTATATGACGTTATACGTTAAACCGTAATTCTATGCGACGCTATACGTTAAACCGTAATTCTACATGACGTTATATGCAAAACCGTAATTCTATATGACGTTATACGGTATGACGCATTACTGTATGACGTTATACGTTAAACCGTAATTCTGTATGATGTTATACGTTATAACGCAATACTATGTGGCGTTATACGTTATGACGCATTACTATATGACGTTATACGTCATGACGCAATACTATATGATCTTATACGTTATGACGCAATACTATATGGCGTTATACGTTATGACGCATTACTATATGGCGTTATACGTTATGACGCATTACTATATGACGTTATACGTTATGACGTATTACTATGCGACGTTATACGTTATGCCGTAATTCTATGTGACGCTATACGTTATGACGCATTACTATATGACGTTATACGTTATGACGCATTGCTATATGGCGTTATACGTTATGACGCATTACTATATGACGTTATACGTAACACCGTAATTCTATATGACGTTATACGTTATGACGCATTGCTATATGGCGTTATACGTTACACCGGAATTCTATATGACGTTATACATCATGTCGCCTTATTATATGACGTTATACTTCATGACGCAATACTATATGATGTTATACGTTATGACGCAGTACTATATGGCGTTATACGTTATGACGCATTACTATATGACGTTATACGTTATGACGTATTACTATGCGACGTTATGCGTTATGCCGTAATTCTATGTGACGCTATACGTTATGACGCATTACTATATGACGTTATACGTTAAACCGTAATTCTGTATGACGTTATACGTTATGACGCATTGCTAGATGGCGTTATACGTTATGACGTATTACTATGAGACGTTATCCGTTATGACGTAATGCTATACGACGTTATACGGTATGACGAATTACTGTATGACGTTATACGTTAAACCGTAATTCTATGTGACGCTATACGTTATGACGCATTACTATATGATGTTTTACGTTATTACGCATTACTATATGACGTTATACGTTATGGCGTATTACTACGTGACGTTAAACATTATGCCGTAATTCTATATGACGTTATACGTTTTGACGCATTACTGTATGACGTTGTAAGTTATGACGCAATACTATATGACGTTTTACGTTATGACGCATTACTATATTTCGTTATACGTTATGACGCATTACTATATGACGTTATACGTTATGACGCATTGCTATATGGCGTTATACGTTATGACGCATTACTATATGACGTTATACGTAACACCGTAATTCTATATGACGTTATACGTTATGACGCATTGCTATATGGCGTTATACGTTAAACCGGAATTCTATATGACGTTATACGTCATGTCGCCTTATTATATGATGTTATACGTCATGTCGCCTTATTATATGACGTTATACGTCATGACGCAATACTATATGATCTTATACGTTATGACGCAATACTATATGGCGTTATACGTTATGACGCATTATTATATGACGTTATACGTTATGACGTATTACTATGCGACGTTATACATTATGCCGTAATTCTATGTGACGCTATACGTTATGACGCATTACTATATGACGTTATACGTTATGACGCATTGCTATATGGCGTTATACGTTATGACGCATTACTATATGACGTTATACGTTATGACGTATTACTATGCGACGTTATGCGTTATGCCGTAATTCTATGTGACGCTATACGTTATGACGCATTACTATATGACGTTATACGTAACACCGTAATTCTATATGACGTTATACGTTATGACGCATTGCTATATGGCGTTATACGTTAAACCGGAATTCTATATGACGTTATACGTCATATCGCCTTATTATATGACCTTATACGTCATGACGCAATACTATATGATGTTATACGTTATGACGTAATACTATATGGCGTTATACGTTATGACGCATTACTATATGACGTTATACGTTATGACGTATTACTATGCGACGTAATACGTTATGCCGTAATTCTATGTGACGCTATACGTTATGACGCATTACTATATGACGTTATACGTTAAACCGTAATTCTGTATGACGTTATACGTTATGACGCATTGCTATATGGCGTTATACGTTATGACGTATTACTATGAGACGTTATCCGTTATGACGTAATGCTATACGACGTTATACGGTATGACGAATTACTGTATGACGTTATACGTTATGACGCATTACTATATGACGTTATACGTTAAACCGTAATTCTATGTGACGCTATACGTTATGACGCATTACTATATGATGTTTTACGTTATTACGCATTACTATATGACGTTATACGTTATGGCGTATTACTACGTGACGTTAAACATTATGCCGTAATTCTATATGACGTTACACGTTATGACGCATTGCTATATGGCGTTATACGTTAAACCGGAATTCTATATGACTTTATACGTTATGACACATTGCTATATGGCGTTATACGTTAAACCGGAATTCTATATGATGTTATACGTTATGCCGCATTACTGTATGACGTTAGACGTTAAACCGTAATTCTGTATGACGTTATACGTTATGACGTTTTATTATGTGACGTTATACGTTATGCCGTAATTCTATATGACGTTATACGGTATTACGAATTACTGTATGACGTTATACGTTAAACCGTAATTCTATATGACGTTATACGCAAAACCGTAATTCTGCGTGACGTTATACGTTGTGACGTACTTCTATGTGACGTTATACGTTATGACGTAATTCTATATGACGTTGTACGTCATGACGCCTTACTATATGGCGATATACGTTATGGCGCATTTCTATATGTCGTTATACGTTATGACGCATTACTACGTGACGTTATACGTTACGACGTAATTCTATATGACGTTATACGTCATGTCGCCTAATTATATGATTTTATACGTCATGACGCAATACTATATGACGTTATACGTTATGACGCATTACTATATGACGTTATACGTTATGACGCATTACTTTATGACGTTATACGTTATGACGTATTACTATATGACGTTATACGTTAAACCGTAATTCTATGCGACGCTATACGTTAAACCGTAATTCTACATGACGTTATATGCAAAACCGTAATTCTATATGACGTTATACGGTATGACGCATTACTGTATGACGTTGTAAGTTATGACGCAATACTATATGACGTTATACGTTATGACGCATTGCTATATGGCGTTATACGTTATGACGCATTACTATATGACGTTATACGTAACACCGTAATTCTATATGACGTTATACGTTATGACGCATTGCTATATGGCGTTATACGTTAAACCGGAATTCTATATGACGTTATACGTCATGTCGCCTTATTATATGACGTTATACGTCATGTCGCCTTATTATATGACGTTATACGTCATGACGCAATACTATATGATCTTATACGTTATGACGCATTACTATATGACGTTATACGTTATGACGTATTACTATGCGACGTTATGCGTTATGCCGTAATTCTATGTGACGCTATACGTTATGACGCATTACTATATGACGTTATACGTTAATCCGTAATTCTGTATGACGTTATACGTTATGACGCATTGCTATATGGCGTTATACGTTATGAAGTATTACTATGAGACGTTATCCGTTATGACGTAATGCTATACGACGTTATACGGTATGACGAATTACTGTATGACGTTATACGTTAAACCGTAATTCTATGTGACGCTATACGTTATGACGCATTACTATATGATGTTTTACGTTATTACGCATTACTATATGACGTTATACGTTATGGCGTATTACTACGTGACGTTAAACATTATGCCGTAATTCTATATGACGTTATACGTTATGACGCATTGCTATTTGGCGTTATACGTTAAACCGGAATTCTATATGACTTTATACGTTATGGCACATTGCTATATGGCGTTATACGTTAAACCGGAATTCTATATGATGTTATACGTTATGACGCATTACTGTATGACGTTAGACGTTAAACCGTAATTCTGTATGACGTTATACGTTATGACGTTTTACTATGTGACGTTATACGTTATGCCGTAATTCTATATGACGTTATACGGTATTACGAATTACTGTATGACGTTATACGTTAAACCGTAATTCTATATGACGTTATACGCAAAACCGTAATTCTTCGTGACGTTATACGTTGTTACGTACTTCTATGTGACCTTATACGTTACGACGTAATTCTATATGACGTTGTACGTCATGACGCCTTACTATATGGCGATATACGTTATGACGCATTACTATATGTCGTTATACGTTATGACGCATTACTACGTGACGTTATACGTTACGACGTAATTCTATATGACGTTATACGTCATGTCGCCTTATTATATGACATTATACGTCATGACGCAATACTATATGACGTTATACGTTATGACGCATTACTATATGACGTTATACGTTATGACGTATTACTATATGACGTTATACGTTAAACCGTAATTCTATGCGACGCTATACGTTAAACCGTAATTCTACATGACGTTACATGCAAAACCGTAATTCTATATGACGTTATACGGTATGAAGCATTACTGTATGACGTTGTAAGTTATGACGCAATACTATATGACGTTATACGTTATGACGCATTGCTATATGGCGTTATACGTTAAACCGGAATTCTATATGACGTTATACGTCATGTCGCCTTATTATATGACGTTATACGTCATGTCGCCTTATTATATGACGTTATACGTAATGACGCAATACTATATGATCTTATACGTTATGACGCAATACTATATGGCGTTATACGTTATGACGCATTACTATATGACGTTATACGTTATGACGTATTACTATGCGACGTTATACGTTATGCCGTAATTCTATGTGACGCTATACGTTATGACGCATTACTATATGACGTTATACGTTATGACGCATTGCTATATGGCGTTATACGTTATGACGTATTACTATGCGACGTTATACGTTAAACCGGAATTCTATATGACGTTATACGTCATGTCGCCTTATTATATGACATTATACGTCATGACGCAATACTATATGACGTTATACGTTATGACGCATTACTATATGACGTTATACGTTATGACGTATTACTATATGACGTTATACGTTAAACCGTAATTCTATGCGACGCTATACGTTAAACCGTAATTCTACATGACGTTATATGCAAAACCGTAATTCTATATGACGTTATACGGTATGACGCATTACTGTATGACGTTGTAAGTTATGACGCAATACTATATGACGTTATACGTTATGACGCATTACTATATTTCGTTATACGTTATGACGCATTACTATATGACGTTATACGTTATGACGCATTGCTATATGGCGTTATACGTTATGACGCATTACTATATGACGTTATACGTAACACCGTAATTCTATATGACGTTATACGTTATGACGCATTGCTATATGGCGTTATACGTTAAACCGGAATTCTATATGACGTTATACGTCATATCGCCTTATTATATGACCTTATACGTCATGACGCAATACTATATGATGTTATACGTTATGACGCAATACTATATGGCGTTATACGTTATGACGCATTACTATATGACGTTATACGTTATGACGTATTACTATGCGACGTAATACGTTATGCCGTAATTCTATGTGACGCTATACGTTATGACGCATTACTATATGACGTTATACGTTAAACCGTAATTCTGTATGACGTTATACGTTATGACGCATTGCTATATGGCGTTATACGTTATGACGCATTACTATATGACGTTATACGTTAAACCGTAATTCTATGTGACGCTATACGTTATGACGCATTACTATATGATGTTTTACGTTATTACGCATTACTATATGACGTTATACGTTATGGCGTATTACTACGTGACGTTAAACATTATGCCGTAATTCTATATGACGTTACACGTTATGACGCATTGCTATATGGCGTTATACGTTAAACCGGAATTCTATATGACTTTATACGTTATGACACATTGCTATATGGCGTTATACGTTAAACCGGAATTCTATATGATGTTATACGTTATGCCGCATTACTGTATGACGTTAGACGTTAAACCGTAATTCTGTATGACGTTATACGTTATGACGTTTTATTATGTGACGTTATACGTTATGCCGTAATTCTATATGACGTTATACGGTATTACGAATTACTGTATGACGTTATACGTTAAACCGTAATTCTATATGACGTTATACGCAAAACGGTAATTCTGCGTGACGTTATACGTTGTGACGTACTTCTATGTGACGTTATACGTTATGACGTAATTCTATATGACGTTGTACGTCATGACGCCTTACTATATGGCGATATACGTTATGGCGCATTTCTATATGTCGTTATACGTTATGACGCATTACTACGTGACGTTATACGTTACGACGTAATTCTATATGACGTTATACGTCATGTCGCCTAATTATATGATTTTATACGTCATGACGCAATACTATATGACGTTATACGTTATGACGCATTACTATATGACGTTATACGTTATGACGCATTACTTTATGACGTTATACGTTATGACGTATTACTATATGACGTTATACGTTAAACCGTAATTCTATGCGACGCTATACGTTAAACCGTAATTCTACATGACGTTATATGCAAAACCGTAATTCTATATGACGTTATACGGTATGACGCATTACTGTATGACGTTGTAAGTTATGACGCAATACTATATGACGTTATACGTTATGACGCATTGCTATATGGCGTTATACGTTATGACGCATTACTATATGACGTTATACGTAACACCGTAATTCTACATGACGTTATACGTTATGACGCATTGCTATATGGCGTTATACGTTAAACCGGAATTCTATATGACGTTATACGTCATGTCGCATTATTATATGACGTTATACGTCATGTCGCCTTATTATATGACGTTATACGTCATGACGCAATACTATATGATCTTATACGTTATGACGCATTACTATATGACGTTATACGTTATGACGTATTACTATGCGACGTTATGCGTTATGCCGTAATTCTATGTGACGCTATACGTTATGACGCATTACTATATGACGTTATACGTTAATCCGTAATTCTGTATGACGTTATACGTTATGACGCATTGCTATATGGCGTTATACGTTATGAAGTATTACTATGAGACGTTATCCGTTATGACGTAATGCTATACGACGTTATACGGTATGACGAATTACTGTATGACGTTATACGTTAAACCGTAATTCTATGTGACGCTATACGTTATGACGCATTACTATATGATGTTTTACGTTATTACGCATTACTATATGACGTTATACGTTATGGCGTATTACTACGTGACGTTAAACATTATGCCGTAATTCTATATGACGTTATACGTTATGACGCATTGCTATTTGGCGTTATACGTTAAACCGGAATTCTATATGACTTTATACGTTATGGCACATTGCTATATGGCGTTATACGTTAAACCGGAATTCTATATGATGTTATACGTTATGACGCATTACTGTATGACGTTAGACGTTAAACCGTAATTCTGTATGACGTTATACGTTATGACGTTTTACTATGTGACGTTATACGTTATGCCGTAATTCTATATGACGTTATACGGTATTACGAATTACTGTATGACGTTATACGTTAAACCGTAATTCTATATGACGTTATACGCAAAACCGTAATTCTTCGTGACGTTATACGTTGTTACGTACTTCTATGTGACCTTATACGTTACGACGTAATTCTATATGACGTTGTACGTCATGACGCCTTACTATATGGCGATATACGTTATGACGCATTACTATATGTCGTTATACGTTATGACGCATTACTACGTGACGTTATACGTTACGACGTAATTCTATATGACGTTATACGTCATGTCGCCTTATTATATGACATTATACGTCATGACGCAATACTATATGACGTTATACGTTATGACGCATTACTATATGACGTTATACGTTATGACGTATTACTATATGACGTTATACGTTAAACCGTAATTCTATGCGACGCTATACGTTAAACCGTAATTCTACATGACGTTACATGCAAAACCGTAATTCTATATGACGTTATACGGTATGAAGCATTACTGTATGACGTTGTAAGTTATGACGCAATACTATATGACGTTATACGTTATGACGCATTGCTATATGGCGTTATACGTTAAACCGGAATTCTATATGACGTTATACGTCATGTCGCCTTATTATATGACGTTATACGTCATGTCGCCTTATTATATGACGTTATACGTAATGACGCAATACTATATGATCTTATACGTTATGACGCAATACTATATGGCGTTATACGTTATGACGCATTACTATATGACGTTATACGTTATGCCGTATTACTATGCGACGTTATACGTTATGCCGTAATTCTATGTGACGCTATACGTTATGACGCATTACTATATGACGTTATACGTTATGACGCATTGCTATATGGCGTTATACGTTATGACGCATTACTATATGACGTTATACATTATGACGTTTTACTATGCGACGTTATGCGTTATGCCGTAATTCTATGTGACGCTATACGTTATGACGCATTACTATATGACGTTATACGTTAAACCGTAATTCTGTATGACGTTATACGTTATGACGCATTGCTATATGGCGTTATACGTTATGACGTATTACTATGAGACGTTATCCGTTATGACGTAATGCTATACGACGTTATACGGTATGACGAATTACTGTATGACGTTATACGTTAAACCGTAATTCTATGTGACGCTATACGTTATGACGCATTACTATATGATGTTTTACGTTATTACGCATTACTATATGACGTTATACGTTATGGCGTATTACTATGAGACGTTATCCGTTATGACGTAATGCTATACGACGTTATACGGTATGACGAATTACTGTATGACGTTATACGTTATGACGCATTGCTATATGGCGTTATACGTTATGACGTATTACTATGAGACGTTATCCGTTATGACGTAATGCTACACGACGTTATACGGTATGACGAATTACTGTATGACGTTATACGTTATGACGCATTACTATATGACGTTATACGCTAAACCGGAATTCTATATGACTTTATACGTTATGACACATTGCTATATGGCGTTATACGTTAAACCGGAATTCTATATGATGTTATACGTTATGACGCATTACTGTATGACGTTAGACGTTAAACCGCAATTCTGTATGACGTTATACGTTATGACGTTTTACTATGTGACGTTATACGTTATGCCGTAATTCTATATGACGTTATACGGTATTACGAATTACTGTATGACGTTATACGTTATGGCGTATTACTACGTGACGTTAAACATTATGCCGTAATTCTATATGACGTTATACGTTATGACGCATTGTTATATGGCGTTATACGTTAAACCGGAATTCTATATGACGTTATACGTTATGACGTATTACTATGTGACGTTATACGTTATGACGTAATTCTGTATGACGATATACCTTATGACGTACTACTGTGCGACGTTATACGTTATGCCGTAATTCTATATGACGTTATACGATATGACGCATTACTGTATGACGTCATACGTTATGACGTATTACTATGTGACGATACACGTTATGACGCATTACTATATGACGTTATACGTCATGACGCAATACTATATGATGTTATACGTTATGACGCATTACTATATGGCGTTATACGTTAAACCGGAATTCTATATTACGTTATAAGTTATGACGTAATTCGATATGACGTTATACGTCATGTCGTTTTATTATATGACGTTATACGTCATGACGCAATACTATATGATGTTATACGTTATGACGCATTTCTATATGGCGTTATACGTTATGGCGCATTACTATATGACTTTATACGTTAAACCGTAATTCTGTGTAACGTTATACGTTATGACGCATTGCTATATGACGTTATACGTCATGACGCAATACTATATGATGTTATACGTTATGACGCATTGCTATATGGCGTTATACGTTAAACCGGAATTCTATATTACGTTATAAGTTATGACGTAATTCTATATGACGTTATACGTCATGTCGTTTTATTATATGACGTTATACGTCATGACGCAATACTATATGATGTTATACGTTATGACGCATTTCTATATGGCGTTATACGTTAAACCGTAATTCTATGCGACGCTATACGTTAAACCGTAATTCTACATGACGTTATATGCAAAACCGTAATTCTATATGACGTTATACGGTATGACGCATTACTGTATGACGTTGTAAGTTATGACGCAATACTATATGACGTTATACGTTATGACGCATTACTATATTTCGTTATACGTTATGACGCATTACTATATGACGTTATACGTTATGACGTATTACTATGCGACGTTATGCGTTATGCCGTAATTCTATGTGACGCTATACGTTATGACGCATTACTATATGACGTTATACGTTAAACCGTAATTCTGTATGACGTTATACGTTATGACGCATTGCTATATGGCGTTATACGTTATGACGTATTACTATGAGACGTTATCCGTTATGACGTAATGCTATACGACGTTATACGGTATGACGAATTACTGTATGACGTTATACGTTAAACCGTAATTCTATGTGACGCTATACGTTATGACGCATTACTATATGATGTTTTACGTTATTACGCATTACTATATGGCGTTATACGTTATGGCGTATTACTACGTGACGTTAAACATTATGAAGTAATTCTATATGACGTTATACGTTATGACGCATTGCTATTTGGCGTTATACGTTAAACCGGAATTCTATATGACTTTATACGTTATGACACATTGCTATATGGCGTTATACGTTAAACCGGAATTCTATATGATGTTATACGTTATGACGCATTACTGTATGACGTTAGACGTTAAACCGTAATTCTGTATGACGTTATACGTTATGACGTTTTACTATGTGACGTTATACGTTATGCCATAATTCTATATGAGGTTATACGGTATTACGAATTACTGTATGACGTTATACGTTAAACCGTAATTCTATATGACGTTATACGCAAAACCGTAATTCTTCGTGACGTTATACGTTGTGACGTACTTCTATGTGACCTTATACGTTACGACGTAATTCTATATGACGTTGTACGTCATGACGCCTTACTATATGGCGATATACGTTATGACGCATTACTATATGTCGTTATACGTTATGACGCATTACTACGTGACGTTATACGTTACGACGTAATTCTATATGACGTTATACGTCATGTCGCCTTATTATATGACATTATACGTCATGACGCAATACTATATGACGTTATACGTTATGACGCATTACTATATGACGTTAAAGGTTATGACGTATTACTATATGACGTTATACGTTAAACCGTAATTCTATGCGACGCTATACGTTAAACCGTAATTCTACATGACGTTATATGCAAAACCGTAATTCTATATGACGTTATATGGTATGACGCATTACTGTATGACGTTGTAAGATATGACGCAATACTATATGACGTTATACGTTATGACGCATTACTATATTTCCTTATACGTTATGACGCATTACTATATGACGTTATACGTTATGACGCATTGCTATATGGCGTTATACGTTATGACGCATTACTATATGACGTTATACGTAACAACGTAATTCTATATGACGTTATAGGTTATGACGCATTGCTATATAGCGTTATACGTTATGACGTATTACTATGAGACGTTATCCGTTATGACGTAATGCTATACGACGTTATACGGTATGACGAATTACTGTATGACGTTATACGTTATGGCGCATTACTATATGACGTTATACGTTAAACCGTAATTCTATGTGACGCTATACGTTATGACGCATTACTATATGATGTTTTACGTTATTACGCATTACTATATGACGTTCTACGTTAATGCGTATTACTACGTGACGTTAAACATTATGCCGTAATTCTATATGACGTTATACGTTATGACGGATTACTATGAGACGTTATCCGTTATGACGTAATGCTATACGACGTTATCCGTTATGACGTAATGCTATATGGCGTTATACGTGATGACGCATTACTATATGACGTTATACGTTATGACGTATTACTATGCGACGTTATACGTTATGCCGTAATTCTATGTGACGCCATACGTTATGACGCACTACTATATGACGTTATACGTTAAACCGTAATTCTGTATGACGTTATACGTTATGACGCATTGCTATATGGCGTTATACGTTATGACGTATTACTATGAGACGTTATCCGTTATGACGTAATGCTATACGACGTTATACGGTATGACGAATTACTGTATGACGTTATACGTTATGACGCATTGCTATATGGCGTTATACGTTATGACGTATTACTATGAGACGTGATCCGTTATGACGTAATGCTATACGACGTTATACGGTATGACGAATTACTGTATGACGTTATACGTTATGACGCATTACTATATGACGTTATACGTTAAACCGGAATTCTATATGACTTTATACGTTATGACACATTGCTATATGGCGTTATACGTTAAACCGGAATTCTATATGATGTTATACGTTATGACGCATTACTGTATGACGTTAGACGTTAAACCGTAATTCTGTATGACGTTATACGTTATGACGTTTTACTATGTGACGTTATACGTTATGCCGTAATTCTATATGACGTTATACGGTATTACGAATTACTGTATGACGTTATACGTTATGGCGTATTACTACGTGACGTTAAACATTATGCCGTAATTCTATATGACGTTATACGTTATGACGCATTGCTATATGGCGTTATACGTTAAACCGGAATTCTATATGACGTTATACGTTATGACGTATTACTATGTGACGTTATACGTTATGACGTAATTCTGTATGACGATATACCTTATGACGTACTACTATGCGACGTTATACGTTATGCCGTAATTCTATATGACGTTATACGATATGACGCATTACTGTATGACGTTATACGTTATGACGTACTACTATGTGACGATATACGTTATGACGCATTACTATATGACGTTATACGTCATGACGCAATACTATATGATGTTATACGTTATGACGCATTGCTATATGGCGTCATACGTTAAACCGGAATTCTATATTACGTTATAAGTTATGGCGTAATTCGATATGACGTTATACGTCATGTCGTTTTATTATATGACGTTATACGTCATGACGCAATACTATATGATGTTATACGTTATGACGCATTTCTATATGGCGTTATACGTTATGGCGCATTACTATATGACTTTATACGTTAAACCGTAATTCTGTGTAACGTTATACGTTATGACGCATTGCTATATGACGTTATACGTCATGACGCAATACTATATGATGTTATACGTTATGCCGCATTGCTATATGGCGTTATACGTTAAACCGGAATTCTATATTACGTTATAAGTTATGACGTAATTCTATATGACGTTATACGTCATGTCGTTTTATTATATGACGTTATACGTCATGACGCAATACTATATGATGCTATACGTTATGACGCATTTCTATATGGCGTTATACGTTAAACCGTAATTCTATGCGACGCTATACGTTAAAGCGTAATTCTACATGACGTTATATGCAAAACCGTAATTCTATATGACGTTATACGGTATGACGCATTACTGTATGACGTTGTAAGTTATGACGCAATACTATATGACGTTATACGTTATGACGCATTACTATATTTCGTTATACGTTATGACGCATTACTATATGACGTTATACGTTATGACGTATTACTATGCGACGTTATGCGTTATGCCGTAATTCTATGTGACGCTATACGTTATGACGCATTACTATATGACGTTATACGTTAAACCGTAATTCTGTATGACGTTATACGTTATGACGCATTGCTATATGGCGTTATACGTTATGACGTATTACTATGAGACGTTATCCGTTATGACGTAATGCTATACGACGTTATACGGTATGACAAATTACTGTATGACGTTATACGTTAAACCGTAATTCTATGTGACGCTATACGTTATGACGCATTACTATATGATGTTTTACGTTATTACGCATTACTTTATGACGTTATACGTTATGGCGTATTACTACGTGACGTTAAACATTATGCCGTAATTCTATATGACGTTATACGTTATGACGCATTGCTATATGGCGTTATACGTTAAACCGGAATTCTATATGACGTTATACGTTATGACGTATTACTATGTGACGTTATACGTTATGACGTAATTGTGTATGACGATATACCATATGACGTACTACTATGCGACGTTATACGTTATGCCGTAATTCTATATGACGTTATACGATATGACGCATTACTGTATGACGTTATACGTTATGACGTATTACTATGTGACGATATACGTTATGACGCATTACTATATGACGTTATACGTCATGACGCAATACTATATGATGTTATACGTTATGACGCATTGCTATATGGCGTTATACGTTAAACCGGAATTCTATATTACGTTATAAGTTATGACGTAATTCGATATGACGTTATACGTCATGTCGTTTTATTATATGACGTTATACGTCATGACGCAATACTATATGATGTTATACGTTATGACGCATTTCTATATGGCGTTATACGTTATGGCGCATTACTATATGACTTTATACGTTAAACCGTAATTCTGTGTAACGTTATACGTTATGGCGCATTGTTATATGACGTTATACGTCATGACGCAATACTATATGATGTTATACGTTATGACGCATTGCTATATGGCGTTATACGTTAAACCGGAATTCTATATTACGTTATAAGTTATGACGTAATTCTATATGACGTTATATGTCATGTCGTTTTATTATATGACGTTATACGTCATGACGCAATACTATATGATGTTATACGTTATGACGCACTTCTATATGGCGTTATACGTTAAACCGTAATTCTATGCGACGCTATACGTTAAACCGTAATTCTACATGACGTTATATGCAAAACCGTAATTCTATATGACGTTATACGGTATGACGCATTACTATATGACGTTATACGTTATGACGCATTGCTATATGACGTTATACGTCATGACGCAATACTATATGATGTTATACGTTATGACGTATTACTATATGACGTTATACGTTAAACCGTAATTCTATGCGACGCTATACGTTAAACCGTAATTCTACATGACGTTATATGCAAAACCGTAATTCTATATGACGTTATACGGTATGACGCATTACTGTATGACGTTGGAAGTTATGACGCAATACTATATGACGTTATACGTTATGACGCATTACTATATTTCGTTATACGTTATGACGCATTACTATATGACGTTATACGTTATGACGCAATGCTATATGGCGTTATACGTTATGACGCATTACTATATGACGTTATACGTAACACCGTAATTCTATATGACGTTATACGTTATGACGCATTGCTATATGGCGTTATACGTTAAACCGGAATTCTATATGACGTTATACGTCATGTCGCCTTATTATATGACGTTATACGTCATGACGCAATACTATATGATCTTATACGTTATGACGCAATACTATATGGCGTTATACGCTATGACGCATTACCATATGACGTTATACGTTATGACGCAATACTATATGGCGTTATACGCTATGACGCATTACCATATGACGTTATACGTTATGAAGCATTACTATATGACGTTATACGTTATGACGCATTGCTATATGGCGTTAAACGTTATGACGCATTACTATATGACGTTATACGTAACACCGTAATTCTATATGACGTTATACGTTATGACGCATTGCTATATGGCGTTATACGTTAAACCGGAATTCTGTATGACGTTATACGTCATGTCGCCTTATTATATGACGTTATACGTCATGTCGCCTTATTATATGACGTTATACGTCATGACGCAATACTATATGATCTTATACGTCATGTCGCCTTATTATATGACGTTATACGTCATGACGCAATACTATATGACGTTATACGTTATGACGCATTACTATATTTCGTTATACGTTATGACGCATTACTATATGACGTTATACGTTATGGCGTATTACTATGCGACGTTATGCGTTATGCCGTAATTCTATGTGACGCTATACGTTATGACGCATTACTATATGACGTTATACGTTAAACCGTAATTCTGTATGACGTTATACGTTATGACGCATTGCTATATGGCGTTATACGTTATGACGTATTACTATGAGACGTTATCCGTTATGACGTAATGCTATACGACGTTATACGGTATGACGAATTACTGTATGACGTTATACGTTAAACCGTAATTCTATGTGACGCTATACGTTATGACGCATTACTATATGATGTTTTACGTTATTACGCATTACTATATGGCGTTATACGTTATGGCGTATTACTACGTGACGTTAAACATTATGCCGTAATTCTATATGACGTTATACGTTATGACGCATTGCTATTTGGCGTTATACGTTAAACCGGAATTCTATATGACTTTATACGTTATGACACATTGCTATATGGCGTTATACGTTAAACCGGAATTCTATATGATGTTATACGTTATGACGCATTACTGTATGACGTTAGACGTTAAACCGTAATTCTGTATGACGTTATACGTTATGACGTTTTACTATGTGACGTTATACGTTATGCCATAATTCTATATGAGGTTATACGGTATTACGAATTACTGTATGACGTTATACGTTAAACCGTAATTCTATATGACGTTATACGCAAAACCGTAATTCTTCGTGACGTTATACGTTGTGACGTACTTCTATGTGACCTTATACGTTACGACGTAATTCTATATGACGTTGTACGTCATGACGCCTTACTATATGGCGATATACGTTATGGGCATTACTATATGTCGTTATACGTTATGACGCATTACTACGTGACGTTATACGTTACGACGTAATTCTATATGACGTTATACGTCATGTCGCCTTATTATATGACATTATACGTCATGACGCAATACTATATGACGTTATACGTTATGACGCATTACTATATGACGTTAAAGGTTATGACGTATTACTATATGACGTTATACGTTAAACCGTAATTCTATGCGACGCTATACGTTAAACCGTAATTCTACATGACGTTATATGCAAAACCGTAATTCTATACGACGTTATATGGTATGACGCATTACTGTATGACGTTGTAAGATATGACGCAATACTATATGACGTTATACGTTATGACGCATTACTATATTTCCTTATACGTTATGACGCATTACTATATGACGTTATACGTTATGACGCATTGCTATATGGCGTTATACGTTATGACGCATTACTATATGACGTTATACGTAACAACGTAATTCTATATGACGTTATAGGTTATGACGCATTGCTATATGGCGTTATACGTTATGACGTATTACTATGAGACGTTATCCGTTATGACGTAATGCTATACGACGTTATACGGTATGACGAATTACTGTATGACGTTATACGTTATGGCGCATTACTATATGACGTTATACGTTAAACCGTAATTCTATGTGACGCTATACGTTATGACGCATTACTATATGATGTTTTACGTTATTACGCATTACTATATGACGTTCTACGTTAATGCGTATTACTACGTGACGTTAAACATTATGCCGTAATTCTATATGACGTTATACGTTATGACGGATTACTATGAGACGTTATCCGTTATGACGTAATGCTATACGACGTTATCCGTTATGACGTAATGCTATATGGCGTTATACGTGATGACGCATTACTATATGACGTTATACGTTATGACGTATTACTATGCGACGTTATACGTTATGCCGTAATTCTATGTGACGCCATACGTTATGACGCATTACTATATGACGTTATACGTTAAACCGTAATTCTGTATGACGTTATACGTTATGACGCATTGCTATATGGCGTTATACGTTATGACGTATTACTATGAGACGTTATCCGTTATGACGTAATGCTATACGACGTTATACGGTATGACGAATTACTGTATGACGTTATACGTTATGACGCATTGCTATATGACGTTATACGTTATGACGTATTACTATGAGACGTGATCCGTTATGACGTAATGCTATACGACGTTATACGGTATGACGAATTACTGTATGACGTTATACGTTATGACGCATTACTATATGACGTTATACGTTAAACCGGAATTCTATATGACTTTATACGTTATGACACATTGCTATATGGCGTTATACGTTAAACCGGAATTCTATATGATGTTATACGTTATGACGCATTACTGTATGACGTTAGACGTTAAACCGTAATTCTGTATGACGTTATACGTTATGACGTTTTACTATGTGACGTTATACGTTATGCCGTAATTCTATATGACGTTATACGGTATTACGAATTACTGTATGACGTTATACGTTATGGCGTATTACTACGTGACGTTAAACATTATGCCGTAATTCTATATGACGTTATACGTTATGACGCATTGCTATATGGCGTTATACGTTAAAACGGAATTCTATATGACGTTATACGTTATGACGTATTACTATGTGACGTTATACGTTATGACGTAATTCTGTATGACGATATACCTTATGACGTACTACTATGCGACGTTATACGTTATGCCGTAATTCTATATGACGTTATACGATATGACGCATTACTGTATGACGTTATACGTTATGACGTACTACTATGTGACGATATACGTTATGACGCATTACTATATGACGTTATACGTCATGACGCAATACTATATGATGTTATACGTTATGACGCATTGCTATATGGCGTTATACGTTAAACCGGAATTCTATATTACGTTATAAGTTATGGCGTAATTCGATATGACGTTATACGTCATGTCGTTTTATTATATGACGTTATACGTCATGACGCAATACTATATGATGTTATACGTTATGACGCATTTCTATATGGCGTTATACGTTATGGCGCATTACTATATGACTTTATACGTTAAACCGTAATTCTGTGTAACGTTATACGTTATGACGCATTGCTATATGACGTTATACGTCATGACGCAATACTATATGATGTTATACGTTATGCCGCATTGCTATATGGCGTTATACGTTAAACCGGAATTCTATATTACGTTATAAGTTATGACGTAATTCTATATGACGTTATACGTCATGTCGTTTTATTATATGACGTTATACGTCATGACGCAATACTATATGATGTTATACGTTATGACGCATTTCTATATGGCGTTATACGTTAAACCGTAATTCTATGCGACGCTATACGTTAAACCGTAATTCTACATGACGTTATATGCAAAACCGTAATTCTATATGACGTTATACGGTATGACGCATTACTGTATGACGTTGTAAGTTATGACGCAATACTATATGACGTTATACGTTATGACGCATTACTATATTTCGTTATACGTTATGACGCATTACTATATGACGTTATACGTTATCACGTATTACTATGCGACGTTATGCGTTATGCCGTAATTCTATGTGACGCTATACGTTATGACGCATTACTATATGACGTTATACGTTAAACCGTAATTCTGTATGACGTTATACGTTATGACGCATTGCTATATGACGTTATACGTTATGACGTATTACTATGAGACGTTATCCGTTATGACGTAATGCTATACGACGTTATACGGTATGACAAATTACTGTATGACGTTATACGTTAAACCGTAATTCTATGTGACGCTATACGTTATGACGCATTACTATATGATGTTTTACGTTATTACGCATTACTTTATGACGTTATACGTTATGGCGTATTACTACGTGACGTTAAACATTATGCCGTAATTCTATATGACGTTATACGTTATGACGCATTGCTATTTGGCGTTATACGTTAAACGGGAATTCTATATGACTTTATACGTTATGACACATTGCTATATGGCGTTATACGTTAAACCGGAATTCTATATGATGTTATACGTTATGACGTTTTACTATGTGACGTTATACGTTATGCCATAATTCTATATGACGTTATACGGTATTACGAATTACTGTATGACGTTATACGTTAAACCGTAAGTCTATATGACGTTATACGCAAAACCGTAATTCTTCGTGACGTTATACGTTGTGACGTACTTCTATGTGACCTTATACGTTACGACGTAATTCTATATGACGTTGTACGTCATGACGCCTTACTATATGGCGATATACGTTATGACGCATTACTATATGTCGTTATACGTTATGACGCATTACTACGTGACGTTATACGTTATGACGCATTACTATATGACGTTAAAGGTTATGACGTATTACTATATGACGTTATACGTTAAACCGTAATTCTATGCGACGCTATACGTTAAACCGTAATTCTACATGACGTTATATGCAAAACCGTAATTCTATATGACGTTATAGGTTATGACGCATTGCTATATGGCGTTATACGTTAAACCGGAATTCTATATGACGTTATACGTCATGTCGCCTTATTATATGACGTTATACGTCATGGCGCAATACTATATGATGTTATACGTTATGACGCAATACTATATGGCGTTATACGTTATGACGCATTACTATATGACGTTATACGTTATGACGTATTACTATGCGACGTAATACGTTATGCCGTAATTCTCTGTGACGCTATACGTTATGACGCATTACTATATGACGTTATACGTTAAACCGTAATTCTGTATGACGTTATACGTTATGACGCATTGCTATATGGCGTTATACGTTATGACGTATTACTATGAGACGTTATCCGTTATGACGTAATGCTATACGACGTTATACGGTATGACGAATTACTGTATGACGTTATACGTTATGGCGCATTACTATATGACGTTATACGTTAAACCGTAATTCTATGTGACGCTATACGTTATGACGCATTACTATATGATGTTTTACGTTATTACGCATTACTATATGACGTTATACGTTAAACCGTAATTCTGTATGACGTTATACGTTATGACGCATTGCTATATGGCGTTATATGTTATGACGTATTACTATAAGACGTTATCCGTTATGACGTAATGCTATACGACGTTATACGGTATGACGAATTACTGTATGACGTTATACGTTATGACGCATTGCTATATGGCGTTATACGTTATGACGTATTACTATGAGACGTTATCCGTTATGACGTAATGCTATACGACGTTATACGGTATGACGAATTACTGTATGACGTTATACGTTATGACGCATTACTATATGACGTTATACGTTAAACCGGAATTCTATATGACTTTATACGTTATGACACATTGCTATATGGCGTTATACGTTAAACCGGAATTCTATATGATGTTATACGTTATGACGCATTACTGTATGACGTTAGACGTTAAACCGTAATTTTGTATGACGTTATACGTTATGACGTTTTACTATGTGACGTTATACGTTATGCCGTAATTCTATATGACGTTATACGGTATTACGAATTACTGTATGACGTTATACGTTATGGCGTATTACTACGTGACGTTAAACATTATGCCGTAATTCTATATGACGTTATACGTTATGACGCATTGCTATATGGCGTTATACGTTAAACCGGAATTCTATATGACGTTATACGTTATGACGTATTACTATGTGACGTTATACGTTATGACGTAATTGTGTATGACGATATACCATATGACGTACTACTATGCGACGTTATACGTTATGCCGTAATTCTATATGACGTTATACGATATGACGCATTACTGTATGACGTTATACGTTATGACGTATTACTATGTGACGATATACGTTATGACGCATTACTATATGACGTTATACGTCATGACGCAATACTATATGATGTTATACGTTATGACGCATTGCTATATGGCGTTATACGTTAAACCGGAATTCTATATTACGTTATAAGTTATGACGTAATTCGATATGACGTTATACGTCATGTCGTTTTATTATATGACGTTATACGTCATGACGCAATACTATATGATGTTATACGTTATGACGCATTTCTATATGGCGTTATACGTTATGGCGCATTACTATATGACTTTATACGTTAAACCGTAATTCTGTGTTACGTTATACGTTATGGCGCATTGTTATATGACGTTATACGTCATGACGCAATACTATATGATGTTATACGTTATGACGCATTGCTATATGGCGTTATACGTTAAACCGGAATTCTATATTACGTTATAAGTTATGACGTAATTCTATATGACGTTATATGTCATGTCGTTTTATTATATGACGTTATACGTCATGACGCAATACTATATGATGTTATACGTTATGACGCACTTCTATATGGCGTTATACGTTAAACCGTAATTCTATGCGACGCTATACGTTAAACCGTAATTCTACATGACGTTATATGCAAAACCGTAATTCTATATGACGTTATACGGTATGACGCATTACTATATGACGTTATACGTTATGACGCATTGCTAGATGACGTTATACGTCATGACGCAATACTATATGATGTTATACGTTATGACGTATTACTATATGACGTTATACGTTAAACCGTAATTCTATGCGACGCTATACGTTAAACCGTAATTCTACATGACGTTATATGCAAAACCGTAATTCTATATGACGTTATACGGTATGACGCATTACTGTATGACGTTGTAAGTTATGACGCAATACTATATGACGCTATACGTTATGACGCATTACTATATTTCGTTATACGTAACACCGTAATTCTATATGACGTTATACGTTATGACGCATTGCTATATGGCGTTATACGTTAAACCGGAATTCTGTATGACGTTATACGTCATGTCGCCTTATTATATGACGTTATACGTCATGTCGCCTTATTATATGACGTTATACGACATGACGCAATACTAAATGATCTTATACGTCATGTCGCCTTATTATATGACGTTATACGTCATGACGCAATACTATATGATGTTATACGTTATGACGCAGTACTATATGGCGTTATACGTTATGACGCATTACTATATGACGTTATACGTTATGACGTATTACTATGCGACGTTATGCGTTATGCCGTAATTCTATGTGACGCTACACGTTATGACGCATTACTATATGACGTTATACGTTAAACCGTAATTCTGTATGACGTTATACGTTATGACGCATTGCTATATGGCGTTATACGTTATGACGTATTACTATGAGACGTTATCCGTTATGACGTAATGCTATACGACGTTATACGGTATGACGAATTACTGTATGACCTTATACGTTAAACCGTAATTCTATTAGACGCTATACGTTATGACGCATCACTATATGATGTTTTACGTTATTACGCATTACTATATGACGTTATACGTTATGACGCATTGCTATATGGCGTTATACGTTAAACCGGAATTCTATATGACGTTATACGTCATGTCGCCTTATTATATGACGTTATACGTCATGACGCAATACTATATGATGTTATACGTTATGACGCAGTACTATATGGCGTTATACGTTATGACGCATTACTATATGACTTTATACGTTATGACACATTGCTATATGGCGTTATACGTTAAACCGGAATTCTATATGATGTTATACGTTATGACGCATTACTGTATGACGTTAGACGTTAAACCGTAATTCTGTATGACGTTATACGTTATGACGTTTTACTATGTGACGTTATACGTTATGCCGTAATTCTATATGACGTTATACGGTATTACGAATTACTGTATGACGTTATACGTTAAACCGTAATTCTATATGACGTTATACGCAAAACCGTAATTCTTCGTGACGTTATACGTTGTGACGTACTTCTATGTGACCTTATACGTTACGACGTAATTCTATTTGACGTTGTACGTCATGACGCCTTACTATATGGCGATATACGTTATGACGCATTACTATATGTCGTTATACGTTATGACGCATTACCACGTGACGTTATACGTTACGACGTAATTCTATATGACGTTATACGTCATGTCGCCTTACTATATGACATTATACGTCATGACGCAATACTATATGACGTTATACGTTATGACGCATTACTATATGACGTTAAAGGTTATGACGTATTACTATATGACGTTATACGTTAAACCGTAATTCTATGCTACGCTATACGTTAAACCGTAATTCTACATGACGTTATATGCAAAACCGTAATTCTATATGACGTTATACGGTATGACGCATTACTGTATGACGTTGTAAGTTATGACGCAATACTATATGACGTTATACGTTATGACGCATTACTATATTTCGTTATACGTTATGACGCATTACTATATGACGTTATACGTTATGACGCATTGCTATATGGCGTTATACGTTATGACGCATTACTATATGACGTTATACGTAACACCGTAATTCTATATGACGTTATACGTTATGACGCATTGCTATATGGCGTTATACGTTAAACCGGAATTCTATATGACGTTATACGTCATGTCGCCTTATTATATGACGTTATACGTCATGACGCAATACTATATGATGTTATACGTTATGACGCAATACTATATGGCGTTATACGTTATGACGCATTACTATATGACGTTATACGTTATGACGTATTACTTTGCGACGTAATACGTTATGCCGTAATTCTCTGTGACGCTATACGTTATGACGCATTACTATATGACGTTATACGTTAAACCGTAATTCTGTATGACGTTATACGTTATGACGCATTGCTATATGGCGTTATACGTTATGACGCATTACTATATGACGTTATACGTTATGACGCATTGCTATATGGCGTTAGACGTTATGACGCATTACTATATGACGTTATACGTAACACCGTAATTCTATATGACGTTATACGTTATGACGCATTGCTATATGGCGTTATACGTTAAACCGTAATTCTATATGACGTTATACGTTATGACGCATTGCTATATGGCGTTATACGTTAAACCGGAATTCTATATGACGTTATACGGTATGACGCATTACTGTATGACGTTGTAAGTTATGACGCAATACTATATGACGTTATACGTTATGACGCATTACTATATTTCGTTATACGTTATGACGCATTACTATATGACGTTATACGTTATGACGCATTGCTATATGGCGTTATACGTTATGACGCATTACTATATGACGTTATACGTAACACCGTAATTCTATATGACGTTATACGTTATGACGCATTGCTATATGGCGTTATACGTTAAACCGGAATTCTATATGACGTTATACGTCATGTCGCCTTATTATATGACGTTATACGTCATGACGCAATACTATATGATGTTATACGTTATGACGCAATACTATATGGCGTTATACGTTATGACGCATTACTATATGACGTTATACGTTATGACGTATTACTTTGCGACGTAATACGTTATGCCGTAATTCTCTGTGACGCTATACGTTATGACGCATTACTATATGACGTTATACGTTAAACCGTAATTCTGTATGACGTTATACGTTATGACGCATTGCTATATGGCGTTATACGTTATGACGTATTACTATGAGACGTTATCCGTTATGACGTAATGCTATATGACGTTATACGGTATGACGAATTACTGTATGACGTTATACGTTATGGCGCATTACTATATGACGTTATACGTTAAACCGTAATTCTATGTGACGCTATACGTTATGACGCATTACTATATGATGTTTTACGTTATTACGCATTACTATATGACGTTATACGTTATAGCGTATTACTACGTGACGTTAAACATTATGCCGTAATTCTATATGACGTTATACGTTATGACGTATTACTATGAGACGTTATCCGTTATGACGTAATGCTATACGACGTTATCCGTTATGACGTAATGCTATATGGCGTTATACGATATGACGCATTACTATATGACGTTATACGTTATGACGCATTGCTATATGGCGTTATACGTTAAACCGGAATTCTATATGACGTTATACGTCATGTCGCCTTATTATATGCCGTTATACGTCATGACGCAATACTATATGATGTTATACGTTATGACGCAGTACTATATGGCGTTATACGTTATGACGCATTACTATATGACTTTATACGTTATGACACATTGCTATATGGCGTTATACGTTAAACCGGAATTCTATATGATGTTATACGTTATGACGCATTACTGTATGACGTTAGACGTTAAACCGTAATTCTGTATGACGTTATACGTTATGACGTTTTACTATGTGACGTTATACGTTATGCCGTAATTCTATATGACGTTATACGGTATTACGAATTACTGTATGACGTTATACGTTAAACCGTAATTCTATATGACGTTATACGCAAAACCGTAATTCTTCGTGACGTTATACGTTGTGACGTACTTCTATGTGACCTTATACGTTACGAAGTAATTCTATTTGACGTTGTACGTCATGACGCCTTACTATATGGCGATATACGTTATGACGCATTACTATATGTCGTTATACGTTATGACGCATTACCACGTGACGTTATACGTTACGACGTAATTCTATATGACGTTATACGTCATGTCGCCTTACTATATGACATTATACGTCATGACGCAATACTATATGACGTTATACGTTATGACGCATTACTATATGACGTTAAAGGTTATGACGTATTACTATATGACGTTATACGTTAAACCGTAATTCTGTGCTACGCTATACGTTAAACCGTAATTCTACATGACGTTATATGCAAAACCGTAATTCTATATGACGTTATACGGTATGACGCATTACTGTATGACGTTGTAAGTTATGACGCAATACTATATGACGTTATACGTTATGACGCATTACTATATTTCGTTATACGTTATGACGCATTACTATATGACGTTATACGTTATGACGCATTGCTATATGGCGTTATACGTTATGACGCATTACTATATGACGTTATACGTAACACCGTAATTCTATATGACGTTATACGTTATGACGCATTGCTATATGGCGTTATACGTTAAACCGGAATTCTATATGACGTTATACGTCATGTCGCCTTATTATATGACGTTATACGTCATGACGCAATACTATATGATGTTATACGTTATGACGCAATACTATATGGCGTTATACGTTATGACGCATTACTATATGACGTTATACGTTATGACGTATTACTTTGCGACGTAATACGTTATGCCGTAATTCTCTGTGACGCTATACGTTATGACGCATTACTATATGACGTTATACGTTAAACCGTAATTCTGTATGACGTTATACGTTATGACGCATTGCTATATGGCGTTATACGTTATGACGTATTACTATGAGACGTTATCCGTTATGACGTAATGCTATATGACGTTATACGGTATGACGAATTACTGTATGACGTTATACGTTATGGCGCATTACTATATGACGTTATACGTTAAACCGTAATTCTATGTGACGCTATACGTTATGACGCATTACTATATGATGTTTTACGTTATTACGCATTACTATATGACGTTATACGTTATAGCGTATTACTACGTGACGTTAAACATTATGCCGTAATTCTATATGACGTTATACGTTATGACGTATTACTATGAGACGTTATCCGTTATGACGTAATGCTATACGACGTTATCCGTTATGACGTAATGCTATATGGCGTTATACGTTATGACGCATTACTATATGACGTTATACGTTATGACGTATTACTATGCGACGTTATACGTTATGCCGTAATTCTATGTGACGCCATACGTTATGACGCATTACTATATGACGTTATACGTTAAACCGTAATTCTGTATGACGTTATACGTTATGACGCATTGCTATATGGCGTTATACGCTATGACGTATTACTATGAGACGTTATCCGTTATGACGTAATGCTATACGACGTTATACGGTATGACGAATTACTGTATGACGTTATACGCTATGACGCATTGCTATATGGCGTTATACGTTATGACGTATTACTATGAGACGTTATCCGTTATGACGTAATGCTATACGACGTTATACGGTATGACGAATTACTGTATGACGTTATACGTTATGACGCATTACTATATGACGTTATACGTTAAACCGGAATTCTATATGACTTTATACGTTATGACACATTGCTATATGGCGTTATACGTTAAACCGGAATTCTATATGATGTTATACGTTATGACGCATTACTGTATGACGTTAGACGTTAAACCGTAATTCTGTATGACGTTATACGTTATGACGTTTTACTATGTGACGTTATACGTTATGCCGTAATTCTATATGACGTTATACGGTATTACGAATTACTGCATGACGTTATACGTTATGGCGTATTACTACGTGACGTTAAACATTATGCCGTAATTCTATATGACGTTATACGTTATGACGCATTGCTATATGGCGTTATACGTTAAACCGGAATTCTATATGACGTTATACGTTATGACGCATTACTATGTGACGTTATAAGTTATGACGTAATTCTATATGACGTTATACGTTATGATGTATTACTATGTGATGTTCTACGTTATGAGGTAAATCTATATGACGTTATACGTCATGACGTAATACCATATGGCGTTATACGTTATGACGTATTACTATGAGACGTTATCCGTTATGACGTAATGCTATACGACGTTATACGGTATGACGAATTACTGTATGACCTTATACGTTAAACCGTAATTCTATTAGACGCTATACGTTATGACGCATTACTATATGATGTTTTACGTTATTACGCATTACTATATGACGTTATACGTTATGACGCATTGCTATATGGCGTTATACGGTAAACCGGAATTCTATATGACGTTATTAGTCATGTCGCCTTATTATATGACGTTATACGTCATGACGCAATACTATATGATGTTATACGTTATGACGCAGTACTATATGGCGTTATACGTTATGACGCATTACTATATGGCGTTATACGTTAAACCGGAATTCTATATGATGTTATACGTTATGACGCATTACTGTATGACGTTAGACGTTAAACCGTAATTCTGTATGACTTTATACGTTATGACGTTTTACTATGTGACGTTATACGTTATGCCGTAATTCTATATGACGTTATACGGTATTACGAATTACTGTATGACGTTATACGTTAAACCGTAATTCTATATGACGTTATACGTAAAACCGTAATTCTACGTGACGTTATACGTTATGACGTACTTCTATGTGACGTTATACGTTATGACGTAATTCTATATGACGTTGTACGTCATAACGCCTTACTATATGACGTTATACGTTATGACGCAATACTATATGACGTTATACGTTATGACGTATTACTATGTGACGTTATAAGTTATGACGCATTACTATATGACGTTATACATTATGATGTATTACTATGTGATGTTCTTGTTATGAGGTAAATCTATATCACATTATACGCCATGACGCAATACTATATGACGTTGTACGTCATGACGCCTTACTATATGGCGATATACGTTATGACGCATTACTATATGTCGTTATACGTTATGACGCATTACCACGTGACGTTATACGTTACGACGTAATTCTATATGACGTTATACGTCATGTCTCCTTACTATATGACATTATACGTCATGACGCAATACTATATGACGTTATACGTTATGACGCATTACTATATGACGTTAAAGGTTATGACGTATTACTATATGACGTTATACGTTAAACCGTAATTCTATGCGACGCTATACGTTAAACCGTAATTCTACATGACGTTATATGCAAAACCGTAATTCTATATGACGATATACGGTATGACGCATTACTGTATGACGTTGTAAGTTATGACGCAATACTATATGACGTTATACGTTATGACGCATTACTATATTTCGTTATACGTTATGACGCATTACTATATGACGTTATACGTTATGACGCATTGCTGTATGGCGTTATACGTTATGACGCATTACTATATGACGTTATACGTAACACCGTAATTCTATATCACGTTATACGTTATGACGCATTGCTATATGGCGTTATACGTTATGACGTATTACTATGAGACGTTATCCGTTATGACGTAATGCTATATGACGTTATACGGTATGACGAATTACTGTATGACGTTATACGTTATGGCGCATTACTATGAGACGTTATCCGTTATGACGTAATGCTATACGACGTTATCCGTTATGACGTAATGCTATATGGCGTTATACGTTATGACGCATTACTATATGACGTTATACGTTATGACGTATTACTATGCGACGTTATCCGTTATGACGTAATGCTATACGACGTTATACGGTATGACGAATTACTGTATGACGTTATACGTTATGACGCATTACTATATGACGTTATGCGTTAAACCGGAATTCTATATGACTTTATACGTTATGACACATTGCTATATGGCGTTATACGTTAAACCGGAATTCTATATGATGTTATACGTTATGACGCATTACTGTATGACGTTAGACGTTAAACCGTAATTCTGTATGACGTTATACGTTATGACGTTTTACTATGTGACGTTATATGTTATGCCGTAATTCTATATGACGTTATACGGTATTACGAATTACTGCATGACGTTATACGTTATGGCGTATTACTACGTGACGTTAAACATTATGCCGTAATTCTATATGACGTTATACGTTATGACGTATTACTATGAGACGTTATCCGTTATGACGTAATGCTATACGACGTTATCCGTTATGACGTAATGCTATATGGCGTTATACGTTATGACGCATTACTATATGACGTTATACGTTATGACGTATTACTATGCGACGTTATCCGTTATGACGTAATGCTATACGACGTTATACGGTATGACGAATTACTGTATGACGTTATACGTTATGACGCATTACTATATGACGTTATACGTTAAACCGGAATTCTATATGACTTTATACGTTATGACACATTGCTATATGGCGTTATACGTTAAACCGGAATTCTATATGATGTTATACGTTATGACGCATTACTGTATGACGTTAGACGTTAAACCGTAATTCTGTATGACGTTATACGTTATGACGCATTGCTATATGGCGTTATACGCTATGACGTATTACTATGAGACGTTATCCGTTATGACGTAATGCTATACGACGTTATAAGGTATGACGAATTACTGTATGACGTTATACGTTATGACGCATTGCTATATGGCGTTATACGTTATGACGTATTACTATGAGACGTTATCCGTTATGACGTAATGCTATACGACGTTATACGGTATGACGAATTACTGTATGACGTTATACGTTATGACGCATTACTATATGACGTTATACGTTAAACCGGAATTCTATATGACTTTATACGTTATGACACATTGCTATATGGCGTTATACGTTAAACCGGAATTCTATATGATGTTATACGTTATGACGCATTACTGTATGACGTTAGACGTTAAACCGTAATTCTGTATGACGTTATACGTTATGACGTTTTACTATGTGACGTTATACGTTATGCCGTAATTCTATATGACGTTATACGGTATTACGAATTACTGCATGACGTTATACGTTATGGCGTATTACTACGTGACGTTAAACATTATGCCGTAATTCTATATGACGTTATACGTTATGACGCATTGCTATATGGCGTTATACGTTAAACCGGAATTCTATATGACGTTATACGTTATGACGTATTACTATGTGACGTTATACGTTATGACGTAATGCTGTATGACGATATACCTTATGACGTACTACTATGCGACGTTATACGTTATGCCGTAATTCTATATGACGTTATACGATATGACGCATTACTGTATGACGTTATACGTTATGACGTATTACTATGTGACGCCATACGTTATGACGCATTACTATATCACGTTATACGTTAAACCGTAAATCTGTATGACGTTATACGTTATGACGCATTACTATATGACGTTATACGTCATGACGCAATACTATATGCCGTTATACGTTATGACGTATTACTATGTGACGTTATAAGTTATGACGTAATTCTATATGACGTTATACGTTATGATGTATTACTATGTGATGTTCTACGTTATGAGGTAAATCTATATGACGTTATACGTCATGACGCAATACTATGTGACGTTATACGTTATGACGCATTACTATATGGCGTTATACGTTATGACGCATTACTATATGACGTTATACGTCAAACCGTAATTCTATATGACTTTATACGTTATGACGCATTGCTATATGGCCTTATACCTTAAACCGGAAATCTATATGATGTTATACGTTATGACGCATTACTGTACGACGTTAGACGTTAAACCGTAATTCTGTATGACGTTATACGTTATGACGTTTTACTATGTGACGTTATACGTTATGCCGTACTTCTATATGACGTTATACGTCATGTCGCCTTATTATATGACATTATACGTCATGACGCAATACTATATGACGTTATACGTTATGACGCATTACTATATGACGTTATAGGTTATGACGTATTACTATATGACGTTATACGTTAAACCGTAATTCTATATGACGTTATACGCCAAACCGTAATTCTACGTGACGTTATACGTTATGACGTACTTCTATGTGACCTTATACGTTATGACGTAATTCTCTATGACGTTGGACGTCATGACGCCTTACTATATGGCGATATACGTTATGACGCATTACTATATGACGTTATACGTTATGACGTATTACTACGTGACGTTATACGTTACGACGTAATTCTATATGACGTAATACGTCATGTCGCCTTATTATATGACATTATATATTATGCCGTAATTCTATATGACGTTATACGGTATGACGAATTACTGTATGACGTTAGACGTTAAACCGTAATTCTGTATGACGTTATACATTATGACGTTTTACTATGTGACGTTATACGATATGCCGTACTTCTATATGACGTTATACGTCATGTCGCCTTATTATATGACATTATACGTCATGACGCAATACTATATGACGTTATACGTTATGACGCATTACTATATGACGTTATACGTTATGACGTATTACTATATGACGTTAGACGTTAAACCGTAATTCTGTATGACGTTATACGTTATGACGCATTGCTATATGGCGTTATACGTTATGACGTATTACTATGAGACGTTATCCGTTATGACGTAATGCTATATGACGTTATACGGTATGACGAATTACTGTATGACGTTATACGTTATGGCGCATTACTATGAGACGTTATCCGTTATGACGTAATGCTATACGACGTTATCCGTTATGACGTAATGCTATATGGCGTTATACGTTATGACGCATTACTATATGACGTTATACGTTATGACGTATTACTATGCGACGTTATCCGTTATGACGTAATGCTATACGACGTTATACGGTATGACGAATTACTGTATGACGTTATACGTTATGACGCATTACTATATGACGTTATACGTTAAACCGGAATTCTATATGACTTTATACGTTATGACACATTGCTATATGGCGTTATACGTTAAACCGGAATTCTATATGATGTTATACGTTATGACGCATTACTGTATGACGTTAGACGTTAAACCGTAATTCTGTATGACGTTATACATTATGACGTTTTACTATGTGACGTTATACGATATGCCGTACTTCTATATGACGTTATACGTCATGTCGCCTTATTATATGACATTATACGTCATGACGCAATACTATATGACGTTATACGTTATGACGCATTACTATATGACGTTATACGTTATGACGTATTACTATATGACGTTATACGTTCAACCGTAATTCTATATGACGTTATACGCAAAACCGTAATTCTACGTGACTTTATACGTTATGACGTACTTCTATGTGACGTTATACGTTATGACGTAATTCTATATGACGTTGTACGTCATGACGCCTTGCTATATGACGTTATACGTTATGACGCAATACTATATGACGTTAAACGTTATGACGTATTACTATGTGACGTTATAAGTTATGACGCATTACTATGTGACGTTATACGTTATGATGTATTACTATGTGATGTTCTTGTTATGAGGTAAATCTATATCACGTTATACGACATGACGCAATACTATATGACGTTATACGTCATGACGCAATACTATATGATGTTATACGTTATGACGCATTACTATATGACGTTATACGTTATGACGTATTACTATATGACGTTATACGTTATGACGTATTACTATACTACGCTATACGTTAAACCGTAATTCTAAATGACGTTATATGCAAAACCGTAATTCTATATGACGTTATACGGTATGACGCATTACTGTATGACGTTGTAAGTTATGACGCAATACTATATGACGTTATACGTTATGACGCATTACTATATTTCGTTATACGTTATGACGCATTACTATATGACGTTATACGTTATGACGCAATACTATGTGACGTTGTAAGTTATGACGTAATTCTATATGACGTTATACGTTATGATGTATTACTATGTGATGTTCTTGTTATGAGGTAAATCTATATGACGTTATACGCCATGACGCCTTACTATATGGCGATATACGTTATGACGCATTAGTATATGACGTTATACGTTATGACGTATTACTACGTGACGTTATACGTTACGACGTAATTCTATATGACGTTATACGTCATGTCGCCTTATTATATGACATTATACGTTATGCCGTAATTCTATATGACGTTATACTGTATGACGAATTACTGTATGACGTTATACGTTATGACGCATTGCCATATGGCGTTATACGTTAAACCGGAAATCTATATGATGTTGTACGTTATGACGCATTACTGTATGACGTTAGACGTTAAACCGTAATTCTGTATGACGTTATACGTTATGACGTTTTACTATGTGACGTTATACGTTATGCCGTACTTCTGTATGACGTTATACGTCATGTCGCTTTATTATATGACTTTATACGTCCTGACGCAATACTATATGACGTTATACGCTATGACGTATTACTATATGACGTTATACGTTAAACCGTAATTCTATATGACGTTATACGCAAAACCGTAATTCTACGTGACGTTATACGTTATGCCGTACTTCTATATGACGTTATACGTCATGTCGCCTTATTATATGACTTTATACGTCTTGACGCAATACCATATGATGTTATACGTTATGACGCAATACTATATGGCGTTATACGTTATGACGCATTACTATATGACGTTATACGTAATACCGTAATTCTATATGACGTTATACGTTATGACGCATTGCTATATGGCGTTATACGTTAAGCCGGAATTCTATATGACGTTATACGTCATGTCGCCTTATTATATGTCGTTATACGTCATGACGCAATACTATATGATGTTATACGTTATGACGCAATACTATATGGCGTTATACGTTATGACGCATTACTATATGACGTTATACGTTAAACCGTAATTCTGTAAGACGTTATACGTTAAACCGTAATTCTGCAAGACGTTATACGTTATGACGCATTGCTATATGGCGTTATACGTTATGACGTATTACTATGAGACGTTATCCGTTATGACGTAATGCTATACGACGTTATACGGTATGACGAATTACTGTATGACGTTATACGTTATGACGCATTACTATATGACGTTATACGTAATACCGTAATTCTATATGACGTTATACGTTATGACGCATTGCTATATGGCGTTATACGTTAAGCCGTACTTCTATATGACGTTATACGTCATGTCGCCTTATTATATGACTTTATACGTCATGACGCAATACTATATGACGTTATACGTTATGACGCATTGCTATATGACGTTATACGTTATGACGTATTACTATATGACGTTATACGTTAAACCGTAATTCTATATGACGTTATACGGTATGACGCATTACTATATGACGTTGTAAGTTATGACGCAATACTATATGACGTTATACGTTATGACGCATTACTATATTTCGTTATACGTTATGACGCATTACTATATGACGTTATACGTTATGACGCATTGCTATATGGCGTTATACGTTATGACGCATTACTATATGACGTTATACGTCATGTCGCCTTATTATATGACATTATACGTTATGCCGTAATTCTATATGACGTTATACTGTATGACGAATTACTGTATGACGTTATACGTTATGACGCATTGCCATATGGCGTTATACGTTAAGCCGGAATTCTATATGACGTTATTCGTCATGTCGCCTTATTATATGACGTTATACGTCATGACGCAATACTATATGATGTTATACGTTATGACGCATTGCTATATGGCGTTATACGTTATGACGCATTACTATATGACGTTATACGTTAAACCGTAATTCTGTAAGACGTTATACGTTATGACGCATTACTGTATGACGTTAGACGTTAAACCGTAATTCTGTATGACGTTATACGTTATGACGTTTTACTATGTGACGTTATACGTTATGCCGTAATTCTATATGACGTTATACTTTATTACGAATTACTGCATGACGTTATACGTTATGGCGTATTACTACGTGACGTTAAACATTATGCCGTAATTCTATATGACGTTATACGTTATGACGCATTGCTACATGGCGTTATACGTTAAACCGGAATTCTATATGACGTTATACGTTATGACGTATTACTATGTGACGTTATACGTTATGACGTAATGCTGTATGACGATATACCTTATGACGTACTACTATGCGACGTTATATGTTATGCCGTAATTCTATATGACGTTATACGATATGACGCATTACTGTATGACGTTATACGTTATGACGTATTACTATGTGACGCCATACGTTATGACGCACTACTATATCACGTTATACGTTAAACCGTAATTCTGTATGACGTTATACGTTATGACGCATTACTATATGACGTTATACGTCATAACGCAATACTATATGACGTTATACGTTATGACGTATTACTATGTGACGTTATAAGTTATGACGTAATTCTATATGACGTTATACGTTATGATGTATTACTATGTGATGTTCTACGTTATGAGGTAAATCTATATGACGTTATACGTCATGACGCAATACTATGTGACGTTATACGTTATGACGCATTACTATATGGCGTTATACGTTATGACGCATTACTATATGACGTTATACGTTATGACGTATTACTACGTGACGTTATACGTTACGACGTAAGTCTATATGACGTAATACGTCATGTCGCCTTATTATATGACATTATATATTATGCCGTAATTCTATATGACGTTATACGGTATGACGAATTACTGTATGACGTTATACGTTATGACGCATTGCTATATGGCGTTATACGTTAAACCGGAATTCTATATGATGTTATACGTTATGACGCATTACTGTATGACGTTAGACGTTCAACCGTAATTCTATATGACGTTATACGCAAAACCGTAATTCTACGTGACGTTATACGTTATGACGTACTTCTATGTGACGTTATACGTTATGACGTAATTCTATATGACGTTGTACGTCATGACGCCTTACTATATGACGTTATACGTTATGACGCAATACTATATGACGTTATACGTTATGACGTATTACTATGTGACGTTATAAGTTATGACGCATTACTATGTGACGTTATACGTTAAGATGTATTACTATGTGATGTTCTTGTTATGAGGTAAATCTATATCACGTTATACGACATGAGGCAATACTATATGACGTTATACGTCATGACGCAATACTATATGACGTTATACGTTATGACGCATTACTATATGACGTTATACGTTATGACGTATTACTATATGACGTTATACGTTAAACCGTAATTCTATATGACGTTATACGCAAAACCGTAATTCTACGTGACGTTATACGTTATGACGTACTTCTATGAGACGTTATACGTTATGACGTAATTCTATATGACGTTGTACGTCATGACGCCTTACTATATGACGATATACGTCATGTCGCCTTATTATATGACATTATACGTCATGACGCAATACTATATGACGTTATACGTTATGACGCATTACTATATGACGTTATACGTTATGACGTATTACTATATGACGTTATACGTTCAACCGTAATTCTATATGACGTTATACGCAAAACCGTAATTCTACGTGACGTTATACGTTATGACGTACTTCTATGTGACGTTATACGTTATGACGTAATTCTATATGACGTTGTACGTCATGACGCCTTACTATATGGCGATATACGTTATGACGTATTACTATATGACGTTATACGTTATGATGTATTACTATGTGATGTTCTTGTTATGAGGTAAATCTATATGACGTTATACGTCAAACCGTAATTCTATATGACTTTATACGTTATGAGGCATTGCTATATGGCCTCATACGTTAAACCGGAATTCTATACGATGTTATGCGTTATGACGCATTACTGTATGACGTTAGACGTTAAACCGTAATTCTGTATGACGTTATACGTTATGACGTTTTACTATGTGACGTTATACGTTAAGCCGTACTTCTATGTGACGTTATACGTCATGTCGCCTTATTATATGACATTATACGTCATGACGCAATACTATATGACGTTATACGTTATGGCGCATTACTATATGACGTTATACGTTATGACGTATTACTATATGACGTTATACGTTAAACCGTAATTCTATATGACGTTATACGCAAAACCGTAATTCTACGTGACGTTATACGTTATGGCGTACTTCTATGTGACATTATACGTTATGACGTAATTCTATATGACGTTGTACGTCATGACGCCTTACTATATGGCGATATACGTTATGACGCATGACTATATGACGTTATACGTTATGACGTATTACTACGTGACGTTATACGTTACGACGTAGTTCTATATGACGTTATACGTCATGTCGCCTTATTATATGACATTATACGTTATGCCGTAATTCTATATGACGTTATACTGTATGACGAATTACTGTATGACGTTATACGTTATGACGCATTGCCATATGGCGTTATACGTTAAACCGGAATTCTATATGATGTTGTACGTTATGACGCATTACTGTATGACGTTAGACGTTAAACCGTAATTCTGTATGACGTTATACGTTATGACGTTTTACTATGTGACGTTATACGTTATGCCGTACTTCTGTATGACGTTATACGTCATGTCGCTTTATTATATGACTTTATACGTCCTGACGCAATACTATATGACGTTATACGCTATGACGTATTACTATATGACGTTATACGTTAAACCGTAATTCTATATGACGTTATACGCAAAACCGTAGTTCTACGTGACGTTATACGTTATGCCGTACTTCTATATGACGTTATACGTCATGTCGCCTTATTATATGACTTTATACGTCTTGACGCAATACTATATGATGTTATACGTTATGACGCAATACTATATGGCGTTATACGTTATGACGCATTACTATATGACGTTATACGTAATACCGTAATACTATATGACGTTATACGTTATGACGCATTGCTATATGGCGTTATACGTTAAGCCGGAAATCTATATGACGTTATACGTCATGTCGCCTTATTATATGTCGTTATACGTCATGGCGCAATACTATATGATGTTATACGTTATGACGCAATACTATATGGCGTTATACGTTATGACGCATTACTATATGACGTTATACGTTAAACCGTAATTCTGTAAGACGTTATACGTTAAACCGTAATTCTGTAAGACGTTATACGTTATGACGCATTGCTATATGGCGTTATACGTTATGACGTATTACTATGAGACGTTATCCGTTATGACGTAATGCTATACGACGTTATACGGTATGACGAATTACTGTATGACGTTATACGTTATGACGCATTACTATATGACGTTATACGTTAAGCCGTACTTCTATATGACGTTATACGTCATGTCGCCTTATTATATGACTTTATACGTCATGACGCAATACTATATGACGTTATACGTTATGACGCATTACTATATGACGTTATACGTTATGACGTATTACTATATGACGTTATACGTTAAACCGTAATTCTATATGACGTTATACGGTATGACGCATTACTATATGACGTTGTAAGTTATGACGCAATACTATATGACGTTATACGTTATGACGCATTACTATATTTCGTTATACGTTATGACGCATTACTATATGACGTTATACGTTATGACGCATTGCTATATGGCGTTATACGTTATGACGCATTACTATATGACGTTATACGTCATGTCGCCTTATTATATGACATTATACGTTATGCCGTAATTCTATATGACGTTATACTGTATGACGAATTACTGTATGACGTTATACGTTATGACGCATTGCCATATGGCGTTATACGTTAAGCCGGAATTCTATATGACGTTATACGTCATGTCCCCTTATTATATGACGTTATACGTCATGACGCAATACTATATGATGTTATACGTTATGACGCATTGCTGTATGGCGTTATACGTTATGACGCATTACTATATGACGTTATACGTTAAACCGTAATTCTGTAAGACGTTATACGTTATGACGCATTGCTATATGGCGTTATACGTTATGACGTATTACTATGAGACGTTATCCGTTATGACGTAATGCTATACGACGTTATACGGTATGACGAATTACTGTATGACGTTATACGTTATGACGCATTACTATATGACGTTATACGTTAAACCGTAACTCTATGTGACGCTATACGTTATGACGCATTACTATATGATGTTATACGTTATTACGCATTACTATATGACGTTATACGTTATGGCGTATTACCACGTGACGTTAAACATTATGCCGTAATTCTATATGACGTTATACGTTATGACGCATTGCTATATGGCGTTATACGTTAAACCGGAATTCTATATGACGTTATACGTTATGCCGTACTACTATGCGACGTTATACGTTATACCGTAATTCTATATGACGTTATACGTCATGACGCAATACTATATGATGTTATACGTTATGACGCATTACTATATGGCGTTATACGTTATGACGCATTACTATATGACTTTATACGCTAAACCGTAATTCTGTATAACGTTATACGTTATGACGCATTGCTATATGGCGTTATACGTTAAACCGTAATTCTGTATGACGCTATACGTTATGACGCATTGCTATATGGCGTTATACGTTAAACCGGAATTCTATATGACGTTATACTTTATGACGCATTACTATATGACGTTATACGTTATGACGCATTGCTATATGGCGTTAGACGTTATGACGCATTACTATATGACGTTACACGTCATGTCGCCTTATTATATGACATTATTCGTCATGACGCAATACTATATGACGTTATACGTTATGACGTATTACTATATGACGTTATACGTTATGACGCATTACTATATGGCGTTATACGTTATGACGCATTACTATATGACGTTATACGTTATGACGCATTACTATATGACGTTATACGTCATGTCGCCTTAATATATGACATTATTCGTCATGACGCAATACTATATGACATTATTCGTCATGACGCAATACTATATGACGTTATACGTTATGACGTATTACTATATGACGTTATACGTTATGACGCATTACTATATGGCGTTATACGTTATGACGCATTACTATATGACGTTATACGTTATGACGCATTACTATATGACGTTATACGTCATGTCGCCTTAATATATGACATTATTCGTCATGACGCATTACTATATGACTTTATACGTTAAACCGTAATTCTGTATAACGTTATACGTTATGACGCATTACTATATGGCGTTATACGTTATGACGCAATACTATATGACGTTATACGTTATGACGTATTACTATATGACGTTATACGTTATCCCGGAATTCTATATGTCTTTATACGTTAAGACGTATTACCTTGTGGCGTTATCCGTTATGACGCATTGCTATGTTGCGTTATACGTTAAACCGGAATTCTATATGACGTTATACGTTATGACGCATTACTATATGACGTTATACGTCATGTCGCCTTATTATATGACATTATTCGTCATAACGCAATACTATATGACGTTATACGTTATGACGCATTACTCTATGACGATATACGTTATGGCGCATTACTATATGACGTTATACGTCATGACGCAATACTATATGATGTTATACGTTATGACGCATTACTATATGGCGTTATACGTTATGACGCATTACTGTATGGCGTTATACGTTATGACGCAATACTATATGACGTTATACGTTATGACGTATTACTATATGACGTTATACGTTATCCCGGAATTCTATATGTCTTTATACGTTAAGACGTATTACCTTGTGGCGTTATCCGTTATGACGCATTGCTATGTTGCGTTATACGTTAAACCGGAATTCTATATGACGTTATACGTTATGGCGCATTACTATATGACGTTATACGTCCTGACGCAATACTATATGATGTTATACGTTATGACGCATTACTATATGGCGTTATACGTTATGACGCATTACTATATGGCGTTATACGTTATGACGCATTACTATATGACTTTATACGTTAAACCGGAATTCTATATGACGTTATACGTTATGACGCATTACTATATGACGTTATACGTCATGTCGCCTTATTATATGACATTATTCGTCATAACGCAATACTATATGACGTTATACGTTATGACGCATTACTCTATGACGATATACGTTATGGCGCATTACTATATGACGTTATACAGTATGACGCATTACTATATGACGTTATACGTTATGACGCATTGCTATATGGCGTTAGACGTTATGACGCAATACTATATGACGTTATATGTTATGACGCATTACTATATGACGTTATATGTTATGACACATTACTATATGGCGTTATACGTTATGACGCATTACTGTATGACGTTATACGTTATGACGCATTACTATATGACGTTATACGTCATGTCGCCTTATTATATGACATTATTCGTCATGACGCAATACTATATGACGTTATACGTTATGACGTATTACTATATGACGTTATACGTTATGACGCATTACTATATGACGTTATACGTTAAGACGTATTACTGTGTGACGTTATACGTTATGACGCATTGCTATGTGGCGTTATACGTTAAACCGGAATTCTATATGACGTTATACGATAAGACGCATTACTATATGACGTTATACGTCATGTCGCCTTATTATATAACATTATTCGTCATGACGCATTACTATATGACGTTATACGTTGTGACGCATTACTATATGACGATATACGTTATGACGCATTACTATATGACGTTAGACGTTATGACGCAATACTATATGACGTTATATGTTATAACGCATTACTATATGCCGTTATACGTTACGACGCATTACTATATGGCGTTATACGTTATGACGCATTACTATATGACGTTATACGTTATGACGCATTACTATATGACGTTATACGTCATGTCGCCTTATTATATGACATTATTCGTCATGACGCAATACTATATGACGTTATACGTTATGACGTATTACTATATGACGTTATACGTTATGACGTTTTACTATGTGACGTTATACGTTATGCCGTAATTCTATATGACGTTATACGTCATGACGCAATACTATATGACGTTATACGTTATGACGCATTACTATATGACCTTGCAAGTTATGACGTATTACTATATGATGATATACGTTATGCCGGAATTCTATATGACGTTATACGTTATGACGCATTACTATATGACGTTATACGTTATGACGCATTGCTATATGGCGTTAGACGTTATGACGCAATACTATATGACGTTATATGTTATGACGCATTACTATATGGCGTTATACGTTATGACGCATTACTATATGACGTTATACGTTATGACGCATTACTATATGACGTTATACGTCATGTCGCCTTATTATATGACATTATTCGTCATGACGCAATACTATATGACGTTATACGTTATGACGTATTACTATATGACGTTATACGTTATGACGCATTACTATATTTCGTTATTCGTTATGACGCATTACTATATGACGTTATACGTTATGACGCATTACTACATGGCGTTATACGTTCTGACGCATTACTATATGACCTTGTAAGTTATGCCGTATTACTATATGACGATATACGTTATGCCGGAATTCTATATGACGTTATACGTTATGACGCAATTACTGTATGGCGTTATAGGATATGACGCATTACTCTTTTGACGTTATACGTTAAACCGTAATTGTATATGACGTTATACGTTATGACGTAATTCTATATGACGCTATACGTCATGTCGCCTTATTTTATGACGTTATACGTCATGACGCAATACTATATGACGTTATACGTTATGACGCATTACTATATGGCGTTATACGTTATGACGCATTACTATATGACGTGATACGTTATGACGCATTACTATATGGCGTTATACGTTATGACGCATTACTATATGACGTTATACGTTATGACGCATTACTATATGACGTTATACGTCATGTCGCCTTATTATATGACATTATTCGTCATGACGCAATACTATATGACATTATACGTTATGACGTATTACTATATGACGTTATACGTTATCCCGGAATTCTATATGTCTTTATACGTTAAGACGTATTACTATGTGGCGTTATACGTTATGACGCATTGCTATGTTGCGTTATACGTTAAACCGGAATTCTATATGACGTTATACGTTATGACGCATTACTATATGACGTTATACGTCATGTCGCCTTATTATATGACATTATTCGTCATGACGCAATACTATATGACGTTATACGTTATGACGCATTACCCTATGACGATATACGTTATGGCGCATTACTATATGACGTTATACGTCATGACGCAATACTATATGATGTTATACGTTATGACGCATTACTATATGGCGTTATACGTTATGACGCATTACTATATGGCGTTATACGTTATGACGCATTACTATATGACTTTATACGTTAAACCGTAATTCTGTATAACGTTATACGTTATGACGCATTGCTATATGGCGTTATACGTTAAACCGTAATTCTGTATGACGTTATACGTTATGACGCATTGCTATATGGCGTTATACGTTAAACCGGAATTCTATATGACGTAATACGGTATGACGCATTACTATATGACGTTATACGTTATGACGCATTGCTATATAGCGTTAGACGTTATGACGCAATACTATATGACGTTATATGTTATGACGCATTACTATATGACGTTATATGTTATGACACATTACTATATGGCGTTATACGTTATGACGCATTACGGTATGACGTTATACGTTATGACGCATTACTATATGACGTTATACGTCATGTCGACTTATTATATGACATTATTCGTCATGACGCAATACTATATAACGTTATACGTTATGACGTATTACTATATGACGTTATACGTTATGACGCATTACTATATGACGTTATACGTTAAGACGTATTACTATGTGACGTTATACGTTATGACGCATTGCTATGTGGCGTTATACGTTAAACCGGAATTCTATATGACGTTATACGATAAGACGCATTACTATATGACGTTATACGTCATGTCGCCTTATTATATGACATTATTCGTCATGACGCATTACTATATGACGTTATACGTTGTGACGCAATACTATATGACGTTATACGTTATGACGCATTACTACATGACGTTATACGTCATGACGGAATACTATATGATGTTATACGTTATGACGCATTGCTATATGGCGTTATACGTTCACCCGGTATTCTATATGACTTTATACGTTTTGACGTATTACTATATGACGTTATACGTTATCCTGGAATTCTATATGTCTTAATGCGTTACGACGCATTACTATATGGCGTTATACGTTATGACGCATTACTATATGGCGTTATACGTTATGACGCATTACTATATGACGTTATACGTTATGACGCATTGCTATATGGCGTTAGACGTTATGACGCAATACTATATGACGTTATACGTTAAGACGTATTACTATGTGACGTTATACGTTATGACGCATTGCTATGTGGCGTTATACGTTAAACCGGAATTCTATATGACGTTATACGATAAGACGCATTACTATATGACGTTATACGTCATGTCGCCTTATTATATGACATTATTCGTCATGACGCATTACTATATGACGTTATACGTTGTGACGCATTACTATATGACGATATACGTTATGACGCATTACTACATGACGTTATACGTCATGACGCATTGCTATATGCCGTTATACGTTCACCCGGTATTCTATATGACTTTATACGTTTTGACGTATTACTATATGACGTTATACGTTATCCTGGAATTCTATATGTCTTAATGCGTTACGACGCATTACTATATGGCGTTATACGTTATGACGCATTACTATATGACGTTATACGTTATGACGCAATACTATATGACGTTATATGTCATGTCGCCTTATTATATGACATTATTCGTCATGACGCAATACTATATGACGTTATAAGTTATGACGTATTACTATATGACGTTATACGTTATGACGTTTTACTATGTGACGTTATACGTTATGCCGTAATTCTATATGACGTTATACGTCATGACGCAATACTATATGACGTTATACGTTATGACGCATTACTATATGACCTTGTAAGTTATGACGTATTACTATATGATGATATACGTTATGCCGGAATTCTATATGACGTTATACGTTATGACACAATTACTATATGGCGTTATAGGATATGACGCATTACTCTTTTGACGTTATACGTTAAACCGTAATTGTATATGACGTTATACGTTATGACGTAATTCTATATGACGTTATACGTCATGTCGCCTTATTATATGACGTTATACGTCATGACGCAATACTATATGACGTTATACGTTATGACGCATTACTATATGGCGTTATACGTTATGACGCATTACTATATGACGTTATTCGTTATAACGCATTGCTATATGGCGTTATACGTTATGACGCATTGCTATATGGCGTTAGACGTTATGACGCAATACTATATGACGTTATACGTTAAGACGTATTACTATGTGACGTTATACGTTATGACGCATTGCTATGTGGCGTTATACGTTAAACCGGAATTCTATATGACGTTATACGATAAGACGCATTACTATATGACGTTATACGTCATGTCGCCTTATTATATGACATTATTCGTCATGACGCATTACTATATGACGTTATACGTTGTGACGCATTACTATATGACGATATACGTTATGACGCATTACTACATGACGTTATACGTCATGACGCATTGCTATATGCCGTTATACGTTCACCCGGTATTCTATATGACTTTATACGTTTTGACGTATTACTATATGACGTTATACGTTATCCTGGAATTCTATATGTCTTAATGCGTTACGACGCATTACTATATGGCGTTATACGTTATGACGCATTACTATATGACGTTATACGTTATGACGCATTACTATATGACGTTATATGTCATGTCGCCTTATTATATGACATTATTCGTCATGACGCAATACTATATGACGTTATAAGTTATGACGTATTACTATATGACGTTATACGTTATGACGTTTTACTATGTGACGTTATACGTTATGCCGTAATTCTATATGACGTTATACGTCATGACGCAATACTATATGACGTTATACGTTATGACGCATTACTATATGACCTTGTAAGTTATGACGTATTACTATATGATGATATACGTTATGCCGGAATTCTATATGACGTTATACGTTATGACACAATTACTATATGGCGTTATAGGATATGACGCATTACTCTTTTGACGTTATACGTTAAACCGTAATTGTATATGACGTTATACGTTATGACGTAATTCTATATGACGTTATACGTCATGTCGCCTTATTATATGACGTTATACGTCATGACGCAATACTATATGACGTTATACGTTATGACGCATTACTATATGGCGTTATACGTTATGACGCATTACTATATGACGTTATTCGTTATAACGCATTGCTATATGGCGTTATACGTTATGACGCATTGCTATATGGCGTTATACGTTATGACGCATTACTATATGACGATATACGTTATGACGCATTACTATATGACGTTATACGTCATGACGCAATACTATATGATGTTATACGTTATGACGCATTACTACATGGCGTTATACGTTATGACGCATTACTATATGACGTTATACGTCATGTCGCCTTATTATATGACATTATTCGTCATGACGCAATACTATATGACGTTATACGTTATGACGCATTACTCTATGACGATATACGTTATGACGCATTACTACATGATGTTATACGTCATGACGCAATACTATATGATGTTATACGTTATGACGCATTACTATATGACTTTATACGTTAAACCGTAATTCTGTATAACGTTATACGTTATGACGCATTGCTATATGGCGTTATACGTTGAACCGTAATTCTGTATGACGCTATACGTTATGACGCATTGCTATATGGCATTATACGTTAAACCGGAATTCTATATGACGTTATACGTTATGACGCATTACTATATGACGTTATACGTTATGACGCATTGCTATATGGCGTTAGACGTTATGACGCAATACTATATGACGTTATATGTTATGACGCATTACTATATGGCGTTATACGTTATGACGCATTACTATATGACGTTATACGTTATGACGCATTACTATATGACGTTATACGTCATGTCGCCTTATTATATGACATTATTCGTCATGACGCAATACTATATGACGTTATACGTTATGACGTATTACTATATGACGTTATACGTTATGACGCATTACTATATGGCGTTATACGTTATGACGCATTACTATATGACGTTATACGTTATGACGCATTACTACATGGCGTTATACGTTCTGACGCATTACTATATGACGTTATACGTTATGACACGTTACTATATGGCGTTATACGTTATGACGCATTACTATATGACGTTATACGTTATGACGCATTACTATATGACGTTATACGTCATGTCGCCTTATTATATGACATTATTCGTCATGACGCAATACTATATGACGTTATATGTTATGACGTATTACTATATGACGTTATACGTTATCCCGGATTTCTATATTTTTTTATACGTTAAGACGTATTACCATGTGGCGTTATACGTTATGACGCATTGCTATTTGGCGTTATACGTTAAACCGGAATTCTATATGACGTTATACGTTATGACGCATTACTATATGACGTTATACGTCATGTCGCCTTATTATATGACATTATTCGTCATGACGCAATACTATATGACGTTATACGTTATGACGCATTACTCTATGACGATATACGTTATGACGCATTACTATATGACGTTATACGTCATGACGCAATACTATATGATGTTATACGTTATGACGCATTACTACATGGCGTTATACGTTATGACGCATTACTATATGACGTTATACGTTATGACGCATTGCTATATGGCGTTAGACGTTATGACGCAATACTATATGACGTTATATGTTATGACGCATTACTATATGGCGTTATACGTTATGACGCATTACTATATGACGTTATACGTTATGACGCATTACTATATGACGTTACACGTCATGTCGCCTTATTATATGACATTATTCGTCATGACGCAATACTATGTGACGTTATACGTTATGACGTATTACTATATGACGTTATACGTTATGACGCATTACTATATGGCGTTATACGTTATGACGCATTACTATATGACGTTATACGTTATGACGCATTACTATATGACGTTACACGTCATGTCGCCTTATTATATGACATTATTCGTCATGACGCAATACTATGTGACGTTATACGTTATGACGTATTACTATATGACGTTATACGTTATGACGCATTACTATATGGCGTTATACGTTATGACGCATTACTATATGGCGTTATACGTTATGACGCATTACTCTATGACGATATACGTTATGCCGTAATTCTATTTGACGTTATACGTCATGTCGCCTTATTACATGACGTTATATGTCATGACGCAATACTATATGACGTTATACGTTATGACGCATTACTATATGGCGTTATACGTTATGACGCATTACTATATGACGTTATTCGTTATAACGCATTGCTATATGGCGTTATACGTTATGACGCATTGCTATATGGCGTTATACGTTATGACGCATTACTATATGACGTTATACGTTATGACGCATTACTATATGGCGTTAGATGTTATGACGCAATACTATATGACGTTATACGTTATGACGCATTACTATATGGCGTTATACGTTATGACGCATTACTGTATGGCGTTATACGTTATGACGCATTACTATATGACTTTATACGTTAAACCGTAATTCTGTATAACGTTATACGTTATGACGCATTACTATATGGCGTTATACGTTATGACGCAATACTATATGACGTTATACGTTATGACGTATTACTATATGACGTTATACGTTATCCCGGAATTCTATATGTCTTTATACGTTAAGACGTATTACCTTGTGGCGTTATCCGTTATGACGCATTGCTATGTTGCGTTATACGTTAAACCGGAATTCTATATGACGTTATACGTTATGACGCATTACTATATGACGTTATACGTCATGTCGCCTTATTATATGACATTATTCGTCATAACGCAATACTATATGACGTTATACGTTATGACGCATTACTCTATGACGATATACGTTATGGCGCATTACTATATGACGTTATACGTCATGACGCAATACTATATGATGTTATACGTTATGACGCATTACTATATGGCGTTATACGTTATGACGCATTACTATATGGCGTTATACGTTATGACGCAATACTATATGACGTTATACGTTATGACGTATTACTATATGACGTTATACGTTATCCCGGAATTCTATATGTCTTTATACGTTAAGACGTATTACCTTGTGGCGTTATCCGTTATGACGCATTGCTATGTTGCGTTATACGTTAAACCGGAATTCTATATGACGTTATACGTTATGGCGCATTACTATATGACGTTATACGTCATGACGCAATACTATATGATGTTATACGTTATGACGCATTACTATATGGCGTTATACGTTATGACGCATTACTATATGAAGTTATACGTTATGACGCATTACTATATGACTTTATACGTTAAACCGGAATTCTATATGACGTTATACGTTATGACGCATTACTATATGACGTTATACGTCATGTCGCCTTATTATATGACATTATTCGTCATAACGCAATACTATATGACGTTATACGTTATGACGCATTACTCTATGACGATATACGTTATGGCGCATTACTATATGACGTTATACAGTATGACGCATTACTATATGACGTTATACGTTATGACGCATTGCTATATGGCGATAGACGTTATGACGCAATACTATATGACGTTATATGTTATGACGCATTACTATATGACGTTATATGTTATGACACATTACTATATGGCGTTATACGTTATGACGCATTACTGTATGACGTTATACGTTATGACGCATTACTATATGACGTTATACGTCATGTCGCCTTATTATATGACATTATTCGTCATGACGCAATACTATATGACGTTATACGTTATGACGTATTACTATATGACGTTATACGTTATGACGCATTACTATATGACGTTATACGTTAAGACGTATTACTATGTGACGTTATACGTTATGACGCATTGCTATGTGGCGTTATACGTTAAACCGGAATTCTATATGACGTTATACGATAAGACGCATTACTATATGACGTTATACGTCATGTCGCCTTATTATATAACATTATTCGTCATGACGCATTACTATATGACGTTATACGTTGTGACGCATTACTATATGACGATATACGTTATGACGCATTACTATATGACGTTATACGTCATGACGGAATACTATATGATGTTATACGTTATGACGCATTGCTATATGGCGTTATACGTTTACCCGGTATTCTATATGACTTTATACGTTAAGACGTATTACTATATGACGTTATACGTCATGTCGCCTTATTATATGACATTATTCGTCATGACGCATTACTATATGACGTTATACGTTGTGACGCATTACTATATGACGTTATACGTTGTGACGCATTACTTTATATGACGTTATACGTTGTGACGCATTACTATATGACGTTATACGTTATGACGTATTACTATATGACGTTATACGTTATCCTGGAATTCTATATGTCTTAATACGTTATGACGCATTACTATATGGCGTTATACGTTATGACGCATTACTATATGACTTTATACGTTAAACCGTAATTCTCTATAACGTTATACGTTATGACGCATTGCTATGTGGCGTTATACGTTAAACCGGAATTCTATATGACTTTATACGTTAAGACGTATTACTATGTGACGTTATACGTTATGACGCATTGCTATGTGGCGTTATACGTTAAACCGGATTTCTATATGACGTTATACGGTATGACGCATTACTATATGACGTTATACGTCATGACGCATTGCTATATGGCGTTAGACGTTATGACGCAATACTATATGACGTTATATGTTATAACGCATTACTATATGCCGTTATACGTTATGACGCATTACTATATGGCGTTATACGTTATGACGCATTACTATATGACGTTATACGTTATGACGCATTACTATATGACGTTATACGTCATGTCGCCTTATTATATGACATTATTCGTCATGACGCAATACTATATGACGTTATACGTTATGACGTATTACTATATGACGTTATACGTTATGACGTTTTACTATGTGACGTTATACGTTATGCCGTAATTCTATATGACGTTATACGTCATGACGCAATACTATATGACGTTATACGTTATGACGCATTACTATATGACGTTATACGTCATGTCGCCTTATTATATGACATTATTCGTCATGACGCAATACTATATGACATTATACGTTATGACGTATTACTATATGACGTTATACGTTATCCCGGAATTCTATATGTCTTTATACGTTAAGACGTATTACTATGTGGCGTTATACGTTATGACGCATTGCTATGTTGCGTTATACGTTAAACCGGAATTCTATATGACGTTATACGTTATGACGCATTACTATATGACGTTATACGTCATGTCGCCTTATTATATGACATTATTCGTCATGACGCAATACTATATGACGTTATACGTTATGACGCATTACCCTATGACGATATACGTTATGGCGCATTACTATATGACGTTATACGTCATGACGCAATACTATATGATATTATACGTTATGACGCATTACTATATGGCGTTATACGTTATGACGCATTACTATATGGCGTTATACGTTATGACGCATTACTATATGACTTTATACGTTAAACCGTAATTCTGTATAACGTTATACGTTATGACTCATTGCTATATGGCGTTATACGTTAAACCGTAATTCTGTATGACGTTATACGTTATGACGCATTGCTATATGGCGTTATACGTTAAACCGGAATTCTATATGACGTTATACGGTATGACGCATTACTATATGACGTTATACGTTATGACGCATTGCTATATAGCGTTAGACGTTATGACGCAATACTATATGACGTTATATGTTATGACGCATTACTATATGACGTTATACGTCATGTCGCCTTATTATATGACATTATTCGTCATGACGCAATACTATATAACGTTATACGTTATGACGTATTACTATATGACGTTATACGTTATGACGCATTACTATATGACGTTATACGTTAAGACGTATTACTATGTGACGTTATACGTTATGACGCATTGCTATGTGGCGTTATACGTTAAACCGGAATTCTATATGACGTTATACGATAAGACGCATTACTATATGACGTTATACGTCATGTCGCCTTATTATATGACATTATTCGTCATGACGCATTACTATATGACGTTATACGTTGTGACGCATTACTATATGACGATATACGTTATGACGCATTACTACATGACGTTATACGTCATGACGGAATACTATATGATGTTATACGTTATGACGCATTGCTATATGGCGTTATACGTTCACCCGGTATTCTATATGACTTTATACGTTTTGACGTATTACTATATGACGTTATACGTTATCCTGGAATTCTATATGTCTTAATGCGTTACGACGCATTACTATATGGCGTTATACGTTATGACGCATTACTATATGACTTTATACGTTAAACCGTAATTCTCTATAACGTTATACGTTATGACGCATTGCTATGTGGCGTTATACGTTAAACCGGAATTCTATATGACTTTATACGTTAAGACGTATTACTATGTGACGTTATACGTTATGACGCATTGCTATGTGGCGTTATACGTTAAACCGGAATTCTATATGACGTTATACGGTATGACGCATTACTATATGACGTTATACGTTATGACGCATTGCTATATGGCGTTAGACGTTATGACGCAATACTATATGACGTTATATGTTATAACGCATTACTATATGCCGTTATAAGTTATGACGTATTACTATATGACGTTATACGTTATGACGTTTTACTATGTGACGTTATACGTTATGCCGTAATTCTATATGACGTTATACGTCATGACGCAATACTATATGACGTTATACGTTATGACGCATTACTATATGACCTTGTAAGTTATGACGTATTACTATATGATGATATACGTTATGCCGGAATTCTATATGACGTTATACGTTATGACGCAATTACTATATGGCGTTATAGGATATGACGCATTACTCTTTTGACGTTATACGTTAAACCGTAATTGTATATGACGTTATACGTTATGACGTAATTCTATATGACGTTATACGTTATGACGCATTACTATATGACGTTATACGTCATGTCGCCTTATTATATGACATTATTCGTCATGACGCAATACTATATGACGTTATACGTTATGACGTATTACTATATGACGTTATACGTTATGACGCATTACTATATGACGTTATACGTTAAGACGTATTACTATGTGACGTTATACGTTATGACGCATTGCTATGTGGCGTTATACGTTAAACCGGAATTCTATATGACGTTATACGATAAGACGCATTACTATATGACGTTATACGTCATGTCGCCTTATTATATAACATTATTCGTCATGACGCATTACTATATGACGTTATACGTTGTGACGCATTACTATATGACGATATACGTTATGACGCATTACTATATGACGTTATACGTCATGACGGAATACTATATGATGTTATACGTTATGACGCATTGCTATATGGCGTTATACGTTTACCCGGTATTCTATATGACTTTATACGTTAAGACGTATTACTATATGACGTTATACGTCATGTCGCCTTATTATATGACATTATTCGTCATGACGCATTACTATATGACGTTATACGTTGTGACGCATTACTATATGACGTTATACGTTGTGACGCATTACTTTATATGACGTTATACGTTGTGACGCATTACTATATGACGTTATACGTTATGACGTATTACTATATGACGTTATACGTTATCCTGGAATTCTATATGTCTTAATACGTTATGACGCATTACTATATGGCGTTATACGTTATGACGCATTACTATATGACTTTATACGTTAAACCGTAATTCTCTATAACGTTATACGTTATGACGCATTGCTATGTGGCGTTATACGTTAAACCGGAATTCTATATGACTTTATACGTTAAGACGTATTACTATGTGACGTTATACGTTATGACGCATTGCTATGTGGCGTTATACGTTAAACCGGATTTCTATATGACGTTATACGGTATGACGCATTACTATATGACGTTATACGTCATGACGCATTGCTATATGGCGTTAGACGTTATGACGCAATACTATATGACGTTATATGTTATAACGCATTACTATATGCCGTTATACGTTATGACGCATTACTATATGGCGTTATACGTTATGACGCATTACTATATGACGTTATACGTTATGACGCATTACTATATGACGTTATACGTCATGTCGCCTTATTATATGACATTATTCGTCATGACGCAATACTATATGACGTTATACGTTATGACGTATTACTATATGACGTTATACGTTATGACGTTTTACTATGTGACGTTATACGTTATGCCGTAATTCTATATGACGTTATACGTCATGACGCAATACTATATGACGTTATACGTTATGACGCATTACTATATGACGTTATACGTCATGTCGCCTTATTATATGACATTATTCGTCATGACGCAATACTATATGACATTATACGTTATGACGTATTACTATATGACGTTATACGTTATCCCGGAATTCTATATGTCTTTATACGTTAAGACGTATTACTATGTGGCGTTATACGTTATGACGCATTGCTATGTTGCGTTATACGTTAAACCGGAATTCTATATGACGTTATACGTTATGACGCATTACTATATGACGTTATACGTCATGTCGCCTTATTATATGACATTATTCGTCATGACGCAATACTATATGACGTTATACGTTATGACGCATTACCCTATGACGATATACGTTATGGCGCATTACTATATGACGTTATACGTCATGACGCAATACTATATGATATTATACGTTATGACGCATTACTATATGGCGTTATACGTTATGACGCATTACTATACGGCGTTATACGTTATGACGCATTACTATATGACTTTATACGTTAAACCGTAATTCTGTATAACGTTATACGTTATGACGCATTGCTATATGGCGTTATACGTTAAACCGTAATTCTGTATGACGTTATACGTTATGACGCATTGCTATATGGCGTTATACGTTAAACCGGAATTCTATATGACGTTATACGGTATGACGCATTACTATATGACGTTATACGTTATGACGCATTGCTATATAGCGTTAGACGTTATGACGCAATACTATATGACGTTATATGTTATGACGCATTACTATATGACGTTATACGTCATGTCGCCTTATTATATGACATTATTCGTCATGACGCAATACTATATAACGTTATACGTTATGACGTATTACTATATGACGTTATACGTTATGACGCATTACTATATGACGTTATACGTTAAGACGTATTACTATGTGACGTTATACGTTATGACGCATTGCTATGTGGCGTTATACGTTAAACCGGAATTCTATATGACGTTATACGATAAGACGCATTACTATATGACGTTATACGTCATGTCGCCTTATTATATGACATTATTCGTCATGACGCATTACTATATGACGTTATACGTTGTGACGCATTACTATATGACGATATACGTTATGACGCATTACTACATGACGTTATACGTCATGACGGAATACTATATGATGTTATACGTTATGACGCATTGCTATATGGCGTTATACGTTCACCCGGTATTCTATATGACTTTATACGTTTTGACGTATTACTATATGACGTTATACGTTATCCTGGAATTCTATATGTCTTAATGCGTTACGACGCATTACTATATGGCGTTATACGTTATGACGCATTACTATATGACTTTATACGTTAAACCGTAATTCTCTATAACGTTATACGTTATGACGCATTGCTATGTGGCGTTATACGTTAAACCGGAATTCTATATGACTTTATACGTTAAGACGTATTACTATGTGACGTTATACGTTATGACGCATTGCTATGTGGCGTTATACGTTAAACCGGAATTCTATATGACGTTATACGGTATGACGCATTACTATATGACGTTATACGTTATGACGCATTGCTATATGGCGTTAGACGTTATGACGCAATACTATATGACGTTATATGTTATAACGCATTACTATATGCCGTTATAAGTTATGACGTATTACTATATGACGTTATACGTTATGACGTTTTACTATGTGACGTTATACGTTATGCCGTAATTCTATATGACGTTATACGTCATGACGCAATACTATATGACGTTATACGTTATGACGCATTACTATATGACCTTGTAAGTTATGACGTATTACTATATGATGATATACGTTATGCCGGAATTCTATATGACGTTATACGTTATGACGCAATTACTATATGGCGTTATAGGATATGACGCATTACTCTTTTGACGTTATACGTTAAACCGTAATTGTATATGACGTTATACGTTATGACGTAATTCTATATGACGTTATACGTCATGTCGCCTTATTATATGACGTTATACGTCATGACGCAATACTATATGACGTTATACGTTATGACGCATTACTATATGGCGTTATACGTTATGACGCATTACTATATGACTTTATACGTTAAACCGTAATTCTCTATAACGTTATACGTTATGACGCATTGCTATGTGGCGTTATACGTTAAACCGGAATTCTATATGACTTTATACGTTAAGACGTATTACTATGTGACGTTATACGTTATGACGCATTGCTATGTGGCGTTATACGTTAAACCGGAATTCTATATGACGTTATACGGTATGACGCATTACTATATGACGTTATACGTTATGACGCATTGCTATATGGCGTTAGACGTTATAACGCATTGCTATATGCCGTTATACGTTATGACGCATTGCTATATGGCGTTATACGTTATGACGCATTACTATATGACGTTATACGTTATGACGCATTACTATATGGCGTTAGATGTTATGACGCAATACTATATGACGTTATACGTTATGACACGTTACTATATGGCGTTATACGTTATGACGCATTACTATATGACGTTATACGTTATGACGCATTACTATATGACGTTATACGTCATGTCGCCTTATTATATGACATTATTCGTCATGACGCAATACTATATGACGTTATATGTTATGACGTATTACTATATGACGTTATACGTTATCCCGGATTTCTATATTTTTTTATACGTTAAGACGTATTACCATGTGGCGTTATACGTTATGACGCATTGCTATTTGGCGTTATACGTTAAACCGGAATTCTATATGACGTTATACGTTATGACGCATTACTATATGACGTTATACGTCATGTCGCCTTATTATATGACATTATTCGTCATGACGCAATACTATATGACGTTATACGTTATGACGCATTACTCTATGACGATATACGTTATGACGCATTACTATATGACGTTATACGTCATGACGCAATACTATATGATGTTATACGTTATGACGCATTACTACATGGCGTTATACGTTATGACGCATTACTATATGACTTTATACGTTAAACCGTAATTCTGTATAACGTTATACGTTATGACGCATTGCTATATGGCGTTATACGTTAAACCGTAATTCTGTATGACGCTATACGTTATGACGCATTGCTATATGGCATTATACGTTAAACCGGAATTCTATATGACGTTATACGTTATGACGCATTACTATATGACGTTATACGTTATGACGCATTGCTATATGGCGTTAGACGTTATGACGCATTGCTATATGGCGTTATACGTTAAACCGTAATTCTGTATAACGTTATACGTTATGACGCATTGCTATATGGCGTTATACGTTAAACCGTAATTCTGTATGACGCTATACGTTATGACGCATTGCTATATGGCATTATACGTTAAACCGGAATTCTATATGACGTTATACGTTATGACGCATTACTATATGGCGTTATACGTTATGACGCATTACTATATGACGTTATACGTTATGACGCATTACTATATGACGTTATACGTCATGTCGCCTTATTATATGACATTATTCGTCATGACGCAATACTATATGACGTTATACGTTATGACGTATTACTATATGACGTTATACGTTATGACGCATTACTATATGGCGTTATACGTTATGACGCATTACTATATGACGTTATACGTTATGACGCATTACTACATGGCGTTATACGTTCTGACGCATTACTATATGACCTTGTAAGTTATGACGTATTACTATATGACGATATACGTTATGCCGGAATTGTATATGACGTTATACGTTATGACGCAATTACTGTATGGCGTTATAGGATATGACGCATTACTCTTTTGACGTTATACGTTAAACCGTAATTGTATATGACGTTATACGTTATGACGTAATTCTATATGACGCTATACGTCATGTCGCCTTATTTTATGACGTTATACGTCATGACGCAATACTATATGACGTTATACGTCATGACGCAATACTATATGACGTTATACGTTATGACGCATTACTATATGGCGTTATACGTAATGACGCATTACTATATGACGTTATTCGTTATAACGCATTGCTATATGGCGTTATACGTTATGACGCATTGCTATATGGCGTTATACGTTATGACGCATTACTATATGACGTTATACGTTATGACGCATTACTATATGGCGTTAGATGTTATGACGCAATACTATATGACGTTATACGTTATGACACGTTACTATATGGCGTTATACGTTATGACGCATTACTATATGACGTTATACGTTATGACGCATTACTATATGACGTTATACGTCATGTCGCCTTATTATATGACATTATTCGTCATGACGCAATACTATATGACGTTAAATGTTATGACGTATTACTATATGACGTTATACGTTATCCCGGATTTCTATATTTTTTTATACGTTAAGACGTATTACCATGTGGCGTTATACGTTATGACGCATTGCTATTTGGCGTTATACGTTAAACCGGAATTCTATATGACGTTATACGTTATGACGCATTACTATATGACGTTATACGTCATGTCGCCTTATTATATGACATTATTCGTCATGACGCAATACTATATGACGTTATATGTTATGACGTATTACTATATGACGTTATACGTTATCCCGGATTTCTATATTTTTTTATACGTTAAGACGTATTACCATGTGGCGTTATACGTTATGACGCATTGCTATTTGGCGTTATACGTTAAACCGGAATTCTATATGACGTTATACGTTATGACGCATTACTATATGACGTTATACGTCATGTCGCCTTATTATATGACATTATTCGTCATGACGCAATACTATATGACGTTATACGTTATGACGTATTACTCTATGACGATATACGTTATGACGCATTACTATATGACGTTATACGTCATGACGCAATACTATATGATGTTATACGTTATGACGCATTACTACATGGCGTTATACGTTATGACGCATTACTATATGACTTTATACGTTAAACCGTAATTCTGTATAACGTTATACGTTATGACGCATTGCTATATGGCGTTATACGTTAAACCGTAATTCTGTATGACGCTATACGTTATGACGCATTGCTATATGGCATTATACGTTAAACCGGAATTCTATATGACGTTATACGTTATGACGCATTACTATATGACGTTATACGTTATGACGCATTGCTATATGGCGTTAGACGTTATGACGCAATACTATATGACGTTATATGTTATGACGCATTACTATATGGCGTTATACGTTATGACGCATTACTATATGACGTTATACGTTATGACGCATTACTATATGACGTTATACGTCATGTCGCCTTATTATATGACATTATTCGTCATGACGCAATACTATATGACGTTATACGTTATGACGTATTACTATATGACGTTATACGTTATGACGCATTACTATATGGCGTTATACGTTATGACGCATTGCTATATGACGTTATACGTTATGACGCATTACTACATGGCGTTATACGTTCTGACGCATTACTATATGACCTTGTAAGTTATGACGTATTACTATATGACGATATACGTTATGCCGGAATTGTATATGACGTTATACGTTATGACGCAATTACTGTATGGCGTTATAGGATATGACGCATTACTCTTTTGACGTTATACGTTAAACCGTAATTGTATATGACGTTATACGTTATGACGTAATTCTATATGACGCTATACGTCATGTCGCCTTATTTTATGACGTTATACGTCATGACGCAATACTATATGACGTTATACGTCATGACGCAATACTATATGACGTTATACGTTATGACGCATTACTATATGGCGTTATACGTAATGACGCATTACTATATGACGTTATTCGTTATAACGCATTGCTATATGGCGTTATACGTTATGACGCATTGCTATATGGCGTTATACGTTATGACGCATTACTATATGACGTTATACGTTATGACGCATTACTATATGACGTTATACGTCATGTCGCCTTATTATATGACATTATTCGTCATGACGCAATACTATATGACGTTATATGTTATGACGTATTACTATATGACGTTATACGTTATCCCGGATTTCTATATTTTTTTATACGTTAAGACGTATTACCATGTGGCGTTATACGTTATGACGCATTGCTATTTGGCGTTATACGTTAAACCGGAATTCTATATGACGTTATACGTTATGACGCATTACTATATGACGTTATACGTCATGTCGCCTTATTATATGACATTATTCGTCATGACGCAATACTATATGACGTTATATGTTATGACGTATTACTATATGACGTTATACGTTATCCCGGATTTCTATATTTTTTTATACGTTAAGACGTATTACCATGTGGCGTTATACGTTATGACGCATTGCTATTTGGCGTTATACGTTAAACCGGAATTCTATATGACGTTATACGTTATGACGCATTACTATATGACGTTATACGTCATGTCGCCTTATTATATGACATTATTCGTCATGACGCAATACTATATGACGTTATACGTTATGACGCATTACTCTATGACGATATACGTTATGACGCATTACTATATGACGTTATACGTCATGACGCAATACTATATGATGTTATACGTTATGACGCATTACTACATGGCGTTATACGTTATGACGCATTACTATATGACTTTATACGTTAAACCGTAATTCTGTATAACGTTATACGTTATGACGCATTGCTATATGGCGTTATACGTTAAACCGTAATTCTGTATGACGCTATACGTTATGACGCATTACTATATGACGTTATACGTTATGACGCATTGCTATATGGCGTTAGACGTTATGACGCAATACTATATGACGTTATATGTTATGACGCATTACTATATGGCGTTATACGTTATGACGCATTACTATATGACGTTATACGTTATGACGCATTACTATATGACGTTATACGTCATGTCGCCTTATTATATGACATTATTCGTCATGACGCAATACTATATGACGTTATACGTTATGACGTATTACTATATGACGTTATACGTTATGACGCATTACTATATGGCGTTATACGTTATGACGCATTACTATATGACGTTATACGTTATGACGCATTACTACATGGCGTTATACGTTCTGACGCATTACTATATGACCTTGTAAGTTATGACGTATTACTATATGACGATATACGTTATGCCGGAATTGTATATGACGTTATACGTTATGACGCAATTACTGTATGGCGTTATAGGATATGACGCATTACTCTTTTGACGTTATACGTTAAACCGTAATTGTATATGACGTTATACGTTATGACGTAATTCTATATGACGCTATACGTCATGTCGCCTTATTTTATGACGTTATACGTCATGACGCATTACTATATGACGTTATACGTCATGACGCAATACTATATGATGTTATACGTTATGACGCATTACTACATGGCGTTATACGTTATGACGCATTACTATATGACTTTATACGTTAATCCGTAATTCTGTATAACGTTATACGTTATGACGCATTGCTATATGGCGTTATACGTTAAACCGTAATTCTGTATGACGCTATACGTTATGACGCATTGCTATATGGCATTATACGTTAAACCGGAATTCTATATGACGTTATACGTTATGACGCATTACTATATGACGTTATATGTTATGACGCATTACTATATGGCGTTATACGTTATGACGCATTACTATATGACGTTATACGTTATGACGCATTACTATATGACGTTATACGTCATGTCGCCTTATTATATGACATTATTCGTCATGACGCAATACTATATGACGGTATACGTTATGACGTATTACTATATGACGTTATACGTTATGACGCATTACTATATGGCGTTATACGTTATGACGCATTACTATATGACGTTATACGTTATGACGCATTACTACATGGCGTTATACGTTCTGACGCATTACTATATGACCTTGTAAGTTATGACGTATTACTATATGACGATATACGTTATGCCGGAATTCTATATGACGTTATACGTTATGACGCAATTACTGTATGGCGTTATAGGATATGACGCATTACTCTTTTGACGTTATACGTTAAACCGTAATTGTATATGACGTTGTACGTTATGACGTAATTCTATATGACGCTATACGTCATGTCGCCTTATTTTATGACGTTATACGTCATGACGCAATACTATATGACGTTATACGTTATGACGCATTACTATATGGCGTTATACGTTATGACGCATTACTATATGACGTTATACGTTATGACGCATTACTATATGGCGTTATACGTTATGACGCATTACTATATGACGTTATACGTTATGACGCATTACTATATGACGTTATACGTCATGTCGCCTTATTATATGACATTATTCGTCATGACGCAATACTATATGACATTATACGTTATGACGTATTACTATATGACGTTATACGTTATGGCGCATTACTATATGACGTTATACGTCATGACGCAATACTATATGATGTTATACGTCATGACGCATTACTATATGGCGTTATACGTTATGACGCATTACTATATGGCGTTATACGTTATGACGCATTACTATATGACTTTATACGTTAAACCGTAATTCTGTATAACGTTATACGTTATGACGCATTGCTATATGGCGTTATACGTTCAACCGTAATTCTGTATGACGTTATACGTTATGACGCATTGCTATATGGCGTTATACGTTAAACCGGAATTCTATATGACGTTATACGGTATGACGCATTACTATATGACGTTATACGTTATGACGCATTGCTATATGGCGTTAGACGTTATGACGCAATACTATATGTCGTTATATGTTATGACGCATTACTATATGACGTTATATGTTATGACACATTACTATATGGCGTTATACGTTATGACGCATTACTGTATGACGTTATACGTTATGACGCATTACTATATGACGTTATACGTCATGTCGCCTTATTATATGACATTATTCGTCATGACGCAATACTATATAACGTTATACGTTATGACGTATTACTATATGACGTTATACGTTATGACGCATTACTATATGACGTTATACGTTAAGACGTATTGCTATGTGACGTTATACGTTATGACGCATTGCTATGTGGCGTTATACGTTAAACCGGAATTCTATATGACGTTATACGATAAGACGCATTACTATATGACGTTATACGTCATGTCGCCTTATTATATGACATTATTCGTCATGACGCATTACTATATGACGTTATACGTTGTGACGCATTACTATATGACGATATACGTTATGACGCATTACTACATGACGTTATACGTCATGACGGAATACTATATGATGTTATACGTTATGACGCATTGCTATATGGCGTTATACGTTCACCCGGTATTCTATATGACTTTATACGTTAAGACGTATTACTATGTGACGTTATACGTTATGACGCATTGCTATATGGCGTTATACGTTAAACCGGTATTCTATATGACGTTATACGGTATGACGCATTACTATATGACGTTATACGTTATGACGCATTGCTATATGGCGTTAGACGTTATGACGCATTGCTATATGGCGTTAGGCGTTATGGCGCAATACTATATGACGTTATACGTTAAACCGTAATTCTGTATAACGTTATACGTTATGACGCATTGCTATATGGCGTCATACGTTAAACCGGAATTCTGTATGATGTTATACGTTATGACGCATTACTGCATGACGTTAGACGTTAAACCGTAATTCTGTATGACGTTGTACGTTATGACGTTTTACTATGTGACGTTATACGTTATGCCGTAATTCTATATGACGTTATACGGTATTACGTATTACTGTATGACGTTATACGTTATGACGCATTGCTATATGGCGTTATACGTTAAACCGGAATTCTATATGATGTTATACGATATGACGCATTACTGTATGACATTAGACGTTAAACCGTAAGTCTGTATGACGTTATACGTTATGACGTTTTACTATGTGACGTTATAAGTTATGCCGTAATTCTATATGACGTTATACGTCATGTCACCTTATTATATGACGTTATACGTCATGACGCAATACTATATGATGTTATACGTTATGACGCATTACTACATGGCGTTATACGTTATGACGCATTACTATATGACTTTATACGTTAAACCGTAATTCTGTATAACGTTATACGTTATGACGCATTGCTATATGGCGTTATACGTTAAACCGTAATTCTGTATGACGCTATACGTTATGACGCATTGCTATATGGCGTTATACGTTAAACCGGAATTCTATATGACGTTATACGTTATGACGCATTACTATATGACGTTATACGTTATGACGCATTGCTATATGGCGTTAGACGTTATGACGCAATACTATATGACGTTATATGTTATGACGCATTACTATATGGCGTTATACGTTATGACGCATTACTATATGACGTTATACGTTATGACGCATTACTATGTGACGTTATACGTCATGTCGCCTTATTATATGACATTATTCGTCATGACGCAATACTATATGACGTTATACGTTATGACGTATTACTATATGACGTTATACGTTATGACGCATTACTATATGGCGTTATACGTTAAGACGCATTACTATATGACGTTATACGTTATGACGCATTACTACATGGCGTTATACGTTCTGACGCATTACTATATGACCTTGTAAGTTATGACGTATTACTATATGACGATATACGTTATGCCGGAATTGTATATGACGTTATACGTTATGACGTAATTCTATATGACGCTATACGTCATGTCGCCTTATTTTATGACGTTATACGTCATGACGCAATACTATATGACGTTATACGTCATGACGCAATACTATATGACGTTATACGTTATGACGCATTACTATATGGCGTTATACGTAATGACGCATTACTATATGACGTTATTCGTTATAACGCATTGCTATATGGCGTTATACGTTATGACGCATTGCTATATGGCGTTATACGTTATGACGCATTACTATATGACGTTATACGTTATGACGCATTACTATATGACGTTATACGTCATGTCGCCTTATTATATGACATTATTCGTCATGACGCAATACTATATGACGTTATATGTTATGACGTATTACTATATGACGTTATACGTTATCCCGGATTTCTATATTTTTTTATACGTTAAGACGTATTACCATGTGGCGTTATACGTTATGACGCATTGCTATTTGGCGTTATACGTTAAACCGGAATTCTATATGACGTTATACGTTATGACGCATTACTATATGACGTTATACGTCATGTCGCCTTATTATATGACATTATTCGTCATGACGCAATACTATATGACGTTATATGTTATGACGTATTACTATATGACGTTATACGTTATCCCGGATTTCTATATTTTTTTATACGTTAAGACGTATTACCATGTGGCGTTATACGTTATGACGCATTGCTATTTGGCGTTATACGTTAAACCGGAATTCTATATGACGTTATACGTTATGACGCATTACTATATGACGTTATACGTCATGTCGCCTTATTATATGACATTATTCGTCATGACGCAATACTATATGACGTTATACGTTATGACGCATTACTCTATGACGATATACGTTATGACGCATTACTATATGACGTTATACGTCATGACGCAATACTATATGATGTTATACGTTATGACGCATTACTACATGGCGTTATACGTTATGACGCATTACTATATGACTTTATACGTTAAACCGTAATTCTGTATAACGTTATACGTTATGACGCATTGCTATATGGCGTTATACGTTAAACCGTAATTCTGTATGACGCTATACGTTATGACGCATTACTATATGACGTTATACGTTATGACGCATTGCTATATGGCGTTAGACGTTATGACGCAATACTATATGACGTTATATGTTATGACGCATTACTATATGGCGTTATACGTTATGACGCATTACTATATGACGTTATACGTTATGACGCATTACTATATGACGTTATACGTCATGTCGCCTTATTATATGACATTATTCGTCATGACGCAATACTATATGACGTTATACGTTATGACGTATTACTATATGACGTTATACGTTATGACGCATTACTATATGGCGTTATACGTTATGACGCATTACTATATGACGTTATACGTTATGACGCATTACTACATGGCGTTATACGTTCTGACGCATTACTATATGACCTTGTAAGTTATGACGTATTACTATATGACGATATACGTTATGCCGGAATTGTATATGACGTTATACGTTATGACGCAATTACTGTATGGCGTTATAGGATATGACGCATTACTCTTTTGACGTTATACGTTAAACCGTAATTGCATATGACGTTATACGTTATGACGTAATTCTATATGACGCTATACGTCATGTCGCCTTATTTTATGACGTTATACGTCATGACGCATTACTATATGACGTTATACGTCATGACGCAATACTATATGATGTTATACGTTATGACGCATTACTACATGGCGTTATACGTTATGACGCATTACTATATGACTTTATACGTTAATCCGTAATTCTGTATAACGTTATACGTTATGACGCATTGCTATATGGCGTTATACGTTAAACCGTAATTCTGTATGACGCTATACGTTATGACGCATTGCTATATGGCATTATACGTTAAACCGGAATTCTATATGACGTTATACGTTATGACGCATTACTATATGACGTTATATGTTATGACGCATTACTATATGGCGTTATACGTTATGACGCATTACTATATGACGTTATACGTTATGACGCATTACTATATGACGTTATACGTCATGTCGCCTTATTATATGACATTATTCGTCATGACGCAATACTATATGACGTTATACGTTATGACGTATTACTATATGACGTTATACGTTATGACGCATTACTATATGGCGTTATACGTTATGACGCATTACTATATGACGTTATACGTTATGACGCATTACTACATGGCGTTATACGTTCTGACGCATTACTATATGACCTTGTAAGTTATGACGTATTACTATATGACGATATACGTTATGCCGGAATTCTATATGACGTTATACGTTATGACGCATTACTATATGGCGTTATACGTTATGACGCATTACTATATGACGTTATACGTTATGACGCATTACTACATGGCGTTATACGTTATGACGCATTACTATATGACGTTATACGTTATGACGCATTACTATATGACGTTATACGTCATGTCGCCTTATTATATGACATTATTCGTCATGACGCAATACTATATGACATTATACGTTATGACGTATTACTATATGACGTTATACGTTATGGCGCATTACTATATGACGTTATACGTCATGACGCAATACTATATGATGTTATACGTCATGACGCATTACTATATGGCGTTATACGTTATGACGCATTACTATATGGCGTTATACGTTATGACGCATTACTATATGACTTTATACGTTAAACCGTAATTCTGTATAACGTTATACGTTATGACGCATTGCTATATGGCGTTATACGTTAAACCGTAATTCTGTATGACGTTATACGTTATGACGCATTGCTATATGGCGTTATACGTTAAACCGGAATTCTATATGACGTTATACGGTATGACGCATTACTATATGACGTTATACGTTATGACGCATTGCTATATGGCGTTAGACGTTATGACGCAATACTATATGTCGTTATATGTTATGACGCATTACTATATGACGTTATATGTTATGACACATTACTATATGGCGTTATACGTTATGACGCATTACTGTATGACGTTATACGTTATGACGCATTACTATATGACGTTATACGTCATGTCGCCTTATTATATGACATTATTCGTCATGACGCAATACTATATAACGTTATACGTTATGACGTATTACTATATGACGTTATACGTTATGACGCATTACTATATGACGTTATACGTTAAGACGTATTACTATGTGACGTTATACGTTATGACGCATTGCTATGTGGCGTTATACGTTAAACCGGAATTCTATATGACGTTATACGATAAGACGCATTACTATATGACGTTATACGTCATGTCGCCTTATTATATGACATTATTCGTCATGACGCATTACTATATGACGTTATACGTTGTGACGCATTACTATATGACGATATACGTTATGACGCATTACTACATGACGTTATACGTCATGACGGAATACTATATGATGTTATACGTTATGACGCATTGCTATATGGCGTTATACGTTCACCCGGTATTCTATATGACTTTATACGTTAAGACGTATTACTATGTGACGTTATACGTTATGACGCATTGCTATATGGCGTTATACGTTAAACCGGTATTCTATATGACGTTATACGGTATGACGCATTACTATATGACGTTATACGTTATGACGCATTGCTATATGGCGTTAGACGTTATGACGCATTGCTATATGGCGTTAGGCGTTATGGCGCAATACTATATGACGTTATACGTTAAACCGTAATTCTGTATAACGTTATACGTTATGACGCATTGCTATATGGCGTCATACGTTAAACCGGAATTCTGTATGATGTTATACGTTATGACGCATTACTGCATGACGTTAGACGTTAAACCGTAATTCTGTATGACGTTGTACGTTATGACGTTTTACTATGTGACGTTATACGTTATGCCGTAATTCTATATGACGTTATACGGTATTACGTATTACTGTATGACGTTATACGTTATGACGCATTGCTATATGGCGTTATACGTTAAACCGGAATTCTATATGATGTTATACGATATGACGCATTACTGTATGACATTAGACGTTAAACCGTAAGTCTGTATGACGTTATACGTTATGACGTTTTACTATGTGACGTTATAAGTTATGCCGTAATTCTATATGACGTTATACGTCATGTCACCTTATTATATGACGTTATACGTCATGACGCAATACTATATGATGTTATACGTTATGACGCATTACTACATGGCGTTATACGTTATGACGCATTACTATATGACTTTATACGTTAAACCGTAATTCTGTATAACGTTATACGTTATGACGCATTGCTATATGGCGTTATACGTTAAACCGTAATTCTGTATGACGCTATACGTTATGACGCATTGCTATATGGCGTTATACGTTAAACCGGAATTCTATATGACGTTATACGTTATGACGCATTACTATATGACGTTATACGTTATGACGCATTGCTATATGGCGTTAGACGTTATGACGCAATACTATATGACGTTATATGTTATGACGCATTACTATATGGCGTTATACGTTATGACGCATTACTATATGACGTTATACGTTATGACGCATTACTATGTGACGTTATACGTCATGTCGCCTTATTATATGACATTATTCGTCATGACGCAATACTATATGACGTTATACGTTATGACGTATTACTATATGACGTTATACGTTATGACGCATTACTATATGGCGTTATACGTTATGACGCATTACTATATGACGTTATACGTTATGACGCATTACTACATGGCGTTATACGTTCTGACGCATTACTATATGACCTTGTAAGTTATGACGTATTACTATATGACGATATACGTTGTGCCGGAATTCTATATGACGTTATACGTTATGACGCAATTACTATATGGCGTTATAGGATATGACGCATTACTCTTTTGACGTTATACGTTAAACCGTAATTGTATATGACGTTATACGTTATGACGTAATACTATATGACGTTATACGTTATGACGCATTACTATATGACGTTATACGTTATGACGCATTACTATGTGACGTTATACGTCATGTCGCCTTATTATATGACATTATTCGTCATGGCGCAATACTATATGACGTTATACGTTATGACGTATTACTATATGACGTTATACGTTATGACGCATTACTATATGACGTTATACGTTATGACGCATTACTATATGACGTTATTCGTTATAACGCATTGCTATATTGCGTTATACGTTATGACGCATTGCTATATGGCGTTATACGTTATGACGCATTACTATATGACGTTATACGTTATGACGCATTACTATATGGCGTTAGATGTTATGACGCAATACTATATGACGTTATACGTTATGACGCATTGCTATATGGCGTTAGACGTTATGACGCATTGCTATATGGCGTTATGCGTTATGGCGCAATACTATATGACGTTATACGTTAAACCGTAATTCTGTATAACGTTGTACGTTATGACGCATTGCTATATGGCGTCATACGTTAAACCGGAATTCTGTATGATGTTATACGTTATGACGCATTACTGCATGACGTTAGACGTTAAACCGTAATTCGGTATGACGTTATACGTTATGACGTTTTACTATGTGACGTTATACGTTATGCCGTAATTCTATATGACGTTATACGGTATTACGAATTACTGTATGACGTTATACGTTATGACGCATTGCTATATGACGTTATACGTTAAACCGGAATTCTATATGATGTTATACGATATGACGCATTACTGTATGACATTAGACGTTAAACCGTAAGTCTGTATGACGTTATACGTTATGACGTTTTACTATGTGACGTTATACGTTATGCCGTAATTCTATATGACGTTATACGTCATGTCACCTTATTATATGACGTTATACGTCATGACGCAATACGATATGACGTTATACGTTATGACGCAATTACTATATGGCGTTATAGGATATGACGCATTACTCTTTTGACGTTATACGTTAAACCGTAATTGTATATGACGTTATACGTTATGACGTAATTCTATATGACGTTATACGTCATGTCGCCTTATTATATGACGCTATACGTCATGACGCAATACTATATGACGTTATACGTTCTGACGCATTACTCTATGACGATATACGTTATGACGCATTACTATATGACGTTATACGTCATGACGCAATACTATATGATGTTATACGTTATGACGCATTACTATATGGCGTTATACGTTATGACGCATTACTATATGACTTTATACGTTAAACCGTAATTCTGTATAACGTTATACGTTATGACGCATTGCTATATGGCGTTATACGTTAAACCGGTATTCTATATGACGTTATACGGTATGACGCATTACTATATGACGTTATACGTTATGACGCATTGCTATATGGCGTTAGACGTTATGACGCATTGCTATATGGCGTTAGGCGTTATGGCGCAATACTATATGACGTTATACGTTAAACCGTAATTCTGTATAACGTTATACGTTATGACGCATTGCTATATGGCGTCATACGTTAAACCGGAATTCTGTATGATGTTATACGTTATGACGCATTACTGCATGACGTTAGACGTTAAACCGTAATTCTGTATGACGTTGTACGTTATGACGTTTTACTATGTGACGTTATACGTTATGCCGTAATTCTATATGACGTTATACGGTATTACGTATTACTGTATGACGTTATACGTTATGACGCATTGCTATATGGCGTTATACGTTAAACCGGAATTCTATATGATGTTATACGATATGACGCATTACTGTATGACATTAGACGTTAAACCGTAAGTCTGTATGACGTTATACGTTATGACGTTTTACTATGTGACGTTATAAGTTATGCCGTAATTCTATATGACGTTATACGTCATGTCACCTTATTATATGACGTTATACGTCATGACGCAATACTATATGATGTTATACGTTATGACGCATTACTACATGGCGTTATACGTTATGACGCATTACTATATGACTTTATACGTTAAACCGTAATTCTGTATAACGTTATACGTTATGACGCATTGCTATATGGCGTTATACGTTAAACCGTAATTCTGTATGACGCTATACGTTATGACGCATTGCTATATGGCGTTATACGTTAAACCGGAATTCTATATGACGTTATACGTTATGACGCATTACTATATGACGTTATACGTTATGACGCATTGCTATATGGCGTTAGACGTTATGACGCAATACTATATGACGTTATATGTTATGACGCATTACTATATGGCGTTATACGTTATGACGCATTACTATATGACGTTATACGTTATGACGCATTACTATGTGACGTTATACGTCATGTCGCCTTATTATATGACATTATTCGTCATGACGCAATACTATATGACGTTATACGTTATGACGTATTACTATATGACGTTATACGTTATGACGCATTACTATATGGCGTTATACGTTATGACGCATTACTATATGACGTTATACGTTATGACGCATTACTACATGGCGTTATACGTTCTGACGCATTACTATATGACCTTGTAAGTTATGACGTATTACTATATGACGATATACGTTGTGCCGGAATTCTATATGACGTTATACGTTATGACGCAATTACTATATGGCGTTATAGGATATGACGCATTACTCTTTTGACGTTATACGTTAAACCGTAATTGTATATGACGTTATACGTTATGACGTAATTCTATATGACGTTATACGTTATGACGCATTACTATATGACGTTATACGTTATGACGCATTACTATGTGACGTTATACGTCATGTCGCCTTATTATATGACATTATTCGTCATGACGCAATACTATATGACGTTATACGTTATGACGTATTACTATATGACGTTATACGTTATGACGCATTACTATATGACGTTATACGTTATGACGCATTACTATATGACGTTATTCGTTATAACGCATTGCTATATTGCGTTATACGTTATGACGCATTGCTATATGGCGTTATACGTTATGACGCATTACTATATGACGTTATACGTTATGACGCATTACTATATGGCGTTAGATGTTATGACGCAATACTATATGACGTTATACGTTATGACGCATTGCTATATGGCGTTAGACGTTATGACGCATTGCTATATGGCGTTATGCGTTATGGCGCAATACTATATGACGTTATACGTTAAACCGTAATTCTGTATAACGTTGTACGTTATGACGCATTGCTATATGGCGTCATACGTTAAACCGGAATTCTGTATGATGTTATACGTTATGACGCATTACTGCATGACGTTAGACGTTAAACCGTAATTCGGTATGACGTTATACGTTATGACGTTTTACTATGTGACGTTATACGTTATGCCGTAATTCTATATGACGTTATACGGTATTACGAATTACTGTATGACGTTATACGTTATGACGCATTGCTATATGACGTTATACGTTAAACCGGAATTCTATATGATGTTATACGATATGACGCATTACTGTATGACATTAGACGTTAAACCGTAAGTCTGTATGACGTTATACGTTATGACGTTTTACTATGTGACGTTATACGTTATGCCGTAATTCTATATGACGTTATACGTCATGTCACCTTATTATATGACGTTATACGTCATGACGCAATACGATATGACGTTATACGTTATGACGCAATTACTATATGGCGTTATAGGATATGACGCATTACTCTTTTGACGTTATACGTTAAACCGTAATTGTATATGACGTTATACGTTATGACGTAATTCTATATGACGTTATACGTCATGTCGCCTTATTATATGACGCTATACGTCATGACGCAATACTATATGACGTTATACGTTCTGACGCATTACTCTATGACGATATACGTTATGACGCATTACTATATGACGTTATACGTCATGACGCAATACTATATGATGTTATACGTTATGACGCATTACTATATGGCGTTATACGTTATGACGCATTACTATATGACTTTATACGTTAAACCGTAATTCTGTATAACGTTATACGTTATGACGCATTGCTATATGGCGTTATACGTTAAACCGTAATTCTGTATGACGTTATACGTTAAGACGTATTACTATGTGACGTTATACGTTATGACGCATTGCTATATGGCGTTATACGTTAAACCGGAATTCTATATGACGTTATACGGTATGACGCATTACTATATGACGTTATACGTTATGACGCATTGCTATATGGCGTTAGACGTTATGACGCAATACTATATGACGTTATATGTTATGACGTATTACTATATGGCGTTATACGTTATGACGCATTACTATATGACGTTATACGTTATGACGCATTACTATATGACGTTATACGTCATGTCGCCTTATTATATGACATTATTCGTCATGACGCAATACTATAATACGTTATACGTTATGACGTATTACTATATGACGTTATACGTGATGACGCATTACTATATGTCGTTATACGTTATAACGCATTACTATATGACGTTATACGTTATGACGCATTACTATATGACGTTATACGTCATGTCGCCTTATTATATGACATTATTCGTCATGACGCAATACTATATGACGTTATACGTTATGACGCATTACTATATGACGTTATACGTCATGACGGAATACTATATGATGTTATACGTTATGACGCATTGCTATATGGCGTTATACGTTAACCCGGTATTCTATATGACTTTATACGTTAAGACGTATTACTGTATGACGTTATACGTTATGACGCATTGCTATATGGCGTTATACGTTAAACCGGAATTCTATATGATGTTATACGATATGACGCATTACTGTATGACATTACACGTTAAACCGTAAGTCTGTATGACGTTATACGTTATGACGTTTTACTATGTGACGTTATACGTTATGCCGTAATTCTATATGACGTTATACGTCATGTCGTCTTATTATATGACGTTATACGTCATGACGCAATACGATATGACGTTATACGTTATGACGCATTACTATATGACCTTGTAAGTTATGAGGTATTACTATATGACGATATACGTTATGCCGGAATTCTATATGACGTTATACGTTATGACGCAATTACTATATGGCGTTATAGGATATGACGCATTACTCTTTTGACGTTATACGTTAAACCGTAATTGTATATGACGTTATACGTTATGACGTAATTCTATATGACGTTATACGTCATGTCGCCTTATTATATGACGCTATACGTCATGACGCAATACTATATGACGTTATACGTTATGACGCATTACTATGTGGCGTTATACGTTATGACGCATTACTATATGACGTTATTCGTTATAACGCATTGCTATATGGCGTTATACGTCATGACGCATTGCTATATGGCGTTATACGTTATGACGCATTTCTATATGACGTTATACGTTATGACGCATTACTATATGGCGTTAGATGTTATGACGCAATACTATATGACGTTATACGTTATGACGCATTACTATATGGCGTTATACGTCATGACGCATTACTATATGACGTTATACGTTATGACGCATTACTATATGACGTTATACGTCATGTCGCCTTATTATATGACATGATTCGTCATGACGCAATACTATATGACGTTATACGTTATGACGTGTTACTATATGACGTTATACGTTATCCCGGAATTCTATATGTCTTTATACGTTAAGACGTATTACCATGTGGCGTTATACGTTATGACGCATTGCAATGTGGCGTTATACGTTAAACCGGAATTCTATATGACGTTATACGTTATGACGCATTACTATATGACGTTATACGTCATGTCGCCTTATTATAAGACATTATTCGTCATGACGCAATACTATATGACGTTATACGTTATGACGCATTACTCTATGACGATATACGTTATGACGCATTACTATATGACGTTATACGTTATGACGCATTACTATATGGCGTTATACGTTATGACGCATTACTATATGGCGTTATACGTTATGACGCATTACTATATGACTTTATACGTTAAACCGTAATTCTGTATAACGTTATACGTTATGACGCATTGCTATATGGCGTTATACTTTAACCCGGTATTCTATATGACTTTATACGTTAAGACGTATTACTATGTGACGTTATACGTTATGACGCATTGCTATATGGCGTTATACGTTAAACCGGAATTCTATATGACGTTATACGGTATGACGCATTACTATATGACGTTATACGTTATGACGCATTTTTATATGGCGTTAGACGTTATGACGCAATACTATATGACGTTATATGTTATGACGCATTACTATATGGCGTTATACGTTATGACGCATTACTATATGGCGTTATACTTTATGACGCATTACTATATGACGTTATACGTCATGTCACCTTATTATATGACATTATTCGTCATGAGGCAATACTATATGACGTTATACGTTATGACGTATTACTATATGACGTTATACGTTATGACGCAATTACTATATGGCGTTATAGGATATGATGCATTACTCTTTTGACGTTATACGTTAAACCGTAATTGTGTATGACGTTATACGTTATGACGTAATTCCATGTGACGTTATACGTCATGTCGCCTTATTATATGACATTATTCGTCATGACGCAATACTATATGACGTTATACGTTATGACGTATTACTATATGACGTTATACGTTATGACGTTTTACTATGTGACGTTATACGTTATGCCGTAATTCTATATGACGTTATACGTCATGTCACCTTATTATATGACGTTATACGTCATGACGCAATACTATATGACGTTATACGTTATGACGCATTACTATATGACCCTGTAAGTTATGACGTATTACTATATGACGATATACGTTATGCCGGAATTCTATATGACGTTATACGTTATGACGCAATTACTATATGGCGTTATAGGATATGATGCATTACTCTTTTGACGTTATACGTTAAACCGTAATTGTGTATGACGTTATACGTTATGACGTAATTCCATGTGACGTTATACGTCATGTCGCCTTATTATATGACGTTATACGTCATGACGCAATACTATATGACGTTATACGTTATGACGCATTGCTATATGGCGTTATACGTTATGACGCATTACTATATGACGTTAGATGTTATGACGCATTACTATATGACCTTGTAAGTTATGACGTATTACTATATGACGATATACGTTATCCCGGAATTCTATATGACGTTATACGTTATGACTCATTACTATATGACGTTATACGTCATGTCGCCTTATTATATGACATTATTCGTCATGACGCAATACTATATGGCGTTATACGTTATGACGCATTGCTATATGGCGTTATACGTTATGACACATTACTATATGACCTTGTAAGTTATGACGTATTACTATATGACGATATACGTTATCCCGGAATTCTATATGACGTTATACGTTATGACGCATTACTATATGGCGTTAGATGTTATGACGCAATACTATATGACGTTATACGTTATGACGCATTACTATATGGCGTTATACGTTATGACGCATTGCTATATGGCGTTATACGTTATGACACATTACTATATGGCGTTATACGTTATGACGCATTACTGTATGACGTTAGATGTTATGACGCATTACTATATGACCTTGTAAGTTATGACGTATTACTATATGACGATATACGTTATCCCGGAATTCTATATGACGTTATACGTTATGACGCATTACTATATGACGTTATACGTCATGTCGCCTTATTATATGACATTATTCGTCATGACGCAATACTATATGACGTTATACGTTATGACGCATTACTCTATGACGATATACGTTATGACGCATTACTATATGACGTTATACGTCATGACGCAATACTATATGATGTTATACGTTATGACGCATTACTATATGGCGTTATACGTTATGACGCATTACTATATGACTTTATACGTTAAACCGTAATTCTGTACAACGTTATACGTTATGACGCATTGCTATATGGCGTTATACGTTAAACCGCAATTCTGTATGACGTTATACGTTATGACGCATTGCTATATGGCGTTATACGTTATGACGCAATACTATATGACGTTATATGTTATGACGCATTACTATATGACGTTATATGTTATGACACATTACTATATGGCGTTATACGTTATGACGCATTACTGTATGACGTTATACGTTATGACGCATTACTATATGACGTTATACGTCATGTCGCCTTATTATATGACCTTATTCGTCATGACGCAATACTATATGAAGTTATACGTTATGACGCATTACTATATGACTTTATACGTTAAACCGTAATTCTGTATAACGTTATACGTTATGACGCATTGCCATATGGCGTTATACGTTAACCCGGTATTCTATATGACTTTATACGTTAAGACGTATTACTGTATGACGTTATACGTTATGACGCATTGCTATATGGCGTTATACGTTAAACCGGAATTCTATATGATGTTATACGATATGACGCATTACTGTATGACATTAGACGTTAAACCGTAAGTCTGTATGACGTTATACGTTATGACGTTTTACTATGTGACGTTATACGTTATGCCGTAATTCTATATGACGTTATACGTCATGTCATCTTATTATATGACGTTATACGTCATGTCATCTTATTATATGACGTTATACGTCATGACGCAATACGATATGACGTTATACGTTATGACGCATTACTATATGACCTTGTAAGTTATGACGTATTACTATATGACGATATACGTTATGCCGGAATTCTATATGACGTTATACGTTATGACGCAATTACTATATGGCGTTATAGGATATGACGCATTACTCTTTTGACGTTATACGTTAAACCGTTATTGTATATGACGTTATACGTTATGACGTAATTCTATATGACGTTATACGTCATGTCGCCTTATTATATGACGCTATACGCCATGACGCAATACTATATGATGTTATACGTTATGACGCATTACTATATGGCGTTATACGTTATGACGCATTACTATATGACTTTATACGTTAAACCGTAATTCTGTATAACGTTATACGTTATGACGCATTGCTATATGGCGTTATACGTTAAACCGTAATTCTGTATGACGTTATACGTTAAGACGTATTACTATGTGACGTTATACGTTATGACGCATTGCTATATGGCGATATACGTTAAACCGGAATTCTATATGACGTTATACGTTATGACGCATTGCTATATGGCGTTATACTTTAACCCGGTATTCTATATGACTTTATACGTTAAGACGTATTACTATGTGACGTTATACGTTATGACGCATTGCTATATGGCGTTATACGTTAAACTGGAATTCTATATGACGTTATACGGTATGACGCATTACTATATGACGTTATACGTTATGACGCATTGCTATATGGCGTTAGACGTTATGACGCAATACTATATGACGATATATGTTATGACGCATTACTATATGGCGTTATACGTTATGACGCATTACTATATGACGTTATACGTCAGGTCGCCTTATTATATGACATTATTCGTCATGACGCAGTACTATATGACGTTATACGTTATGACGTATTACTATATGACGTTATACGTTATGACGCATTACTATATGACCTTGTAAGTTATGACGTATTACTATATGACGATATACGTTATGCCGGAATTCTATATGACGTTATACGTTCTGACGCATTACTCTATGACGATATACGTTATGACGCATTACTATATGACGTTATACGTCATGACGCAATACTATATGATGTTATACGTTATGACGCATTACTATATGGCGTTATACGTTATGACGCATTACTATATGACTTTATACGTTAAACCGTAATTCTGTATAACGTTATACGTTATGACGCATTGCTATATGGCGTTATACGTTAAACCGTAATTCTGTATGACGTTATACGTTAAGACGTATTACTATGTGACGTTATACGTTATGACGCATTGCTATATGGCGTTATACGTTAAACCGGAATTCTATATGACGTTATACGTTATGACGCAATTACTATATGGCGTTATAGGATATGACGCATTACTCTTTTGACGTTATACGTTAAACCGTAATTGTATATGACGTTATACGTTATGACGTAATTCAATGTGACGTTATACGTCATGTCGCCTTATTATATGACGTTATACGTCATGACGCAATACTATATGACGTTATACGTTATGAGGCATTGCTATATGGCGTTATACGTTATGACGCACTACTATATGACGTTACATGTTATGACACATTACTATATGACCTTGTAAGTTATGACGTATTACTATATGACGATATACGTTATCCCGGAATTCTATATGACTTTATACGTTAAGACGTATTACCATGTGGCGTTATACGTTATGACGCATTGCTATGTGGCGTTATACGTTAAACCGGAATTCTATATGACGTTATACGTTATGACGCATTACTATATGACGTTATACGTCATGTCGCCTTATTATATGACATTATTCGTCATGACGCAATACTATATGACGTTATACGTTATGACGCATTGCTATATGGCGTTATACGTTAAACCGGAATTCTATATGACGTTATACCTTATGACGCATTACTATATGACGTTATACGTCATGTCGCCTTATTATATGACATTATTCGTCATGACGCAATACTATATGACGTTATACGTTATGACGCATTACTATATGACGATATACGTTATGACGCATTACTATATGACGTTATACGTCATGACGCAATACTATATGATGTTATACGTTATGACGCATTACTATATGGCGTTATACGTTATGACGCATTACTATATGACTCTATACGTTAAACCGTAATTCTGTATAACGTTATACGTTATGACGCAATACTATATGACGTTATACGTTATGACGCATTACTCTATGACGATATACGTTATGACGCATTACTATATGACGTTATACGTCATGACGCAATACTATATGATGTTATACGTTATGACGCATTACTATATGGCGTTATACGTTATGACGCATTACTATATGACTTTATACGTTAAACCGTAATTCTGTATAACGTTATGACGTAATTCTATATGACGTTATACGTCATGTCGCCTTATTATATGACGTTATACGTCATGACGCAATACTATATAACGTTCTACGTTATGACGCATTACTGTATGGCGTTATACGTTATGACGCATTACTATATGACGTTATTCGTTATAACGCATTGCTATATGGCGTTAACGTTATGACGCATTGCTATATGGCGTTATACGTTATGACGCATTACTATATGACGTTATACGTTATGACGCATTACTATATGGCGTTAGATGTTATGACGCAATACTATATGACGTTATACGTTATGACGCATTACTATATGGCGTTATACGTTATGACGCATTACTATATGACGTTATACGTTATGACGCATTACTATATGACGTTATACGTCATGTCGCCTTATTATATGACATTATTCGTCATGACGCAATACTATATGACGTTATACGTTATGACGTATTACTATATGACGTTATACGTTATCCCGGAATTCTATATGTCTTTATACGTTAAGACGTATTACCATGTGGCGTTATACGTTATGACGCATTGATATGTGGCGTTATACGTTAAACCGGAATTCTATATGACGTTATACGTTATGACGCATTACTATATGACGTTATACGTCATGTCGCCTTATTATATGACATTATTCGTCATGACGCAATACTATATGACGTTATACGTTATGACGCATTACTCTATGACGATATACGTTATGACGCATTACTATATGACGTTATACGTCATGACGCAATACTATATGATGTTATACGTTATGACGCATTACTATATGGCGTTATACGTTATGACGCATTACTATATGACTCTATACGTTAAACCGTAATTCTGTATAACGTTATACGTTATGACGCAATACTATATGACGTTATACGTTATGACGCATTGCTCTATGACGATATACGTTATGACGCATTACTATATGACGTTATACGTCATGACGCAATACTATATGATGTTATACGTTATGACGCATTACTATATGGCGTTATACGTTATGACGCATTACTATATGACTTTATACGTTAAACCGTAATTCTGTATAACGTTATACGTTATGACGCATTGCTATATGGCGTTATACGTTAAACCGTAATTCTGTATGACGTTATACGTTATGACGCATTGCTATATGGCGTTATACGTTAACCCGGTATTCTATATGACTTTATACGTTAAGACGTATTACTATGTGACGTTATACGTTATGACGCATTGCTATATGGCGTTATACGTTAAACCGGAATTCTATATGACGTTATACGGTATGACGCATTACTATATGACGTTATACGCTAAGACGCATTGCTATATGGCGTGAGACGTTATGACGCAATACTATATGACGTTATACGTTATGACGCATTACTATATGACGTTATACGTCATGTCGCCTTATTATATGACATTATTCGTCATGACGCAATACTATATGACGTTATACGTTATGACGTATTACTATATGACGTTATACGTTATGACGCATTACTGTATGGCGTTATACGTTATGACGCATTACTATATGACGTTATACGTTATGACGCATTACTATATGACGTTATACGTCATGTCGCCTTATTATATGACATTATTCGTCATGTCGCAATACTATATGACGTTATACGTTATGACGTATTACTATATGACGTTATACGTTATGACGTTTTACTATGTGACGTTATACGTTATGCCGGAATTCTATATGATGTTATACGTTATTACGCAATTACTATATGGCGTTATAGGATATGACGCATTACTCTTTTGACGTTATACGTTAAACCGTAATTGTATATGACGTTATACGTTATGACGTAATTCTATATGACGTTATACGTCATGTCGCCTTATTATATGACGTTATACGTTATGACGCATTGCTATATGGCGTTATACGTTAACCCGGTATTCTATATGACTTTATACGTTAAGACGTATTACTATGTGACGTTATACGTTATGACGCATTGCTATATGGCGTTATACGTTAAACCGGAATTCTATATGACGTTATACGGTATGACGCATTACTATATGACGTTATACGCTAAGACGCATTGCTATATGGCGTTAGACGTTATGACGCAATACTATATGACGTTATACGTTATGACGCATTACTATATGACGTTATACGTCATGTCGCCTTATTATATGACATTATTCGTCATGACGCAATACTATATGACGTTGTACGTTATGACGCATTACTATATGGCGTTAGATGTTATGACGCAATACTATATGACGTTATACGTTATGACGCATTACTATATGACGTTATTCGTTATAACGCATTGCTATATGGCGTTATACGTTATGACGCATTGCTATATGGCGTTATACGTTATGACGCATTACTATATGACGTTGTACGTTATGACGCATTACTATATGGCGTTAGATGTTATGACGCAATACTATATGACGTTATACGTTATGACGCATTACTATATTGCGTTATAAGTTATGACGCATTACTATATGACGTTACACGTTATGACGCATTACTATATGACGTTACACGTCATGTCGCCTTATTATATGACTTTATTCGTCATGACGCAATACTATATGACGTTATACGTTATGACGTATTACTATATGACGTTATACGTTATGACGCATTACTATATGGCGTTATACGTTATGACGCATTACTAATTGACGTTATACGTTATGACGTTTTACTATGTGACGTTATACGTTATGCCGTAATTCTATATGACGTTATACGTCATGTCACCTTATTATATGACGTTATACGTCATGACGCAATACTATATGACGTTATACGTTATGACGCATTACTATATGACCTTGTAAGTTATGACGTATTACTATATGACGATATACGTTATGCCGGAATTCTATATGACGTTATACGTTATGACGCAATTACTATATGGCGTTATAGGATATGACGCATTACTCTTTTGACGTTATACGTTAAACCGTAATTGTAGATGACGTTATACGTTATGACGTAATTCTATATGACGTTATACGTCATGTCGCCTTATTATATGACGTTATACGTCATGACGCAATACTATATGACGTTATACGTTATGACGCATTACTATATGGCGTTATACGTTATGACGCATTACTATATGACGTTATACGTTATGACGCAATTACTATATGGCGTTATAGGATATGACGCATTACTCTTTTGACGTTATACGTTAAACCGTAATTGTAGATGACGTTATACGTTATGACGTAATTCTATATGACGTTATACGTCATGCCGCCTTATTATATGACGTAATTCTATATGACGTTATACGTCATGTCGCCTTATTATATGACGTTATACGTCATGACGCAATACTATATGACATTATACGTTATGACGTATTACTATGTGACGTTATACGTTATCCCGGAATTCTATATGTCTTTATACGTTAAGACGTATGACCATGTGGCGTTATACGTTATGACGCATTGATATGTGGCGTTATACGTTAAACCGGAATTCTATATGACGTTATACGTTATGACGCATTACTATATGACGTTATACGTCATGTCGCCTTATTATATGACATTATTCGTCATGACGCAATACTATATGACGTGATACGTTATGACGCATTACTCTATGACGATATACGTTATGACGCATTACTATATGACGTTATACGTCATGACGCAATACTATATGATGTTATACGTTATGACGCATTACTATATGGCGTTATACGTTATGACGCATTGCTATATGGCGTTATACGTTAACCCGGTATTCTATATGACTTTATACGTTAAGACGTATTACTATGTGACGTTATACGTTATGACGCATTGCTATGAGGCGTTATACGTTAAACCGGAATTCTATATGACGTTATACGTTATGACGCATTACTATATGACGTTATAAATCATGTCGCCTTATTATATGACATTATTCGTCATGACGCAATACTATATGACGTTATACGTTATGACGTATTACTATATGACGTTATACGTTATCCCGGAATTCTATATGTCTTTATACGTTAAGACGTATTACCATGTGGCGTTATACGTTATGACGCATTGATATGTGGCGTTATACGTTAAACCGGAATTCTATATGACGTTATACGTTATGACGCATTACTATATGACGTTATACGCCATGTCGCCTTATTATATGACATTATTCGTCATGACGCAATACTATATGACGTTATACGTTATGACGCATTACTCGATGACGATATACGTTAAGACGTATTACTATGTGACGATATACGTTATGACGCATTACTATATGACGTTATACGTCATGACGCAATACTATATGATGTTATACGTTATGACGCATTACTATATGGCGTTATACGTTATGACGCATTACTATATGACTTTATACGTTAAACCGTAATTCTGTATAACGTTATACGTTATGACGCAATACTATATGACGTTATACGTTATGACGCATTACTCTATGACGATATACGTTATGACGCATTACTATATGACGTTATACGTCATGACGCAATACTATATGATGTTATACGTTATGACGCATTACTATATGGCGTTATACGTTATGACGCATTACTATATGACTTTATACGTTAAATCGTAATTCTGTATAACGTTATACGTTATGACGCATTGCTATATGGCGTTATACGTTAAACCGTAATTCTGTATGACGTTATACGTTATGACGCATTGCTATATGGCGTTATACGTTAACCCGGTATTCTATATGACTTTATACGTTAAGACGTATTACTATGTGACGTTATACGTTATGACGCATTGCTATATGGCGTTATACGTTAAACCGGAATTCTATATGACGTTATACGGTATGACGCATTACTATATGACGTTATACGCTAAGACGCATTGCTATATGGCGTTAGACGTTATGACGCAATACTATATGACGTTATACGTTATGACGCATTACTATATGACGTTATACGTCATGTCGCCTTATTATATGACATTATTCGTCATGACGCAATACTATATGACGTTATACGTTATGACGTATTACTATATGACGTTATACGTTATGACGCATTACTATATGGCGTTATACGTTATGACGCATTACTATATGACGTTATACGTTATGACGCATTACTATATGACGTTATACGTCATGTCGCCTTATTATATGACATTATTCGTCATGTCGCAATACTATATGACGTTATACGTTATGACGTATTACTATATGACGTTATACGTTATGACGTTTTACTATGTGACGTTATACGTTATGCCGTAATTCTATATGACGTTATACGTCATGTCACCTTATTATATGACGTTATACGTCATGACGCAATACTATATGACGTTATACGTTATGACGCATTACTATATGACCTTGTAAGTTATGACGTATTACTATATGGCGTTATACGTTATGACGCATTACTATATGACGTTATACGTTATGACGCATTACTATATGACGTTATACGTCATGTCGCCTTATTATATGACATTATTCGTCATGTCGCAATACTATATGACGTTATACGTTATGACGTATTACTATATGACGTTATACGTTATGACGTTTTACTATGTGACGTTATACGTTATGCCGGAATTCTATATGATGTTATACGTTATTACGCAATTACTATATGGCGTTATAGGATATGACGCATTACCCTTTTGACGTTATACGTTAAACCGTAATTGTATATGACGTTATACGTTATGACGTAATTCTATATGGCGTTATACGTCATGTCACCTTATTATATGACGTTATACGTCATGACGCAATACTATATGACGTTATACGTTATGACGCATTACTATATGGCGTTATACGTTATGACGCATTACTATATGACGTTATTCGTTATAACGCATTGCTATATGGCGTTATACGTTATGACGCATTGCTATATGGCGTTATACGTTATGACGCATTACTATATGACGTTGTACGTTATGACGCATTACTATATGGCGTTAGATGTTATGACGCAATACTATATGACGTTATACGTTATGACGCATTACTATATTGCGTTATAAGTTATGACGCATTACTATATGACGTTACACGTTATGCCGGAATTCTATATGACGTTATACGTTATGACGCAATTACTATATGGCGTTATAGGATATGACGCATTACTCTTTTGACGTTATACGTTAAACCGTAATTGTATATGACGTTATACGTTATGACGTAATTCTATATGACGTTATACGTCATGTCGCCTTATTATATGACGTTATACGTCATGACGCAATACTATATGACGTTATACGTTATGACGCATTACTATATGGCGTTATACGTTATGACGCATTACTATATGACGTTATTCGTTATAACGCATTGCTATATGACGTTATACGTTATGACGTTTTACTATGTGACGTTATACGTTATGCCGTAATTCTATATGACGTTATACGTCATGTCGCCTTATTATATGACGTTATACGTCATGACGCAATACTATATAACGTTCTACGTTATGACGCATTACTGTATGGCGTTATACGTTATGACGCATTACTATATGACGTTATTCGTTATAACGCATTGCTATATGGCGTTACACGTTATGACGCATTGCTATATGGCGTTATACGTTATGACGCATTACTATATGACGTTATACGTTATGACGCATTACTATATGGCGTTAGATGTTATGACGCAATACTATATGACGTTATACGTTATGACGCATTACTATATGGCGTTATACGTTATGACGCATTACTATATGACGTTATACGTTATGACGCATTACTATATGACGTTATACGTCATGTCGCCTTATTATATGACATTATTCGTCATGACGCAATACTATATGACGTTATACGTTATGACGTATTACTATATGACGTTATACGTTATGACGCATTACTATATGACGTTATACGTCATGTCGCCTTATTATATGACATTATTCGTCATGACGCAATACTATATGACGTTATACGTTATGACGCATTACTCTATGACGATATACGTTATGACGCATTACTATATGACGTTATACGTCATGACGCAATACTATATGATGTTATACGTTATGACGCATTACTATATGGCGTTATACGTTATGACGCATTACTATATGACGTTATACGTTATGACGCATTACTATATGACGTTATACGTCATGTCGCCTTATTATATGACATTATTCGTCATGTCGCAATACTATATGACGTTATACGTTATGACGTATTACTATATGACGTTATACGTTATGACGTTTTACTATGTGACGTTATACGTTATGCCGTAATTCTATATGACGTTATACGTCATGTCACCTTATTATATGACGTTATACGTCATGACGCAATACTATATGACGTTATACGTTATGACGCATTACTATATGACCTTGTAAGTTATGACGTATTACTATATGGCGTTATACGTTATGACGCATTACTATATGACGTTATACGTTATGACGCATTACTATATGACGTTATACGTCATGTCGCCTTATTATATGACATTATTCGTCATGTCGCAATACTATATGACGTTATACGTCATGACGCAATACTATATAACGTTCTACGTTATGACGCATTACTGTATGGCGTTATACGTTATGACGCATTACTATATGACGTTATTCGTTATAACGCATTGCTATATGGCGTTACACGTTATGACGCATTGCTATATGGCGTTATACGTTATGACGCATTACTATATGACGTTATACGTCATGTCGCCTTATTATATGACATTATTCGTCATGACGCAATACTATATGACGTTATACGTTATGACGTATTACTATATGACGTTATACGTTATCCCGGAATTCTATATGTCTTTATACGTCAAGACGTATTACCATGTGGCGTTATACGTTATGACGCATTGATATGTGGCGTTATACGTTAAACCGGAATTCTATATGACGTTATACGTTATGACGCATTACTATATGACGTTATACGTCATGTTGCCTTATTATATGACATTATTCGTCATGACGCAATACTATATGACGTTATACGTTATGACGCATTACTCTATGACGATATACGTTATGACGCATTACTATATGACGTTATACGTCATGACGCAATACTATATGATGTTATACGTTATGACGCATTACTATATGGCGTTATACGTTATGACGCATTACTATATGACTTTATACGTTAAACCGTAATTCTGTATAACGTTATACGTTATGACGCAATACTATATGACGTTATACGTTATGACGCATTACTCTATGACGATATACGTTATGACGCATTGCTATATGGCGTTATACGTTAACCCGGTATTCCATATGACTTTATACGTTATGACGCATTACTATATGACGTTATACGTCATGTCGCCTTATTATATGACATTATTCGTCATGACGCAATACTATATGACGTTATACGTTATGACGCATTACTCTATGACGATATACGTTATGACGCATTACTATATGACGTTATACGTCATGACGCAATACTATATGACGTTATACGTCATGTCGCCTTATTATATGACATTATTCGTCATGACGCAATACTATATGACGTTATACGTTATGACGCATTACTCTATGACGATATACGTTATGACGCATTACTATATGACGTTATACGTCATGACGCAATACTATATGATGTTATACGTTATGACGCATTACTATATGACGTTATACGTTATGACGCATTACTCTATGACGATATACGTTATGACGCATTACTATATGACGTTATACGTCATGACGCAATACTATATGATGTTATACGTTATGACGCATTACTATATGGCGTTATACGTTATGACGCATTACTATATGACTTTATACGTTATGCCGGAATTCTATATGACGTTATACGTTATGACGCAATTACTATATGGCGTTATAGGATATGACGCATTACTCTTTTGACGTTATACGTTAAACCGTAATTGTATATGACGTTATACGTTATGACGTAATTCTATATGACGTTATACGTCATGTCGCCTTATTATATGACGTTATACGTCATGACGCAATACTATATGACGTTATACGTTATGACGCATTACTATATGGGGTTATACGTTATGACGCATTGCTATATGGCGTTATACGTTAAACCGTAATTCTGTATGACGTTATACGTTATGACGCATTGCTATATGGCGTTATACGTTAACCCGGTATTCTATATGACTTTATACGTTAAGACGTATTACTATGTGACGTTATACGTTGTGACGCATTGCTATATGGCGTTATACGTTAAACCGGAATTCTATATGACGTTATACGTTATGACGCATTACTATATGACGTTATACGCTAAGACGCATTGCTATATGGCGTTAGACGTTATGACGCAATACTATATGACGTTATACGTTATGACGCATTACTATATGACGTTATACGTCATGTCGCCTTATTATATGACATTATTCGTAATGACGCAATACTATATGACGTTATACGTTATGACGTATTACTATATGACGTTATACGTTATGACGCATTACTATATGGCGTTATACGTTATGACGCATTACTATATGACGTTATACGTTATGACGCATTACTATATGACGTTATACGTCATGTCGCCTTATTATATGACATTATTCGTCATGTCGCAATACTATATGACGTTATACGTTATGACGTATTACTATATGACGTTATACGTTATGACGTTTTACTATGTGACGTTATACGTTATGCCGTAATTCTATATGACGTTATACGTCATGTCACCTTATTATATGACGTTATACGTCATGACGCAATACTATATGACGTTATACGTTATGACGCATTACTATATGACCTTGTAAGTTATGACGTATTACTATATGGCGTTATACGTTATGACGCATTACTATATGACGTTATACGTTATGACGCATTACTATATGACGTTATACGTCATGTCGCCTTATTATATGACATTATTCGTCATGTCGCAATACTATATGACGTTATACGTCATGACGCGATACTATATAACGTTCTACGTTATGACGCATTACTGTATGGCGTTATACGTTATGACGCATTACTATATGACGTTATTCGTTATAACGCATTGCTATATGGCGTTACACGTTATGACGCATTGCTATATGGCGTTATACGTTATGACGCATTACTATATGACGTTATACGTTATGACGCATTACTATATGGCGTTAGATGTTATGACGCAATACTATATGACGTTATACGTTTTGACGCATTACTCTATGACGATATACGTTATGACGCATTGCTATATGGCGTTATACGTTAACCCGGTATTCCATATGACTTTATACGTTATGACGCATTACTATATGACGTTATACGTCATGTCGCCTTATTATATGACATTATTCGTCATGACGCAATACTATATGACGTTATACGTTATGACGCATTACTCTATGACGATATACGTTATGACGCATTACTATATGACGTTATACGTCATGACGCAATACTATATGATGTTATACGTTATGACGCATTACTATATGGCGTTATACGTTATGACGCATTACTATATGACGTTATACGTTATGACGTATTACTATATGACGTTATACGTTATCCCGGAATTCTATATGTCTTTATACGTCAAGACGTATTACCATGTGGCGTTATACGTTATGACGCATTGATATGTGGCGTTATACGTTAAACCGGAATTCTATATGACGTTATACGTTATGACGCATTACTATATGACGTTATACGTCATGTCGCCTTATTATATGACATTATTCGTCATGACGCAATACTATATGACGTTATACGTTATGACGCATTACTCTATGACGATATACGTTATGACGCATTACTATATGACGTTATACGTCATGACGCAATACTATATGATGTTATACGTTATGACGCATTACTATATGGCGTTATACGTTATGACGCATTACTATATGACGTTATACGTTATGACGCATTACTATATGACGTTATACGTCATGTCGCCTTATTATATGACATTATTCGTCATGTCGCAATACTATATGACGTTATACGTTATGACGTATTACTATATGACGTTATACGTTATGACGTTTTACTATGTGACGTTATACGTTATGCCGTAATTCTATATGACGTTATACGTCATGTCACCTTATTATATGACGTTATACGTCATGACGCAATACTATATGACGTTATACGTTATGACGCATTACTATATGACCTTGTAAGTTATGACGTATTACTATATGGCGTTATACGTTATGACGCATTACTATATGACGTTATACGTTATGACGCATTACTATATGACGTTATACGTCATGTCGCCTTATTATATGACATTATTCGTCATGTCGCAATACTATATGACGTTATACGTCATGACGCAATACTATATAACGTTCTACGTTATGACGCATTACTGTATGGCGTTATACGTTATGACGCATTACTATATGACGTTATTCGTTATAACGCATTGCTATATGGCGTTACACGTTATGACGCATTGCTATATGGCGTTATACGTTATGACGTATTACTATATGACGTTATACGTTATGACGCATTACTATATGGCGTTAGATGTTATGACGCAATACTATATGACGTTATACGTTTTGACGCATTACTATATGGCGTTATACGTTATGACGCATTACTATATGACGTTATACGTTATGACGCATTACTATATGACGTTATACGTCATGTCGCCTTATTATATGACATTATTCGTCATGACGCAATACTATATGACGTTATACGTTATGACGTATTACTATATGACGTTATACGTTATCCCGGAATTCTATATGTCTTTATACGTCAAGACGTATTACCATGTGGCGTTATACGTTATGACGCATTGATATGTGGCGTTATACGTTAAACCGGAATTCTATATGACGTTATACGTTATGACGCATTACTATATGACGTTATACGTCATGTCGCCTTATTATATGACATTATTCGTCATGACGCAATACTATATGACGTTATACGTTATGACGCATTACTCTATGACGATATACGTTATGACGCATTACTATATGACGTTATACGTCATGACGCAATACTATATGATGTTATACGTTATGACGCATTACTATATGGCGTTATACGTTATGACGCATTACTATATGACTTTATACGTTAAACCGTAATTCTGTATAACGTTATACGTTATGACGCAATACTATATGACGTTATACGTTATGACGCATTACTCTATGACGATATACGTTATGACGCATTGCTATATGGCGTTATACGTTAACCCGGTATTCCATATGACTTTATACGTTATGACGCATTACTATATGACGTTATACGTCATGTCGCCTTATTATATGACATTATTCGTCATGACGCAATACTATATGACGTTATACGTTATGACGCATTACTCTATGACGATATACGTTATGACGCATTACTATATGACGTTATACGTCATGACGCAATACTATATGACGTTATACGTCATGTCGCCTTATTATATGACATTATTCGTCATGACGCAATACTATATGACGTTATACGTTATGACGCATTACTCTATGACGATATACGTTATGACGCATTACTATATGACGTTATACGTCATGACGCAATACTATATGATGTTATACGTTATGACGCATTACTATATGACGTTATACGTTATGACGCATTACTCTATGACGATATACGTTATGACGCATTACTATATGACGTTATACGTCATGACGCAATACTATATGATGTTATACGTTATGACGCATTACTATATGGCGTTATACGTTATGACGCATTACTATATGACTTTATACGTTATGCCGGAATTCTATATGACGTTATACGTTATGACGCAATTACTATATGGCGTTATAGGATATGACGCATTACTCTTTTGACGTTATACGTTAAACCGTAATTGTATATGACGTTATACGTTATGACGTAATTCTATATGACGTTATACGTCATGTCGCCTTATTATATGACGTTATACGTCATGACGCAATACTATATGACGTTATACGTTATGACGCATTACTATATGGGGTTATACGTTATGACGCATTGCTATATGGCGTTATACGTTAAACCGTAATTCTGTATGACGTTATACGTTATGACGCATTGCTATATGGCGTTATACGTTAACCCGGTATTCTATATGACTTTATACGTTAAGACGTATTACTATGTGACGTTATACGTTGTGACGCATTGCTATATGGCGTTATACGTTAAACCGGAATTCTATATGACGTTATACGTTATGACGCATTACTATATGACGTTATACGCTAAGACGCATTGCTATATGGCGTTAGACGTTATGACGCAATACTATATGACGTTATACGTTATGACGCATTACTATATGACGTTATACGTCATGTCGCCTTATTATATGACATTATTCGTAATGACGCAATACTATATGACGTTATACGTTATGACGTATTACTATATGACGTTATACGTTATGACGCATTACTATATGGCGTTATACGTTATGACGCATTACTATATGACGTTATACGTTATGACGCATTACTATATGACGTTATACGTCATGTCGCCTTATTATATGACATTATTCGTCATGTCGCAATACTATATGACGTTATACGTTATGACGTATTACTATATGACGTTATACGTTATGACGTTTTACTATGTGACGTTATACGTTATGCCGTAATTCTATATGACGTTATACGTCATGACGCAATACTATATGACGTTATACGTTATGACGCATTACTATATGACCTTGTAAGTTATGACGTATTACTATATGGCGTTATACGTTATGACGCATTACTATATGACGTTATACGTTATGACGCATTACTATATGACGTTATACGTCATGTCGCCTTATTATATGACATTATTCGTCATGTCGCAATACTATATGACGTTATACGTCATGACGCGATACTATATAACGTCCTACGTTATGACGCATTACTGTATGGCGTTATACGTTATGACGCATTACTATATGACGTTATTCGTTATAACGCATTGCTATATGGCGTTACACGTTATGACGCATTGCTATATGGCGTTATACGTTATGACGCATTACTATATGACGTTATACGTTATGACGCATTACTATATGGCGTTAGATGTTATGACGCAATACTATATGACGTTATACGTTTTGACGCATTACTCTATGACGATATACGTTATGACGCATTGCTATATGGCGTTATACGTTAACCCGGTATTCCATATGACTTTATACGTTATGACGCATTACTATATGACGTTATACGTCATGTCGCCTTATTATATGACATTATTCGTCATGACGCAATACTATATGACGTTATACGTTATGACGCATTACTCTATGACGATATACGTTATGACGCATTACTATATGACGTTATACGTCATGACGCAATACTATATGACGTTATACGTCATGTCGCCTTATTATATGACATTATTCGTCATGACGCAATACTATATGACGTTATACGTTATGACGCATTACTCTATGACGATATACGTTATGACGCATTACTATATGACGTTATACGTCATGACGCAATACTATATGATGTTATACGTTATGACGCAATACTATATGATGTTATACGTTATGACGCATTACTATATGGCGTTATACGTCATGACGCATTACTATATGACGTTATACGTCATGACGCAATACTATATGATGTTATACGTTATGACGCATTTCTATATGGCGTTATACGTTATGACGCATTACTATATGACTTTATACGTTAAACCGGAATTCTATATGTCGTTATACGGTATGACGCATTACTCTATGACGATATACGTTATGACGCATTACTATATGACGTTATACGTCATGTCGCCTTATTATATGACATTATTCGTCATGACGCAATACTATATGACGTTATACGTTATGACGCATTACTCTATGACGATATACGTTATGACGCATTACTATATGACGTTATACGTCATGACGCAATACTATATGATGTTATACGTTATGACGCATTACTATATGGCGTTATACGTTATGACGCATTACTATATGACTTTATACGTTAAACCGGAATTCTATATGTCGTTATACGGTATGACGCATTACTCTATGACGTTATACGTCATGACGCAATACTATATGACGTTATACGTCATGTCGCCTTATTATATGACATTATTCGTCATGACGCAATACTATATGACGTTATACGTTATGACGCATTACTCTATGACGATATACGTTATGACGCATTACTATATGACGTTATACGTCATGACGCAATACTATATGACGTTATACGTCATGTCGCCTTATTATATGACATTATTCGTCATGACGCAATACTATATGATGTTATACGTTATGACGCATTACTATATGGCGTTATACGTTATGACGCATTACTATATGACTTTATACGTTAAACCGGAATTCTATATGTCGTTATACGGTATGACGCATTACTCTATGACGTTATACGTCATGACGCAATACTATATGACGTTATACGTCATGTCGCCTTATTATATGACATTATTCGTCATGACGCAATACTATATGACGTTATACGTTATGACGCATTACTCTATGACGATATACGTTATGACGCATTACTATATGACGTTATACGTCATGACGCAATACTATATGACGTTATACGTCATGTCGCCTTATTATATGACATTATTCGTCATGACGCAATACTATATGACGTTATACGTTATGACGCATTACTCTATGACGATATACGTTATGACGCATTACTATATGACGTTATACGTCATGACGCAATACTATATGATGTTATACGTTATGACGCAATACTATATGACGTTATATGTTATGACGCATTACTATATGACGTTATACGTCATGACGCAATACTATATGACGTTATACGTCATGTCGCCTTATTATATGACATTATTCGTCATGACGCAATACTATATGACGTTATACGTTATGACGCATTACTCTATGACGATATACGTTATGACGCATTACTATATGACGTTATACGTCATGACGCAATACTATATGATGTTATACGTTATGACGCAATACTATATGACGTTATATGTTATGACGCATTACTATATGACGTTATACGTCATGGCGCAATACTATATGACGTTATACGTTATCCCGGAATTCTATATGTCTTTATACGTTAAGACGTATTACCATGTGGCGTTATACGTTATGACGCATTGCTATGTGGCGTTATACGTTAAACCGGAATTCTATATGACGTTATACGTTATGACACATTACTATATGACGCTATACGTCATGTCGCCTTATTATATAACATTATTCGTCATGACGCAATACTATATGACGTTATACGTTATGACGCATTACTCTATGACGATATACGTTATGACACATTACTATATGACGCTATACGTCATGTCGCCTTATTATATGACATTATTCGTCATGACGCAATACTATATGACGTTATACGTTATGACGCATTACTCTATGACGATATACGTTATGACACATTACTATATGACGCTATACGTCATGTCGCCTTATTATATGACGTTATACGTCATGACGCAATACTATATGACGTTATACGTTATGAGGCATTACTATATGACCTTGTAAGTTATGACGTATTACTATATGACGATATACGTTATGCCGGAATTCTATATGACGTTATACGTTATGACGCAATTACTATATGGCGTTATAGGATATGACGCATTACTCTTTTGACGTTATACGTTAAACCGTAATTGTATATGACGTTATACGTTATGACGTAATTCTATATGACGTTATACGTCATGTCGCCTTATTATATGACGTTATACGTCATGACGCAATACTATATGACGTTATACGTTATGACGCATTACTATATGGGGTTATACGTTATGACGCATTGCTATATGGCGTTATACGTTAAACCGTAATTCTGTATGACGTTATACGTTATGACGCATTGCTATATGGCGTTATACGTTAACCCGGTATTCTATATGACTTTATACGTTAAGACGTATTACTATGTGACGTTATACGTTATGACGCATTGCTATATGGCGTTATACGTTAAACCGGAATTCTATATGACGTTATACGGTATGACGCATTACTATATGACGTTATACGCTAAGACGCATTGCTATATGGCGTTAGACGTTATGACGCAATACTATATGACGTTATACGTTATGACGCATTACTATATGCCGTTATACGTCATGTCGCCTTATTATATGACATTATTCGTCATGACGCAATACTATATGACGTTATACGTTATGACGTATTACTATATGACGTTATACGTTATGACGCATTACTATATGGCGTTATACGTTATGACGCATTACTATATGACGTTATACGTTATGACGCATTACTATATGACGTTATACGTCATGTCGCCTTATTATATGACATTATTCGTCATGTCGCAATACTATATGACGTTATACGTTATGACGTATTACTATATGACGTTATACGTTATGACGTTTTACTATGTGACGTTATACGTTATGCCGTAATTCTATATGACGTTATACGTCATGTCACCTTATTATATGACGTTATACGTCATGACGCAATACTATATGACGTTATACGTTATGACGCATTACTATATGACCTTGTAAGTTATGACGTATTACTATATGGCGTTATACGTTATGACGCATTACTATATGACGTTATACGTTATGACGCATTACTATATGACGTTATACGTCATGTCGCCTTATTATATGACATTATTCGTCATGTCGCAATACTATATGACGTTATACGTCATGACGCAATACTATATAACGTTCTACGTTATGACGCATTACTGTATGGCGTTATACGTTATGACGCATTACTATATGACGTTATTCGTTATAACGCATTGCTATATGGCGTTACACGTTATGATGCATTGCTATATGGCGTTATACGTTATGACGCATTACTATATGACGTTATACGTTATGACGCATTACTATATGGCGTTAGATGTTATGACGCAATACTATATGACGTTATACGTTATGACGCATTACTATATGGCGTTATACGTTATGACGCATTACTATATGACGTTATACGTTATGACGCATTACTATATGACGTTATACGTCATGTCGCCTTATTATATGACATTATTCGTCATGACGCAATACTATATGACGTTATACGTTATGACGTATTACTATATGACGTTATACGTTATCCCGGAATTCTATATGTCTTTATACGTCAAGACGTATTACCATGTGGCGTTATACGTTATGACGCATTGATATGTGGCGTTATACGTTAAACCGGAATTCTATATGACGTTATACGTTATGACGCATTACTATATGACGTTATACGTCATGTCGCCTTATTATATGACATTATTCGTCATGACGCAATACTATATGACGTTATACGTTATGACGCATTACTCTATGACGATATACGTCATGACGCAATACTATATGATGTTATACGTTATGACGCATTACTATATGGCGTTATACGTTATGACGCATTACTATATGACTTTATACGTTAAACCGTAATTCTGTATAACGTTATACGTTATGACGCAATACTATATGACGTTATACGTTATGACGCATTACTCTATGACGATATACGTTATGACGCATTGCTATATGGCGTTATACGTTAACCCGGTATTCCATATGACTTTATACGTTATGACGCATTACTATATGACGTTACACGTCATGTCGCCTTATTATATGACATTATTCGTCATGACGCAATACTATATGACGTTATACGTTATGACGCATTACTCTATGACGATATACGTTATGACGCATTACTATATGACGTTATACGTCATGACGCAATACTATATGACGTTATACGTCATGTCGCCTTATTATATGACATTATTCGTCATGACGCAATACTATATGACGTTATACGTTATGACGCATTACTCTATGACGATATACGTTATGACGCATTACTATATGACGTTATACGTCATGACGCAATACTATATGATGTTATACGTTATGACGCATTACTATATGGCGTTATACGTTATGACGCATTACTATATGACTTTATATGTTAAACCGGAATTCTATATGTCGTTATACGGTATGACGCATTACTATATGACGTTATACGTTATGACGCATTGCTATATGGCGTTATACGTTATGACGCAATACTATATGACGTTATATGTTATGACGCATTACTATATGACGTTATACGTCATGACGCAATACTATATGACGTTATACGTCATGTCGCCTTATTATATGACATTATTCGTCATGACGCAATACTATATGACGTTATACGTTATGACGCATTACTCTATGATGATATACGTTATGACGCATTACTATATGACGTTATACGTCATGACGCATTACTATATGACGTTATACGTCATGTCGCAATACTATATGACGTTATACGTTATCCCGGAATTCTATATGTCTTTATACGTTAAGACGTATTACCATGTGGCGTTATACGTTATGACGCATTGCTATGTGGCGTTATACGTTAAACCGGAATTCTATATGACGTTATACGTTATGACACATTACTATATGACGTTATACGTCATGTCGCCTTATTATATAACATTATTCGTCATGACGCAATACTATATGACGTTATACGTTATGACGCATTACTCTATGACGATATACGTTATGACGCATTACTATATGACGTTATACGTCATGACGCAATACTATATGACGTTATACGTTATGACGTTTTACTATGTGACGTTATACGTTATGCCGTAATTCTATATGACGTTATACGTCATGTCACCTTATTATATGACGTTATACGTCATGACGCAATACTATATGACGTTATACGTTATGACGCATTGCTATATGACCTTGTAAGTTATGACGTATTACTATATGACGATATACGTTATGCCGGAATTCTATATGACGTTATACGTTATGACGCAATTACTATATGGCGTTATAGGATATGACGCATTACTCTTTTGACGTTATACGTTAAACCGTAATTGTAGATGACGTTATACGTTATGACGTAATTCTATATGACGTTATACGTCATGTCGCCTTATTATATGACGTTATACGTCATGACGCAATACTATATGACGTTATACGTTATGACGCATTACTATATGACCTTGTAAGTTATGACGTATTACTATATGACGATATACGTTATGCCGGAATTCTATATGACGTTATACGTTATGACGCAATTACTATATGGCGTTATAGGATATGACGCATTACTCTTTTGACGTTATACGTTAAACCGTAATTGTATATGACGTTATACGTTATGACGTAATTCTATATGACGTTATACGTCATGTCGCCTTATTATATGACGTTATACGTCATGACGCAATACTATATGACGTTATACGTTATGACGCATTACTATATGGGGTTATACGTTATGACGCATTGCTATATGGCGTTATACGTTAAACCGTAATTCTGTATGACGTTATACGTTATGACGCATTGCTATATGGCGTTATACGTTAACCCGGTATTCTATATGACTTTATACGTTAAGACGTATTACTATGTGACGTTATACGTTATGACGCATTGCTATATGGCGTTATACGTTAAACCGGAATTCTATATTACGTTATACGGTATGACGCATTACTATATGACGTTATACGCTAAGACGCATTGCTATATGGCGTTAGACGTTATGACGCAATACTATATGACGTTATACGTTATGACGCATTACTCTATGACGATATACGTTATGACGCATTACTATATGACGTTATACGTCATGACGCATTACTATATGACGTTATACGTCATGTCGCAATACTATATGACGTTATACGTTATCCCGGAATTCTATATGTCTTTATACGTTAAGACGTATTACCATGTGGCGTTATACGTTATGACGCATTGCTATGTGGCGTTATACGTTAAACCGGAATTCTATATGACGTTATACGTTATGACACATTACTATATGACGTTATACGTCATGTCGCCTTATTATATAACATTATTCGTCATGACGCAATACTATATGACGTTATACGTTATGACGCATTACTCTATGACGATATACGTTATGACGCATTACTATATGACGTTATACGTCATGACGCAATACTATATGACGTTATACGTTATGACGTTTTACTATGTGACGTTATACGTTATGCCGTAATTCTATATGACGTTATACGTCATGTCACCTTATTATATGACGTTATACGTCATGACGCAATACTATATGACGTTATACGTTATGACGCATTACTATATGACCTTGTAAGTTATGACGTATTACTATATGACGATATACGTTATGCCGGAATTCTATATGACGTTATACGTTATGACGCATTACTATATGACCTTGTAAGTTATGACGTATTACTATATGACGATATACGTTATGCCGGAATTCTATATGACGTTATACGTCATGACGCAATACTATATGACGTTATACGTTATAACGCATTGCTATATGACGTTATACGTTATGACGTTTTACTATGTGACGTTATACGTTATGCCGTAATTCTATATGACGTTATACGTCATGTCGCCTTATTATATGACGTTATACGTCATGACGCAATACTATATAACGTTCTACATTATGACGCATTACTGTATGGCGTTATACGTTATGACGCATTACTATATGACGTTATTCGTTATAACGCATTGCTATATGGCGTTACACGTTATGACGCATTGCTATATGGCGTTATACGTTATGACGCATTACTATATGACGTTATACGTTATGACGCATTACTATATGGCGTTAGATGTTATGACGCAATACTATATGACGTTATACGTTATGACGCATTACTATATGGCGTTATACGTTATGACGCATTACTATATGACGTTATACGTTATGACGCATTACTATATGACGTTATACGTCATGTCGCCTTATTATATGACATTATTCGTCATGACGCAATACTATATGACGTTATACGTTATGACGTATTACTATATGACGTTATACGTTATCCCGGAATTCTATATGTCTTTATACGTTAAGACGTATTACCATGTGGCGTTATACGTTATGAAGCATTGATATGTGGCGTTATACGTTAAACCGGAATTCTATATGACGTTATACGTTATGACGCATTACTATATGACGTTATACGTCATGTCGCCTTATTATATGACATTATTCGTCATGACGCAATACTATATGACGTTATACGTTATGACGCATTACTCTATGACGATATACGTTATGACGCATTACTATATGACGTTATACGTCATGACGCAATACTATATGATGTTATACGTTATGACGCATTACTATATGGCGTTATACGTTATGACGCATTACTATATGACTTTATACGTTAAACCGTAATTCTGTATAACGTTATACGTTATGACGCAATACTATATGACGTTATACGTTATGACGCATTACTCTATGACGATATACGTTATGACGCATTACCATATGACGTTATACGTCATGACGCAATACTATATGATGTTATACGTTATGACGCATTACTATATGGCGTTATACGTTATGACGCATTACTATATGACTTTATACGTTAAACCGTAATTCTGTATAACGTTATACGTTATGACGCATTGCTATATGGCGTTATACGTTAAACCGTAATTCTGTATGACGTTATACGTTATGACGCATTGCTATATGGCGTTATACGTTAACCCGGTATTCTATATGACTTTATACGTTAAGACGTATTACTATGTGACGTTATACGTTATGACGCATTGCTATATGGCGTTATACGTTAAACCGGAATTCTATATGACGTTATACGGTATGACGCATTACTATATGACGTTATACGCTAAGACGCATTGCTATATGGCGTTAGACGTTATGACGCAATACTATATGACGTTATACGTTATGACGCATTACTATATGACGTTATACGTCATGTCGCCTTATTATATGACATTATTCGTCATGACGCAATACTATATGACGTTATACGTTATGACGTATTACTATATGACGTTATACGTTATGACGCATTACTATATGGCGTTATACGTTATGACGCATTACTATATGACGTTATACGTTATGACGCATTACTATATGACGTTATACGTTATGACGCATTACTATATGACGTTATACGTCATGTCGCCTTATTATATGACATTATTCGTCATGTCGCAATACTATATGACGTTATACGTTATGACGTATTACTATATGACGTTATACGTTATGACGTTTTACTATGTGACGTTATACGTTATGCCGTAATTCTATATGACGTTATACGTCATGTCACCTTATTATATGACGTTATACGTCATGACGCAATACTATATGACGTTATACGTTATGACGCATTACTATATGACCTTGTAAGTTATGACGTATTACTATATGGCGTTATACGTTATGACGCATTACTATATGACGTTATACGTTATGACGCATTACTATATGACGTTATACGTCATGTCGCCTTATTATATGACATTATTCGTCATGTCGCAATACTATATGACGTTATACGTTATGACGTATTACTATATGACGTTATACGTTATGACGTTTTACTATGTGACGTTATACGTCATGTCACCTTATTATATGACGTTATACGTCATGACGCAATACTATATGACGTTATACGTTATGACGCATTACTATATGACCTTGTAAGTTATGACGTATTACTATATGACGATATACGTTATGCCGGAATTCTATATGACGTTATACGTTATGACGCAATTCCTATATGGCGTTATAGGATATGACGCATTACTCTTTTGACGTTATACGTTAAACCGTAATTGTTGATGACGTTATACGTTATGACGTAATTCTATATGACGTTATACGTCATGTCGCCTTATTATATGACGTTATACGTCATGACGCAATACTATATGACGTTATACGTTATGACGCATTACTATATGGCGTTATACGTTATGACGCATTACTATATGACGTTATACGTCATGACGCATTACTATATGACGTTATACGTCATGTCGCAATACTATATGGCGTTATACGTTATGACGCATTACTATATGACTTTATACGTTAAACCGTAATTCTGTATAACGTTATACGTTATGACGCAATACTATATGACGTTATACGTTATGACGCATTACTCTATGACGATATACGTTATGACGCATTACCATATGACGTTATACGTCATGACGCAATACTATATGATGTTATACGTTATGACGCATTACTATATGGCGTTATACGTTATGACGCATTACTATATGACTTTATACGTTAAACCGTAATTCTGTATAACGTTATACGTTATGACGCATTGCTATATGGCGTTATACGTTAAACCGTAATTCTGTATGACGTTATACGTTATGACGCATTGCTATATGGCGTTATACGTTAACCCGGTATTCTATATGACTTTATACGTTAAGACGTATTACTATGTGACGTTATACGTTATGACGCATTGCTATATGGCGTTATACGTTAAACCGGAATTCTATATGACGTTATACGGTATGACGCATTACTATATGACGTTATACGCTAAGACGCATTGCTATATGGCGTTAGACGTTATGACGCAATACTATATGACGTTATACGTTATGACGCATTACTCTATGACGATATACGTTATGACGCATTACTATATGACGTTATACGTCATGACGCATTACTATATGACGTTATACGTCATGTCGCAATACTATATGACGTTATACGTTATCCCGGAATTCTATATGTCTTTATACGTTAAGACGTATTACCATGTGGCGTTATACGTTATGACGCATTGCTATGTGGCGTTATACGTTGAACCGGAATTCTATATGACGTTATACGTTATGACACATTACTATATGACGTTATACGTCATGTCGCCTTATTATATATCATTATTCGTCATGACGCAATACTATATGACGTTATACGTTATGACGCATTACTCTATGACGATATACGTTATGACGCATTACTATATGACGTTATACGTCATGACGCAATACTATATGACGTTATACGTTATGACGTTTTACTATGTGACGTTATACGTTATGCCGTAATTCTATATGACGTTATACGTCATGTCACCTTATTATATGACGTTATACGTCATGACGCAATACTATATGACGTTATACGTTATGACGCATTACTATATGACCTTGTAAGTTATGACGTATTACTATATGACGATATACGTTATGCCGGAATTCTATATGACGTTATACGTTATGACGCAATTACTATATGGCGTTATAGGATATGACGCATTACTCTTTTGACGTTATACGTTAAACCGTAATTGTATATGACGTTATACGTTATGACGTAATTCTATATGACGTTATACGTCATGTCGCCTTATTATATGACGTTATACGTCATGACGCAATACTATATGACGTTATACGTTATGACGCATTACTATATGGGGTTATACGTTATGACGCATTACTATATGACGTTATTCGTTATAACGCATTGCTATATGACGTTATACGTTATGACGTTTTACTATGTGACGTTATACGTTATGCCGTAATTCTATATGACGTTATACGTCATGTCGCCTTATTATATGACGTTATACGTCATGACGCAATACTATATAACGTTCTACATTATGACGCATTACTGTATGGCGTTATACGTTATGACGCATTACTATATGACGTTATTCGTTATAACGCATTGCTATATGGCGTTACACGTTATGACGCATTGCTATATGGCGTTATACGTTATGACGCATTACTATATGACGTTATACGTTATGACGCATTACTATATGACGTTATACGTTATGACGCATTACTATATGGCGTTAGATGTTATGACGCAATACTATATGGCGTTAGATGTTATGACGCAATACTATATGACGTTATACGTTATGACGCATTACTATATGGCGTTATACGTTATGACGCTTTACTATATGACGTTATACGTTATGACGCATTACTATATGACGTTATACGTCATGTCGCCTTATTATATGACATTATTCGTCATGACGCAATACTATATGACGTTATACGTTATGACGTATTACTATATGACGTTATACGTTATCCCGGAATTCTATATGTCTTTATACGTTAAGACGTATTACCATGTGGCGTTTTACGTTATGAAGCATTGATATGTGGCGTTATACGTTAAACCGGAATTCTATATGACGTTATACGTTATGACGCATTACTATATGACGTTATACGTCATGTCGCCTTATTATATGACATTATTCGTCATGACGCAATACTATATGACGTTATACGTTATGACGCATTACTCTATGACGATATACGTTATGACGCATTACTATATGACGTTATACGTCATGACGCAATACTATATGATGTTATACGTTATGACGCATTACTATATGGCGTTATACGTTATGACGCATTACTATATGACTTTATACGTTAAACCGTAATTCTGTATAACGTTATACGTTATGACGCAATACTATATGACGTTATACGTTATGACGCATTACTCTATGACGATATACGTTATGACGCATTACCATATGACGTTATACGTCATGACGCAATACTATATGATGTTATACGTTATGACGCATTACTATATGGCGTTATACGTTATGACGCATTACTATATGACTTTATACGTTAAACCGTAATTCTGTATAACGTTATACGTTATGACGCATTGCTATATGGCGTTATACGTTAAACCGTAATTCTGTATGACGTTATACGTTATGACGCATTGCTATATGGCGTTATACGTTAACCCGGTATTCTATATGACTTTATACGTTAAGACGTATTACTATGTGACGTTATACGTTATGACGCATTGCTATATGGCGTTATACGTTAAACCGGAATTCTATATGACGTTATACGGTATGACGCATTACTATATGACGTTATACGCTAAGACGCATTGCTATATGGCGTTAGACGTTATGACGCAATACTATATGACGTTATACGTTATGACGCATTACTATATGACGTTATACGTCATGTCGCCTTATTATATGACATTATTCGTCATGACGCAATACTATATGACGTTATACGTTATGACGTATTACTATATGACGTTATACGTTATGACGCATTACTATATGGCGTTATACGTTATGACGCATTACTATATGACGTTATACGTTATGACGCATTACTATATGACGTTATACGTTATGACGCATTACTATATGACGTTATACGTCATGTCGCCTTATTATATGACATTATTCGTCATGTCGCAATACTATATGACGTTATACGTTATGACGTATTACTATATGACGTTATACGTTATGACGTTTTACTATGTGACGTTATACGTTATGCCGTAATTCTATATGACGTTATACGTCATGTCACCTTATTATATGACGTTATACGTCATGACGCAATACTATATGACGTTATACGTTATGACGCATTACTATATGACCTTGTAAGTTATGACGTATTACTATATGGCGTTATACGTTATGACGCATTACTATATGACGTTATACGTTATGACGCATTACTATATGACGTTATACGTCATGTCGCCTTATTATATGACATTATTCGTCATGTCGCAATACTATATGACGTTATACGTTATGACGTATTACTATATGACGTTATACGTTATGACGTTTTACTATGTGACGTTATACGTCATGTCACCTTATTATATGACGTTATACGTCATGACGCAATACTATATGACGTTATACGTTATGACGCATTACTATATGACCTTGTAAGTTATGACGTATTACTATATGACGATATACGTTATGCCGGAATTCTATATGACGTTATACGTTATGACGCAATTACTATATGGCGTTATAGGATATGACGCATTACTCTTTTGACGTTATACGTTAAACCGTAATTGTTGATGACGTTATACGTTATGACGTAATTCTATATGACGTTATACGTCATGTCGCCTTATTATATGACGTTATACGTCATGACGCAATACTATATGACGTTATACGTTATGACGCATTACTATATGGCGTTATACGTTATGACGCATTACTATATGACGTTATACGTTATGACGCAATTACTATATGGCGTTATAGGATATGACGCATTACTCTTTTGACGTTATACGTTAAACCGTAATTGTAGATGACGTTATACGTTATGACGTAATTCTATATGACGTTATACGTCATGCCGCCTTATTATATGACGTAATTCTATATGACGTTATACGTCATGTCGCCTTATTATATGACGTTATACGTCATGACGCAATACTATATGACGTTATACGTTATGACGTATTACTATGTGACGTTATACGTTATCCCGGAATTCTATATGTCTTTATACGTTAAGACGTATGACCATGTGGCGTTATACGTTATGACGCATTGATATGTGGCGTTATACGTTAAACCGGAATTCTATATGACGTTATACGTTATGACGCATTACTATATGACGTTATACGTCATGTCGCCTTATTATATGACATTATTCGTCATGACGCAATACTATATGACGTGATACGTTATGACGCATTACTCTATGACGATATACGTTATGACGCATTACTATATGACGTTATACGTCATGACGCAATACTATATGATGTTATACGTTATGACGCATTACTATATGGCGTTATACGTTATGACGCATTGCTATATGGCGTTATACGTTAACCCGGTATTCTATATGACTTTATACGTTAAGACGTATTACTATGTGACGTTATACGTTATGACGCATTGCTATGAGGCGTTATACGTTAAACCGGAATTCTATATGACGTTATACGATAAGACGCATTACTATATGACGTTATACGTTATGACGCATTACTCCATGACGATATACGTTATGACGCATTACTATATGACGTTAAACGTCATGACGGAATACTATATGATGTTATATGTTGTGACGCATTGCTATATGGCGTTATACCTTAACCCGGTATTCAATATGACTTTATACGTTAAGACGTATTACTATGTGACGTTATACGTTATGACGCATTGCTATATGGCGTTATACGTTAAACCGGAATTCTATATGACGTTATACGGTATGACGCATTACTATATGACGTTATACGTTATGACGCATTGCTATATGGCGTTAGACGTTATGACGCATTGCTATATGGCGTTAGGCGTTATGGCGCAATACTATATGACGTTATATGTTATGACGCATTACTATATGGCGTTATACGGTATGACGCATTACTATATGACGTTATACGTTAAGACGTATTACTATGTGACGTTATACGTTATGACGCATTGCTATATGACCTTGTAAGTTATGACGTATTACTATATGACGATATACGTTATGCCGGAATTCTATATGACGTTATACGTTATGACGCAATTACTATATGGCGTTATAGGATATGACGCATTACTCTTTTGACGTTATACGTTAAACCGTAATTGTAGATGACGTTATACGTTATGACGTAATTCTATATGACGTTATACGTCATGTCGCCTTATTATATGACGTTATACGTCATGACGCAATACTATATGACGTTATACGTTATGACGCATTACTATATGACCTTGTAAGTTATGACGTATTACTATATGACGATATACGTTATGCCGGAATTCTATATGACGTTATACGTTATGACGCAATTACTATATGGCGTTATAGGATATGACGCATTACTCTTTTGACGTTATACGTTAAACCGTAATTGTATATGACGTTATACGTTATGACGTAATTCTATATGACGTTATACGTCATGTCGCCTTATTATATGACGTTATACGTCATGACGCAATACTATATGACGTTATACGTTATGACGCATTACTATATGGGGTTATACGTTATGACGCATTACTATATGACGTTATTCGTTATAACGCATTGCTATATGACGTTATACGTTATGACGTTTTACTATGTGACGTTATACGTTATGCCGTAATTCTATATGACGTTATACGTCATGTCGCCTTACTATATGACGTTATACGTCATGACGCCTTATTATATGACATTATTCGTCATGACGCAATACTATATGACGTTATACGTTATGACGTATTACTATATGACGTTATACGTTATCCCGGAATTCTATATGTCTTTATACGTTAAGACGTATTACCATGTGGCGTTATACGTTATGACGCATTGATATGTGGCGTTATACGTTAAACCGGAATTCTATATGACGTTATACGTTATGACGCATTACTCTATGACGATATACGTTATGACGCATTACTATATGACGTTATACGTCATGACGCAATACTATATGATGTTATACGTTATGACGCATTACTATATGGCGTTATACGTTATGACGCATTACTATATGACTTTATACGTTAAACCGTAATTCTGTATAACGTTATACGTTATGACGCAATACTATATGACGTTATACGTTATGACGCATTACTCTATGACGATATACGTTATGACGCATTACCATATGACGTTATACGTCATGACGCAATACTATATGATGTTATACTTTATGACGCATTACTATATGGCGTTATACGTTATGACGCATTACTATATGACTTTATACGTTAAACCGTAATTCTGTATAACGTTATACGTTATGACGCATTGCTATATGGCGTTATACGTTAAACCGTAATTCTGTATGACGTTATACGTTATGACGCATTGCTATATGGCGTTATACGTTAACCCGGTATTCTATATGACTTTATACGTTAAGACGTATTACTATGTGACGTTATACGTTATGACGCATTGCTATATGGCGTTATACGTTAAACCGGAATTCTATATGACGTTATACGGTATGACGCATTACTATATGACGTTATACGCTAAGACGCATTGCTATATGGCGTTAGACGTTATGACGCAATACTATATGACGTTATACGTTATGACGCATTACTATATGACGTTATACGTCATGTCGCCTTATTATATGACATTATTCGTCATGACGCAATACTATATGACGTTATACGTTATGACGTATTACTATATGACGTTATACGTTATGACGCATTACTATATGGCGTTATACGTTATGACGCATTACTATATGACGTTATACGTTATGACGCATTACTATATGACGTTATACGTCATGACGCATTACTATATGACGTTATACGTCATGTCGCCTTATTATATGACATTATTCGTCATGTCGCAATACTATATGACGTTATACGTTATGACGTATTACTATATGACGTTATACGTTATGACGTTTTACTATGTGACGTTATACGTTATGCCGTAATTCTATATGACGTTATACGTCATGTCACCTTATTATATGACGTTATACGTCATGACGCAATACTATATGACGTTATACGTTATGACGCATTACTATATGACCTTGTAAGTTATGACGTATTACTATATGGCGTTATACGTTATGACGCATTACTATATGACGTTATACGTTATGACGCATTACTATATGACGTTATACGTCATGTCGCCTTATTATATGACATTATTCGTCATGTCGCAATACTATATGACGTTATACGTTATGACGCATTGCTATATGACGTTATACGTTATGACGCATTACTATATGACGTTATACGTCATGTCGCCTTATTATATGACATTATTCGTCATGACGCAATACTATATGACGTGATACGTTATGACGCATTACTCTATGACGATATACGTTATGACGCATTACTATATGACGTTATACGTCATGACGCAATACTATATGATGTTATACGTTATGACGCATTACTATATGGCGTTATACGTTATGACGCATTGCTATATGGCGTTATACGTTAACCCGGTATTCTATATGACTTTATACGTTAAGACGTATTACTATGTGACGTTATACGTTATGACGCATTGCTATGAGGCGTTATACGTTAAACCGGAATTCTATATGACGTTATACGATAAGACGCATTACTATATGACGTTATACGTTATGACGCATTACTCCATGACGATATACGTTATGACGCATTACTATATGACGTTAAACGTCATGACGGAATACTATATGATGTTATACGTTGTGACGCATTGCTATATGGCGTTATACGTTAACCCGGTATTCAATATGACTTTATACGTTAAGACGTATTACTATGTGACGTTATACGTTATGACGCATTGCTATATGGCGTTATACGTTAAACCGGAATTCTATATGACGTTATACGGTATGACGCATTACTATATGACGTTATACGTTATGACGCATTGCTATATGGCGTTAGACGTTATGACGCATTGCTATATGGCGTTAGGCGTTATGGCGCAATACTATATGACGTTATATGTTATGACGCATTACTATATGGCGTTATACGTTATGACGCATTACTATATGACGTTATACGTTAAGACGTATTACTATGTGACGTTATACGTTATGACGCATTGCTATATGACCTTGTAAGTTATGACGTATTACTATATGACGATATACGTTATGCTGGAATTCTATATGACGTTATACGTTATGACGCAATAACTATATGGCGTTATAGGATATGACGCATTACTCTTTTGACGTTATACGTTAAACCGTAATTGTAGATGACGTTATACGTTATGACGTAATTCTATATGACGTTATACGTCATGTCGCCTTATTATATGACGTTATACGTCATGACGCAATACTATATGACGTTATACGTTATGACGCATTACTATATGGCGTTATACGTTATGACGCATTACTCTATGACGATATACGTTATGACGCATTACTATATGACGTTATACGTCATGACGCAATACTATATGATGTTATACGTTATGACGCATTACTATATGGCGTTATACGTTATGACGCATTGCTATATGGCGTTATACGTTAACCCGGTATTCTATATGACTTTATACGTTAAGACGTATTACTATGTGACGTTATACGTTATGACGCATTGCTATGAGGCGTTATACGTTAAACCGGAATTCTATATGACGTTATACGATAAGACGCATTACTATATGACGTTATACGTTATGACGCATTACTCCATGACGATATACGTTATGACGCATTACTATATGACGTTAAACGTCATGACGGAATACTATATGATGTTATACGTTGTGACGCATTGCTATATGGCGTTATACGTTAACCCGGTATTCAATATGACTTTATACGTTAAGACGTATTACTATGTGACGTTATACGTTATGACGCATTGCTATATGGCGTTATACGTTAAACCGGAATTCTATATGACGTTATACGGTATGACGCATTGCTATATGACGTTATACGTTATGACGCATTGCTATATGGCGTTAGACGTTATGACGCATTGCTATATGGCGTTAGGCGTTATGGCGCAATACTATATGACGTTATATGTTATGACGCATTACTATATGGCGTTATACGTTATGACGCATTACTATTTGACGTTATACGTTAAGACGTATTACTATGTGACGTTATACGTTATGACGCATTGCTATGTGGCGTTATACGTTAAACCGGAATTCTATATGACGTTATACGTTAAGACGCATTACTATATGACGTTATACGTCATGTCGCCTTATTATATGACATTATTCGTCATGACGCAATACTATATGACGTTATACGTTTTGACGCATTACTATATGACGATATACGTTATGAAGCATTACTATATGACGTTATACGTCATGACTCAATACTATATGTTGTTATACGTTATGACGCATTACTATATGGCGTTATACGTTATGACGCATTACTATATGACTTTATACGTTAAACCGTAATTCTGTATAACGTTATACGTTATGACGCATTGCTATATGGCGTCATACGTTAAACCGGAATTCTGTATGATGTTATACGTTATGACGCATTACTGCATGACGTTAGACGTTAAACCGTAATTCTGTATGACGTTATACTTTATGACGTTTTACTATGTGACGTTATACGTTATGCCGTAATTCTATATGACGTTATACGGTATTACGAATTACTGTATGACGTTATACGTTATGACGCATTGCTATATGGCGTTATACGTTAAACCGGAATTCTATATGATGTTATACGATATGACGCATTACTGTATGACATTAGACGTTAAACCGTAATTCTGTATGACGTTATACGTTATGACGTTTTACTATATGACGTTATACGTTATGCCGTAATTCTATATGACGTTATACGTCATGTCACATTATTATATGACGTTATACGTCATGACGCAATACTATATGACGTTATACGTTATCCCGGAATTCTATATGTCTTTATACGTTAAGACGTATTACCATGTGGCGTTATACGTTAGGACGCATTGCTATGTGGCGTTATACGTTAAACCGGAATTCTATATGACGTTATACGTTATGACACATTACTATATGACGTTATACGTCATGTCGCCTTATTATATAACATTATTCGTCATGACGCAATACTATATGACGTTATACGTTATGACGCATTACTCTATGACGATATACGTTATGACGCATTACTATATGACGTTATACGTCATGACGCATTACTATATGACGTTATACGTTATGACGCATTACTCCATGACGATATACGTTATGACGCATTACTATATGACGTTAAACGTCATGACGGAATACTATATGATGTTATACGTTGTGACGCATTGCTATATGGCGTTATACGTTAACCCGGTATTCAATATGACTTTATACGTTAAGACGTATTACTATGTGACGTTATACGTTATGACGCATTGCTATATGGCGTTATACGTTAAACCGGAATTCTATATGACGTTATACGGTATGACGCATTACTATATGACGTTATTCGTTATGACGCATTGCTATATGGCGTTAGACGTTATGACGCATTGCTATATGGCGTTATACGTCATGTCGCCTTATTATATGACATTATTCGTCATGACGCAATACTATATGACGTTATACGTTTTGACGCATTACTATATGACGATATACGTTATGAAGCATTACTATATGACGTTATACGTCATGACTCAATACTATATGTTGTTATACGTTATGACGCATTACTATATGGCGTTATACGTTATGACGCATTACTATATGACTTTATACGTTAAACCGTAATTCTGTATAACGTTATACGTTATGACGCATTGCTATATGGCGTCATACGTTAAACCGGAATTCTGTATGATGTTATACGTTATGACGCATTACTGCATGACGTTAGACGTTAAACCGTAATTCTGTATGACGTTATACTTTATGACGTTTTACTATGTGACGATATACGTTATGCCGTAATTCTATATGACGTTATACGGTATTACGAATTACTGTATGACGTTATACGTTATGACGCATTGCTATATGGCGTTATACGTTAAACCGGAATTCTATATGATGTTATACGATATGACGCATTACTGTATGACATTAGACGTTAAACCGTAATTCTGTATGACGTTATACGTTATGACGTTTTACTATATGACGTTATACGTTATGCCGTAATTCTATATGACGTTATACGTCATGTCACATTATTATATGACGTTATACGTCATGACGCAATACTATATGACGTTATACGTTATCCCGGAATTCTATATGTCTTTATACGTTAAGACGTATTACCATGTGGCGTTATACGTTATGACGCATTGCTATGTGGCGTTATACGTTAAACCGGAATTCTATATGACGTTATACGTTATGACACATTACTATATGACGTTATACGTCATGTCGCCTTATTATATAACATTATTCGTCATGACGCAATACTATATGACGTTATACGTTATGACGCATTACTCTATGACGATATACGTTATGACGCATTACTATATGACGTTATACGTCATGACGCAATACTATATGACGTTATACGTTATGACGTTTTACTATGTGACGTTATACGTTATGCCGTAATTCTATATGACGTTATACGTCATGTCACCTTATTATATGACGTTATACGTCATGACGCAATACTATATGATGTTATACGTTATGACGCATTACTATATGGCGTTATACGTTGTGACGCATTGCTATATGGCGTTATACGTTAACCCGGTATTCTATATGACTTTATACGTTAAGACGTATTACTATGTGACGTTATACGTTATGACGCATTGCTATGAGGCGTTATACGTTAAACCGGAATTCTATATGACGTTATACGATAAGACGCATTACTATATGACGTTATACGTTATGACGCATTACTCCATGACGATATACGTTATGACGCATTACTATATGACGTTAAACGTCATGACGGAATACTATATGATGTTATACGTTGTGACGCATTGCTATATGGCGTTATACGTTAACCCGGTATTCAATATGACTTTATACGTTAAGACGTATTACTATGTGACGTTATACGTTATGACGCATTGCTATATGGCGTTATACGTTAAACCGGAATTCTATATGACGTTATACGGTATGACGCATTGCTATATGACGTTATACGTTATGACGCATTGCTATATGGCGTTAGACGTTATGACGCATTGCTATATGGCGTTAGGCGTTATGGCGCAATACTATATGACGTTATATGTTATGACGCATTACTATATGGCGTTATACGTTATGACGCATTACTATATGACGTTATACGTTAAGACGTATTACTATGTGACGTTATACGTTATGACGCATTGCTATGTGGCGTTATACGTTAAACCGGAATTCTATATGACGTTATACGTTAAGACGCATTACTATATGACGTTATACGTCATGTCGCCTTATTATATGACATTATTCGTCATGACGCAATACTATATGACGTTATACGTTTTGACGCATTACTATATGACGATATACGTTATGAAGCATTACTATATGACGTTATACGTCATGACTCAATACTATATGTTGTTATACGTTATGACGCATTACTATATGGCGTTATACGTTATGACGCATTACTATATGACTTTATACGTTAAACCGTAATTCTGTATAACGTTATACGTTATGACGCATTGCTATATGGCGTCATACGTTAAACCGGAATTCTGTATGATGTTATACGTTATGACGCATTACTGCATGACGTTAGACGTTAAACCGTAATTCTGTATGACGTTATACTTTATGACGTTTTACTATGTGACGTTATACGTTATGCCGTAATTCTATATGACGTTATACGGTATTACGAATTACTGTATGACGTTATACGTTATGACGCATTGCTATGAGGCGTTATACGTTAAACCGGAATTCTATATGACGTTATACGATAAGACGCATTACTATATGACGTTATACGTTATGACGCATTACTCCATGACGATATACGTTATGACGCATTACTATATGACGTTAAACGTCATGACGGAATACTATATGATGTTATACGTTGTGACGCATTGCTATATGGCGTTATACGTTAACCCGGTATTCAATATGACTTTATACGTTAAGACGTATTACTATGTGACGTTATACGTTATGACGCATTGCTATATGGCGTTATACGTTAAACCGGAATTCTATATGACGTTATACGGTATGACGCATTGCTATATGACGTTATACGTTATGACGCATTGCTATATGGCGTTAGACGTTATGACGCATTGCTATATGGCGTTAGGCGTTATGGCGCAATACTATATGACGTTATATGTTATGACGCATTACTATATGGCGTTATACGTTATGACGCATTACTATATGTTGTTATACGTTATGACGCATTACTATATGGCGTTATACGTTATGACGCATTACTATATGACTTTATACGTTAAACCGTAATTCTGTATAACGTTATACGTTATGACGCATTGCTATATGGCGTCATACGTTAAACCGGAATTCTGTATGACGTTATACGTTATGACGCATTACTGCATGACGTTAGACGTTAAACCGTAATTCTGTATGACGTTATACTTTATGACGTTTTACTATGTGACGTTATACGTTATGCCGTAATTCTATATGACGTTATACGGTATTACGAATTACTGTATGACGTTATACGTTATGACGCATTGCTATATGGCGTTATACGTTAAACCGGAATTCTATATGATGTTATACGATATGACGCATTACTGTTTGACATTAGACGTTAAACCGTAATTCTGTATGACGTTATACGTTATGACGTTTTACTATATGACGTTATACGTTATGCCGTAATTCTATATGACGTTATACGTCATGTCACATTATTATATGACGTTATACGTCATGACGCAATACTATATGACGTTATACGTTATCCCGGAATTCTATATGTCTTTATACGTTAAGACGTATTACCATGTGGCGTTATACGTTATGACGCATTGCTATGTGGCGTTATACGTTAAACCGGAATTCTATATGACGTTATACGTTATGACACATTACTATATGACGTTATACGTCATGTCGCCTTATTATATAACATTATTCGTCATGACGCAATACTATATGACGTTATACGTTATGACGCATTACTCTATGACGATATACGTTATGACGCATTACTATATGACGTTATACGTCATGACGCAATACTATATGACGTTATACGTTATGACGTTTTACTATGTGACGTTATACGTTATGCCGTAATTCTATATGACGTTATACGTCATGTCACCTTATTATATGACGTTATACGTCATGACGCAATACTATATGACGTTATACGTTATGACGCATTACTATATGACCTTGTAAGTTATGACGTATTACTATATGACGATATACGTTATGCCGGAATTCTATATGACGTTATACGTTATGACGCAATTACTATATGGCGTTATAGGATATGACGCATTACTCTTTTGACGTTATACGTTAAACCGTAATTGTAGATGACGTTATACGTTATGACGTAATTCTATATGACGTTATACGTCATGCCGCCTTATTATATGACGTAATTCTATATGACGTTATACGTCATGTCGCCTTATTATATGACGTTATACGTCATGACGCAATACTATATGACGTTATACGTTATGACGTATTACTATGTGACGTTATACGTTATCCCGGAATTCTATATGTCTTTATACGTTAAGACGTATGACCATGTGGCGTTATACGTTATGACGCATTGATATGTGGCGTTATACGTTAAACCGGAATTCTATATGACGTTATACGTTATGACGCATTACTATATGACGTTATACGTCATGTCGCCTTATTATATGACATTATTCGTCATGACGCAATACTATATGACGTGATACGTTATGACGCATTACTCTATGACGATATACGTTATGACGCATTACTATATGACGTTATACGTCATGACGCAATACTATATGATGTTATACGTTATGACGCATTACTATATGGCGTTATACGTTATGACGCATTGCTATATGGCGTTATACGTTAACCCGGTATTCTATATGACTTTATACGTTAAGACGTATTACTATGTGACGTTATACGTTATGACGCATTGCTATGAGGCGTTATACGTTAAACCGGAATTCTATATGACGTTATACGATAAGACGCATTACTATATGACGTTATACGTTATGACGCATTACTCCATGACGATATACGTTATGACGCATTACTATATGACGTTAAACGTCATGACGGAATACTATATGATGTTATACGTTGTGACGCATTGCTATATGGCGTTATACGTTAACCCGGTATTCAATATGACTTTATACGTTAAGACGTATTACTATGTGACGTTATACGTTATGACGCATTGCTATATGGCGTTATACGTTAAACCGGAATTCTATATGACGTTATACGGTATGACGCATTACTATATGACGTTATACGTTATGACGCATTGCTATATGGCGTTAGACGTTATGACGCATTGCTATATGGCGTTAGGCGTTATGGCGCAATACTATATGACGTTATATGTTATGACGCATTACTATATGGCGTTATACGTTATGACGCATTACTATATGACGTTATACGTTAAGACGTATTACTATGTGACGTTATACGTTATGACGCATTGCTATGTGGCGTTATACGTTAAACCGGAATTCTATATGACGTTATACGTTAAGACGCATTACTATATGACGTTATACGTCATGTCGCCTTATTATATGACATTATTCGTCATGACGCAATACTATATGACGTTATACGTTTTGACGCATTACTATATGACGATATACGTTATGAAGCATTACTATATGACGTTATACGTCATGACTCAATACTATATGTTGTTATACGTTATGACGCATTACTATATGGCGTTATACGTTATGACGCATTACTATATGACTTTATACGTTAAACCGTAATTCTGTATAACGTTATACGTTATGACGCATTGCTATATGGCGTCATACGTTAAACCGGAATTCTGTATGATGTTATACGTTATGACGCATTACTGCATGACGTTAGACGTTAAACCGTAATTCTGTATGACGTTATACTTTATGACGTTTTACTATGTGACGTTATACGTTATGCCGTAATTCTATATGACGTTATACGGTATTACGAATTACTGTATGACGTTATACGTTATGCCGTAATTCTATATGACGTTATACGTCATGTCACATTATTATATGACGTTATACGTCATGACGCAATACTATATGACGTTATACGTTTTGACGCATTACTATATGACGATATACGTTATGACGCATTGCTATGTGGCGTTATACGTTAAACCGGAATTCTATATGACGTTATACGTTAAGACGCATTACTATATGACGTTATACGTCATGTCGCCTTATTATATGACATTATTCGTCATGACGCAATACTATATGACGTTATACGTTTTGACGCATTACTATATGACGATATACGTTATGAAGCATTACTATATGACGTTATACGTCATGACTCAATACTATATGTTGTTATACGTTATGACGCATTACTATATGGCGTTATACGTTATGACGCATTACTATATGACTTTATACGTTAAACCGTAATTCTGTATAACGTTATACGTTATGACGCATTGCTATATGGCGTCATACGTTAAACCGGAATTCTGTATGACGTTATACGTTATGACGCATTGCTATATGGCGTTATACGTTAAACCGGAATTCTATATGATGTTATACGATATGACGCATTACTGTATGACATTAGACGTTAAACCGTAATTCTGTATGACGTTATACGTTATGACGTTTTACTATATGACGTTATACGTTATGCCGTAATTCTATATGACGTTATACGTCATGTCACATTATTATATGACGTTATACGTCATGACGCAATACTATATGACGTTATACGTTATCCCGGAATTCTATATGTCTTTATACGTTAAGACGTATTACCATGTGGCGTTATACGTTATGACGCATTGCTATGTGGCGTTATACGTTAAACCGGAATTCTATATGACGTTATACGTTATGACACATTACTATATGACGTTATACGTCATGTCGCCTTATTATATAACATTATTCGTCATGACGCAATACTATATGACGTTATACGTTATGACGCATTACTCTATGACGATATACGTTATGACGCATTACTATATGACGTTATACGTCATGACGCAATACTATATGACGTTATACGTTATGACGTTTTACTATGTGACGTTATACGTTATGCCGTAATTCTATATGACGTTATACGTCATGTCACCTTATTATATGACGTTATACGTCATGACGCAATACTATATGACGTTATACGTTATGACGCATTACTATATGACCTTGTAAGTTATGACGTATTACTATATGACGATATACGTTATGCCGGAATTCTATATGACGTTATACGTTATGACGCAATTACTATATGGCGTTATAGGATATGACGCATTACTCTTTTGACGTTATACGTTAAACCGTAATTGTATATGACGTTATACGTTATGACGTAATTCTATATGACGTTATACGTCATGTCGCCTTATTATATGACGTTATATGTCATGACGCAATACTATATGACGTTATACGTTATCCCGGAATTCCATATGTCTTTATACGTTAAGACGTATGACCATGTGGCGTTATACGTTATGACGCATTGATATGTGGCGTTATACGTTAAACCGGAATTCTATATGACGTTATACGTTATGACGCATTACTATATGACGTTATACGTCATGTCGCCTTATTATATGACATTATTCGTCATGACGCAATACTATATGACGTGATACCTTATGACGCATTACTCTATGACGATATACGTTATGACGCATTACTATATGACGTTATACGTCATGTCGCCTTATTATATGACATTATTCGTCATGACGCAATACTATATGACGTTATACGTTATGACGCATTACTCTATGACGATATACGTTATGACGCATTACTATATGACGTTATACGTCATGACGCAATACTATATGATGTTATACGTTATGACGCATTACTATATGGCGTTATACGTTATGACGCATTACTATATGACTTTATACGTTAAACCGGAATTCTATATGTCGTTATACGGTATGACGCATTAATATATGACGTTATACGTTATGACGCATTGCTATATGGCGTTATACGTTATGACGCAATACTATATGACGTTATATGTTATGACGCATTACTATATGACGTTATACGTCATGACGCAATACTATATGACGTTATACGTCATGTCGCCTTATTATATGACATTATTCATCATGACGCAATACTATATGACGTTATACGTTATGACGCATTACTCTATGACGATATACGTTATGACGCATTACTATATGACGTTATACGTCATGACGCATTACTATATGACGTTATACGTCATGTCGCAATACTATATGACGTTATACGTTATCCCGGAATTCTATATGTCTTTATACGTTAAGACGTATTACCATGTGGCGTTATACGTTATGACGCATTGCTATGTGGCGTTATACGTTAAACCGGAATTCTATATGACGTTATACGTTATGACACATTACTATATGACGTTATACGTCATGTCGCCTTATTATATAACATTATTCGTCATGACGCAATACTATATGACGTTATACGTTATGACGCGTTACTCTATGACGATATACGTTATGACGCATTACTATATGACGTTATACGTCATGACGCAATACTATATGACGTTATACGTTATGACGTTTTACTATGTGACGTTATACGTTATGCCGTAATTCTATATGACGTTATACGTCATGTCACCTTATTATATGACGTTATACGTCATGACGCAATACTATATGACGTTATACGTTATGACGCATTACTATGTGACCTTGTAAGTTATGACGTATTACTATATGACGATATACGTTATGCCGGAATTCTATATGACGTTATACGTTCTGACGCAATTACTATATGGCGTTATAGGATATGACGCATTACTCTTTTGACGTTATACGTTAAACCGTAATTGTATATGACGTTATACGTTATGACGTAATTCTATATGACGTTGTACGTCATGTCGCCTTATTATATGACGTTATACGTCATGACGCAATACTATATGACGTTATACGTTATGACGCATTACTATATGTGGTTATACGTTATGACGCATTACTATATGACGTTATTCGTTATAACGCATTGCTATATGACGTTATACGTTATGACGTTTTACTATGTGACGTAATACGTTAAACCGGAATTCTATATGACGTTATACGTTATGACACATTACTATATGACGTTATACGTCATGTCGCCTTATTATATAACATTATTCGTCATGACGCAATACTATATGACGTTATACGTTATGACGCGTTACTCTATGACGATATACGTTATGACGCATTACTATATGACGTTATACGTCATGACGCAATACTATATAACGTTCTACGTTATGACGCATTACTGTATGGCGTTATACGTTATGACGCATTACTATATGACGTTATTCGTTATAACGCATTGCTATATGGCGTTACACGTTATGACGCATTGCTATATGGCGTTATACGTTATGACGCATTACTATATGACGTTATACGTTATGACGCATTACTATATGGCGTTAGATGTTATGACGCAATACTATATGACGTTATACGTTATGACGCATTACTATATGGCGTTATACGTTATAACGCATTGCTATATGACGTTATACGTTATGACGTTTTACTATGTGACGTTATACGTTATGCCGTAATTCTATATGACGTTATACGTCATGACGCAATACTATATGATGTTATACGTTATGACGCATTACTATATGGCGTTATACGTTATGACGCATTACTATATGGCGTTATACGTTATGACGCATTACTATATGACGTTATACGTCATGACGCAATACTATATGATGTTATACGTTATGACGCATTACTATATGGCGTTATACGTTATGACGCATTACTATATGACTTTATACGTTAAACCGTAATTCTGTATAACGTTATACGTTATGACGCATTGCTATATGGCGTTATACGTTATGACGCATTACTATATGACGTTATACGTTATGACGCATTACTATATGGCGTTAGATGTTATGACGCAATACTATATGACGTTATACGTTATGACGCATTACTATATGGCGTTATACGTTATAACGCATTGCTATATGACGTTATACGTTATGACGTTTTACTATGTGACGTTATACGTTATGCCGTAATTCTATATGACGTTATACGTCATGACGCAATACTATATGATGTTATACGTTATGACGCATTACTATATGGCGTTATACGTTATGACGCATTACTATATGGCGTTATACGTTATGACGCATTACTATATGACGTTATACGTCATGACGCAATACTATATGATGTTATACGTTATGACGCATTACTATATGGCGTTATACGTTATGACGCATTACTATATGACTTTATACGTTAAACCGTAATTCTGTATAACGTTATACGTTATGACGCATTACTATATGGCGTTATACGTTATAACGCATTGCTATATGACGTTATACGTTATGACGTTTTACTATGTGACGTTATACGTTATGCCGTAATTCTATATGACGTTATACGTCATGACGCAATACTATATGACGTTATACGTCATGACGCAATACTATATAACGTTCTACGTTATGACGCATTACTGTATGGCGTTATACGTTATGACGCATTACTATATGACGTTATTCGTTATAACGCATTGCTATATGGCGTTACACGTTATGACGCATTGCTATATGGCGTTATACGTTATGACGCATTACTATATGACGTTATACGTTATGACGCATTACTATATGGCGTTAGATGTTATGACGCAATACTATATGACGTTATACGTTATGACGCATTACTATATGGCGTTATACGTTATGACGCATTACTATATGACGTTATACGTCATGACGCAATACTATATGATGTTATACGTTATGACGCATTACTATATGGCGTTATACGTTATGACGCATTACTATATGACTTTATACGTTAAACCGTAATTCTGTATAACGTTATACGTTATGACGCAATACTATATGACGTTATACGTTATGACGCATTACTCTATGACGATATACGTTATGACGCATTACTATATGACGTTATACGTCATGACGCAATACTATATGATGTTATACGTTATGACGCATTACTATATGGCGTTATACATTATGACGCATTACTATATGACTTTATACGTTAAACCGTAATTCTGTATAACGTTATACGTTATGACGCATTGCTATATGGCGTTATACGTTAAACCGTAATTCTGTATGACGTTATACGTTATGACGCATTGCTATATGGCGTTATACGTTAACCCGGTATTCTATATGACTTTATACGTTAAGACGTATTACTATGTGACGTTATACGTTATGACGCATTGCTATATGGCGTTATACGTTAAACCGGAATTCTATATGACGTTATACGGTATGACGCATTACTATATGACGTTATACGCTAAGACGCATTGCTATATGGCGTTAGACGTTATGACGCAATACTATATGACGTTATACGTTATGACGCATTACTATATGACGTTATACGTCATGTCGCCTTATTATATGACATTATTCGTCATGACGCAATACTATATGACGTTATACGTTATGACGTATTACTATATGACGTTATACGTTATGACGCATTACTATATGGCGTTATACGTTATGACGCATTACTATATGACGTTATACGCTAAGACGCATTGCTATATGGCGTTAGACGTTATGACGCATTACTATATGACGTTATAAGTCATGTCGCCTTATTATATGACATTATTCGTCATGTCGCAATACTATATGACGTTATACGTTATGACGTATTACTATATGACGTTATACGTTATGACGTTTTACTATGTGACGTTATACGTTATGCCGTAATTCTATATGACGTTATACGTCATGTCACCTTATTATATGACGTTATACGTCATGACGCAATACTATATGACGTTATACGTTATGACGCATTACTATATGACCATGTAAGTTATGACGTATTACTATATGGCGTTATACGTTATGACGCATTACTATATGACGTTATACGTTATGACGCATTACTATATGACGTTATACGTCATGTCGCCTTATTATATGACATTATTCGTCATGTCGCAATACTATATGACGTTATACGTTATGACGTATTACTATATGACGTTATACGTTATGACGTTTTACTATGTGACGTTATACGTCATGTCACCTTATTATATGACGTTATACGTCATGACGCAATACTATATGACGTTATACGTTATGACGCATTACTATATGACCTTGTAAGTTATGACGTATTACTATATGACGATATACGTTATGCCGGAATTCTATATGACGTTATACGTTATGACGCAATTACTATATGGCGTTATAGGATATGACGCATTACTCTTTTGACGTTATACGTTAAACCGTAATTGTTGATGACGTTAGACGTTATGACGTAATTCTATATGACGTTATACGTCATGTCGCCTTATTATATGACGTTATACGTCATGACGCAATACTATATGACGTTATACGTTATGACGCATTACTATATGGCGTTATACGTTATGACGCATTACTATATGACGTTCTACGTTATGACGCAATTACTATATGGCGTTATAGGATATGACGCATTACTCTTTTGACGTTATACGTTAAACCGTAATTGTAGATGACGTTATACGTTATGACGTAATTCTATATGACGTTATACGTCATGCCGCCTTATTATATGACGTAATTCTATATGACGTTATACGTCATGTCGCCTTATTATATGACGTTATACGTCATGACGCAATACTATATGACGTTATACGTTATGACGTATTACTATGTGACGTTATACGTTATCCCGGAATTCTATATGTCTTTATACGTTAAGACGTATGACCATGTGGCGTTATACGTTATGACGCATTGATATGTGGCGTTATACGTTAAACCGGAATTCTATATGACGTTATACGTTATGACGCATTACTATATGACGTTATACGTCATGTCGCCTTATTATATGACATTATTCGTCATGACGCAATACTATATGACGTGATACGTTATGACGCATTACTCTATGACGATATACGTTATGACGCATTACTATATGACGTTATACGTCATGACGCAATACTATATGATGTTATACGTTATGACGCATTACTATATGGCGTTATACGTTATGACGCATTGCTATATGGCGTTATACGTTAACCCGGTATTCTATATGACTTTATACGTTAAGACGTATTACTATGTGACGTTATACGTTATGACGCATTGCTATGAGGCGTTATACGTTAAACCGGAATTCTATATGACGTTATACGATAAGACGCATTACTATATGACGTTATACGTTATGACGGATTACTCCATGACGATATACGTTATGACGCATTACTATATGACGTTAAACGTCATGACGGAATACTATATGATGTTATACGTTGTGACGCATTGCTATATGGCGTTATACGTTAACCCGGTATTCAATATGACTTTATACGTTAAGACGTATTACTATGTGACGTTATACGTTATGACGCATTGCTATATGGCGTTATACGTTAAACCGGAATTCTATATGACGTTATACGGTATGACGCATTACTATATGACGTTATACGTTATGACGCATTGCTATATGGCGTTAGACGTTATGACGCATTGCTATATGGCGTTAGGCGTTATGGCGCAATAATATATGACGTTATATGTTATGACGCATTACTATATGGCGTTATACGTTATGACGCATTACTATATGACGTTATACGTTAAGACGTATTACTATATGACGTTATACGTCATGACTCAATACTATATGTTGTTATACGTTATGACGCATTACTATATGGCGCTATACGTTATGACGCATTACTATATGACTTTATACGTTAAACCGTAATTCTGTATAACGTTATACGTTATAACGCATTGCTATATGGCGTCATACGTTAAACCGGAATTCTGTATGATGTTATACGTTATGACGCATTACTGCATGACGTTAGACGTTAAACCGTAATTCTGTATGACGTTATACTTTATGACGTTTTACTATGTGACGTTATACGTTATGCCGTAATTCTATATGACGTTATACGGTATTACGAATTACTGTATGACGTTATACGTTATGACGCATTGCTATATGGCGTTATACGTTAAACCGGAATTCTATATGATGTTATACGATATGACGCATTACTGTATGACATTAGACGTTAAACCGTAATTCTGTATGACGTTATACGTTATGACGTTTTACTATATGACGTTATACGTTATGCCGTAATTCTATATGACGTTATACGTCATGTCACATTATTATATGACGTTATACGTCATGACGCAATACTATATGACGTTATACGTTATCCCGGAATTCTATATGTCTTTATACGTTAAGACGTATTACCATGTGGCGTTATACGTTATGACGCATTGCTATGTGGCGTTATACGTTAAACCGGAATTCTATATGACGTTATACGTTATGACACATTACTATATGACGTTATACGTCATGTCGCCTTATTATATAACATTATTCGTCATGACGCAATACTATATGACGTTATACGTTATGACGCATTACTCTATGACGATATACGTTATGACGCATTACTATATGACGTTATACGTCATGACGCAATACTATATGACGTTATACGTTATGACGTATTACTATGTGACGTTATACGTTATGCCGTAATTCTATATGACGTTATACGTCATGTCACCTTATTATATGACGTTATACGTCATGACGCAATACTATATGACGTTATACGTTATGACGCATTACTATATGACCTTGTAAGTTATGACGTATTACTATATGACGATATACGTTATGCCGGAATTCTATATGACGTTATACGTTATGACGCAATTACTATATGGCGTTATAGGATATGACGCATTACTCTTTTGACGTTATACGTTAAACCGTAATTGTATATGACGTTATACGTTATGACGTAATTCTATATGACGTTATACGTCATGTCGCCTTATTATATGACGTTATACGTCATGACGCAATACTATATGACGTTATACGTTATGACGCATTACTATATGGCGTTATACGTTATGACGCATTACTATATGACGTTATACGTTATGACGCAATTACTATATGGCGTTATAGGATATGACGCATTACTCTTTTGACGTTAGACGTTAAACCGTAATTCTGTATGACGTTATACGTTATGACGTTTTACTATGTGACGTTATACGTTATGCCGTAATTCTATATGACGTTATACGGTATGACGAATTACTGTATGACGTTATACGTTATGACGCATTGCTATATGGCGTTATACGTTAAACCGGAGTTCTATATGATGTTATACGTTATGACGCATTACTGCATGACGTTAGACGTTAAACCGTAATTCTGTATGACGTTATACGTTATGACGTTTTACTATGTGACGTTATACGTTATGCCGTAATTCTATATGACGTTATACGGTATTACGAATTACTGTATGACGTTATACGTTATGACGCATTGCTATATGGCGTTATACGTTAAACCGGAATTCTATATGATGTTATACGATATGACGCATTACTGTATGACATTAGACGTTAAACCGTAATTCTGCATGACGTTATACGTTATGACGTTTTACTATGTGACGTTATACCTTATGCCGTAATTCTATATGAAGTTATACGCCATGTCACCTTATTATATGACGTTATACGTCATGACGCAGTACTATATGACGTTATACGTCATGACGCATTACTATATGACCTTGTAAGTTATGACGTATTACTATATGACGATATACGTTATGCCGGAATTCTATATGACGTTATACGTTATGACGCAATTACTATATGGCGTTATAGGATATGACGCATTACTCTTTTGACGTTATACGTTAAACCGTAATTGTATATGACGTTATACGTTATGACGTAATTCTATATGACGTTATACGTCATGTCGCCTTATTATATGACGTTATACGTCATGGCGCAATACTATATGACGTTATACGTTATGACGCATTACTATATGGCGTTATACGTTATGACGCATTACTATATGACGTTATTCGTTATAACGCATTGCTATATGGCGTTATACGTTATGACGCATTACTATATGACGTTATACGTTATGACGCATTACTATATGACGTTATACGTCATGACGCAATACTATCTGATGTTATACGTTATGACGCATTACTATATGGCGTTATACGTTATGACGCATTACTATATGACTTTATACGTTAAACCGTAATTCTGTATAACGTTATACGTTATGACGCATTGCTATATGGCGTTATACGTTAAACCGTAATTCTGTATGACGTTATACGTTATGACGCATTGCTATATGGCGTTATACGTTAAACCGGAATTCTATATGTCGTTATACGGTATGACGCATTACTATATGACGTTATACGTTATGACGCATTGCTATATGGCGTTAGACGTTATGACGCAATACTATATGACGTTATATGTTATGACGCATTACTATATGGCGTTATACGTTATGACGCATTACTGTATGACGTTATACGTTATGACGCATTACTGTATGACGTTATACGTCATGTCGCCTTATTATATGACATTATTCGTCATGACGCAATACTATATGACGTTATACGTTATGACGTGTTACTATATGACGTTATACGTTATGACGCATTACTATATGACGTTATACGTTAAGACGTATTACTATGTGACGTTATACGTCATGACGCATTGCTATGAGGCGTTATACGTTAAACCGGAATTCTATATGACGTTATACGATAAGACGCATTACTATATGACGTTATACGTCATGTCGCCTTATTAAATGACATTATCCGTCATGACGCAATACTATATGACGTTATACGTTGTGACGCATTAATATATGACGATATACGTTATGACGCATTACTATATGACGTTATACGTCATGACGGAATACTATATGATGTTATACGATATGACGCATTGCTATATGGCGTTATACGTTGACCCGGTATTCCATATGACTTTATACGTTATGACGCATTACTATATGACGTTATACGTCATGTCGCCTTATTATATGACATTATTCGTCATGACGCAATACTATATGACGTTATACGTTATGACGCATTACTCTATGACGATATACGTTATGACGCATTACTATATGACGTTATACGTCATGACGCAATACTATATGACGTTATACGTCATGTCGCCTTATTATATGACATTATTCGTCATGACGCAATACTATATGACGTTATACGTTATGACGCATTACTCTATGACGATATACGTTATGACGCATTACTATATGACGTTATACGTCATGACGCAATACTATATGATGTTATACGTTATGACGCATTACTATATGGCGTTATACGTTATGACGCATTACTATATGACTTTATACGTTAAACCGGAATTCTATATGTCGTTATACGGTATGACGCATTACTATATGACGTTATACGTTATGACGCATTGCTATATGGCGTTATACGTTATGACGCAATACTATATGACGTTATAAGTTATGACGCATTACTATATGACGTTATACGTCATGACGCAATACTATATGACGTTATACGTCATGTCGCCTTATTATATGACATTATTCGTGATGACGCAATACTATATGACGTTATACGTTATGACGCATTACTCTATGACGATATACGTTATGACGCATTACTATATGACGTTATACGTCATGACGCATTACTATATGACGTTATACGTCATGTCGCCTTATTATATGACATTATTCGTCATGACGCAATACTATATGACGTTATACGTTATGACGCATTACTCTATGACGATATACGTTATGACGCATTACTATATGACGTTATACGTCATGACGCAATACTATATGACGTTATACGTCATGTCGCCTTATTATATGACATTATTCGTCATGACGCAATACTATATGACGTTATACGTTATGACGCATTACTCTATGACGATATACGTTATGACGCATTACTATATGACGTTATACGTCATGACGCAATACTATATGATGTTATACGTTATGACGCATTACTATATGGCGTTATACGTTATGACGCATTACTATATGACTTTATACGTTAAACCGGAATTCTATATGTCGTTATACGGTATGACGCATTACTATATGACGTTATACGTTATGATGCATTGCTATATGGCGTTAGACGTTATGACGCAATACTATATGACGTTATATGTTATGACGCATTACTATATGACGTTATACGTCATGACGCAATACTATATGACGTTATACGTCATGTCGCCTTATTATATGACATTATTCGTCATGACGCAATACTATATGACGTTATACGTTATGACGTGTTACTATATGACGTTATACGTTATGACGCATTACTATATGACGTTATACGTTAAGACGTACTACTATGTGACGTTATACGTCATGACGCATTGCTATGAGGCGTTATGCGTTAAACCCGAATTCTATATGACGTTATACGATAAGACGCATTACTATATGACGTTATACGTCATGTCGCCTTATTAAATGACATTATTCGTCATGACGCAATACTATATGACGTTATACGTTGTGACGCATTAATATATGACGATATACGTTATGACGCATTACTATATGACGTTATACGTCATGACGGAATACTATATGATGTTATACGTTATGACGCATTGCTATATGGCGTTATACGTTAACCCGGTATTCTATATGACTTTATACGTTAAGACGTATTACTATGTGACGTTATATGTTATGACGCATTACTAGATGGCGTTATACGTTATGACGCATTGCTATATGGCGTTATACGTTAACCCGGTATTCTATATGACTTTATACGTTAAGACGTATTACTATGTGACGTTATATGTTATGACGCATTACTAGATGGCGTTATACGTTATGACGCATTACTATATGACGTTATACGTTAAGACGTATGACCATGTGGCGTTACACGTTATGACGCATTGATATGTGGCGTTATACGTTAAACCGGAATTCTATATGACGTTATACGTTATGACGCATTACTATATGACGTTATACGTCATGTCGCCTTATTATATGACATTATTCGTCATGACGCAATACTATATGACGTGATACGTTATGACGCATTACTCTATGACGATATACGTTATGACGCATTACTATATGACGTTATACGTCATGACGCAATACTATATGATGTTATACGTTATGACGCATTACTATATGGCGTTATACGTTATGACGCATTGCTATATGGCGTTATACGTTAACCCGGTATTCTATATGACTTTATACGTTAAGACGTATTACTATGTGACGTTATACGTTATGACGCATTGCTATGAGGCGTTATACGTTAAACCGGAATTCTATATGACGTTATACGATAAGACGCATTACTATATGACGTTATACGTTATGACGCATTACTCCATGACGATATACGTTATGACGCATTACTATATGACGTTAAACGTCATGACGGAATACTATATGATGTTATACGTTGTGACGCATTGCTATATGGCGTTATACGTTAACCCGGTATTCAATATGACTTTATACGTTAAGACGTATTACTATGTGACGTTATACGTTATGACGCATTGCTATATGGCGTTATACGTTAAACCGGAATTCTATATGACGTTATACGGTATGACGCATTACTATATGACGTTATACGTTATGACGCATTGCTATATGGCGTTAGACATTATGACGCATTGCTATATGGCGTTAGGCGTTATGGCGCAATACTATATGACGTTATATGTTATGACGCATTACTATATGGCGTTATACGTTATGACGCATTACTATATGACGTTATACGTTAAGACGTATTACTATGTGACGTTATACGTTATGGCGCATTGCTATGTGGCGTTATACGTTAAACCGGAATTCTATATGACGTTATACGTTAAGACGCATTACTATATGACGTTATACGTCATGTCGCCTTATTATATGACATTATTCGTCATGACGCAATACTATATGACGTTATACGTTTTGACGCATTACTATATGACGATATACGTTATGAAGCATTACTATATGACGTTATACGTCATGACTCAATACTATATGTTGTTATACGTTATGACGCATTACTATATGGCGTTATACGTTATGACGCATTACTATATGACTTTATACGTTAAACCGTAATTCTGTATAACGTTATACGTTATGACGCATTGCTATATGGCGTCATACGTTAAACCGGAATTCTGTATGATGTTATACGTTATGACGCATTACTGCATGACGTTAGACGTTAAACCGTAATTCTGTATGACGTTATACTTTATGACGTTTTACTATGTGACGTTATACGTTATGCCGTAATTCTATATGACGTTATACGGTATTACGAATTACTGTATGACGTTATACGTTATGACGCATTGCTATATGGCGTTATACGTTAAACCGGAATTCTATATGATGTTATACGATATGACGCATTACTGTATGACATTAGACGTTAAACCGTAATTCTGTATGACGTTATACGTTATGACGTTTTACTATATGACGTTATACGTTATGCCGTAATTCTATATGACGTTATACGTCATGTCACATTATTATATGACGTTATACGTCATGACGCAATACTATATGACGTTATACGTTATCCCGGAATTCTATATGTCTTTATACGTTAAGACGTATTACCATGTGGCGTTATACGTTATGACGCATTGCTATGTGGCGTTATACGTTAAACCGGAATTCTATATGACGTTATACGTTATGACACATTACTATATGACGTTATACGTCATGTCGCCTTATTATATAACATTATTCGTCATGACGCAATACTATATGACGTTATACGTTATGACGCATTACTCTATGACGATATACGTTATGACGCATTACTATATGACGTTATACGTCATGACGCAATACTATATGACGTTATACGTTATGACGTTTTACTATGTGACGTTATACGTTATGCCGTAATTCTATATGACGTTATACGTCATGTCACCTTATTATATGACGTTATACGTCATGACGCAATACTATATGACGTTATACGTTATGACGCATTACTATATGACCTTGTAAGTTATGACGTATTACTATATGACGATATACGTTATGCCGGAATTCTATATGACGTTATACGTTATGACGCAATTACTATATGGCGTTATAGGATATGACGCATTACTCTTTTGACGTTATACGTTAAACCGTAATTGTATATGACGTTATACGTTATGACGTAATTCGATATGACGTTATACGTCATGTCGCCTTATTATATGACGTTATACGTCATGACGCAATACTATATGACGTTATACGTTATGACGCATTACTATATGGCGTTATATGTTATGACGCATTACTATATGACGTTATACGTTATGACGCAATTACTATATGGCGTTATAGGATATGACGCATTACTCTTTTGACGTTAGACGTTAAACCGTAATTCTGTATGACGTTATACGTTATGACGTTTTACTATGTGACGTTATACGTTATGCCGTAATTCTATATGACGTTATACGGTATGACGAATTACTGTATGACGTTATACGTTATGACGCATTGCTATATGGCGTTATACGTTAAACCGGAATTCTATATGATGTTATACGTTATGACGCATTACTGCATGACGTTAGACGTTAAACCGTAATTCTGTATGACGTTATACGTTATGACGTTTTACTATGTGACGTTATACGTTATGCCGTAATTCTATATGACGTTATACGGTATTACGAATTACTGTATGACGTTATACGTTATGACGCATTGCTATATGGCGTTATACGTTAAACCGGAATTCTATATGATGTTATACGATATGACGCATTACTGTATGACATTAGACGTTAAACCGTAATTCTGCATGACGTTATACGTTATGACGTTTTACTATGTGACGTTATACCTTATGCCGTAATTCTATATGACGTTATACGCCATGTCACCTTATTATATGACGTTATACGTCACGACGCAGTACTATATGACGTTATACGTTATGACGCATTACTATATGACCTAGTAAGTTATGACGTATTACTATATGACGATATACGTTATGCCGGAATTCTATATGACGTTATACGTTATGACGCAATTACTATATGGCGTTATAGGATATGACGCATTACTCTTTTGACGTTATACGTTAAACCGTAATTGTATATGACGTTATAGGTTATGACGTAATTCTATATGACGTTATACGTCATGTCGCCTTATTATATGACGTTATACGTCATGGCGCAATACTATATGACGTTATACGTTATGACGCATTACTATATGGCGTTATACGTTATGACGCATTACTATATGACGTTATTCGTTATAACGCATTGCTATATGGCGTTATACGTTATGACGCATTGCTATATGGCGTTATACGTTATGACGCATTACTATATGACGTTATACGTTATGACGCATTACTATATGACGTTATACGTCATGACGCAATACTATCTGATGTTATACGTTATGACGCATTACTATATGGCGTTATACGTTATGACGCATTACTATATGACTTTATACGTTAAACCGTAATTCTGTATAACGTTATACGTTATGACGCATTGCTATATGGCGTTATACGTTAAACCGTAATTCTGTATGACGTTATACGTTATGACGTTTTACTATGTGACGTTATACGTTATGCCGTAATTCTATATGACGTTATACGGTATTACGAATTACTGTATGACGTTATACGTTATGACGCATTGCTATATGGCGTTATACGTTAAACCGGAATTCTATATGATGTTATACGATATGACGCATTACTGTATGACATTAGACGTTAAACCGTAATTCTGCATGACGTTATACGTTATGACGTTTTACTATGTGACGTTATACCTTATGCCGTAATTCTATATGACGTTATACGCCATGTCACCTTATTATATGACGTTATACGTCACGACGCAGTACTATATGACGTTATACGTTATGACGCATTACTATATGACCTAGTAAGTTATGACGTATTACTATATGACGATATACGTTATGCCGGAATTCTATATGACGTTATACGTTATGACGCAATTACTATATGGCGTTATAGGATATGACGCATTACTCTTTTGACGTTATACGTTAAACCGTAATTGTATATGACGTTATACGTTATGACGTAATTCTATATGACGTTATACGGTATGACGCATTACTATATGACGTTATACGTTATGACGCATTGCTATATGGCGTTATACGTTATGACGCAATACTATATGACGTTATATGTTATGACGCATTACTATATGACGTTATACGTCATGACGCAATACTATATGACGTTATACGTCATGTCGCCTTATTATATGACATTATTCGTCATGACGCAATACTATATGACGTTATACGTTATGACGCATTACTCTATGACGATATACGTTATGACGCATTACTATATGACGTTATACGTCATGACTCATTACTATATGACGTTATACGTCATGTCGCCTTATTATATGACATTATTCGTCATGACGCAATACTATATGACGTTATACGTTATGACGCATTACTCTATGACGATATACGTTATGACGCATTACTATATGACGTTATACGTCATGACGCAATACTATATGACGTTATACGTCATGTCGCCTTATTATATGACATTATTCGTCATGACGCAATACTATATGGCGTTATACGTTATGACGCATTACTATATGACTTTATACGTTAAACCGGAATTCTATATGTCGTTATACGGTATGACGCATTACTATATGACGTTATACGTTATGATGCATTGCTATATGGCGTTAGACGTTATGACGCAATACTATATGACGTTATATGTTATGACGCATTACTATATGACGTTATACGTCATGACGCAATACTATATGACGTTATACGTCATGTCGCCTTATTATATGACATTATTCGTCATGACGCAATACTATATGACGTTATACGTTATGACGTGTTACTATATGACGTTATACGTTATGACGCATTACTATATGACGTTATACGTTAAGACGTACCACTATGTGACGTTATACGTCATGACGCATTGCTATGAGGCGTTATACGTTAAACCCGAATTCTATATGACGTTATACGATAAGACGCATTACTATATGACGTTATACGTCATGTCGCCTTATTAAATGACATTATTCGTCATGACGCAATACTATATGACGTTATACGTTGTGACGCATTAATATATGACGATATACGTTATGACGCATTACTATATGACGTTATACGTCATGACGGAATACTATATGATGTTATACGTTATGACGCATTGCTATATGGCGTTATACGTTAACCCGGTATTCTATATGACTTTATACGTTAAGACGTATTACTATGTGACGTTATATGTTATGACGCATTACTAGATGGCGTTATACGTTATGACGCATTACTATATGTCTTTATACGTTAAACCGTAATTCTGTATAACGTTATACGTTATGACGCATTGCTATATGGCGTTATACGTTAAACCGTAATTCTGTATGACGTTATACGTTGTGACGCATTAATATATGAAGATATACGTTATGACGCATTACTATATGACGTGATACGTCATGACGGAATACTATATGATGTTATACGTTATGACGCATTGCTATATGGCGTTATACGTTAACCCGGTATTCTATATGACTTTATACGTTAAGACGTATTACTATGTGACGTTATATGTTATGACGCATTACTAGATGGCGTTATACGTTATGACGCATTACTATATGACGTTATACGTTAAGACGTATTACTATGTGACGGTATACGTTATGACGCATTGCTATGTGGCGTTATACGTTAAACCGGAATTCTATATGACGTTATACGTTATGACGCATTGCTATATGGCGTTATACGTTAAACCGGAATTCTATATGTCGTTATACGGTATGACGCATTACTGTATGACGTTATACGTCATGACTCAATACTATATGTTGTTATACGTTATGACGCATTACTATATGGCGTTATACGTTATGACGCATTACTATATGACTTTATACGTGAAACCGTAATTCTGTATAACGTTATACGTTATGACGCATTGCTATATGGCGTCATACGTTAAACCGGAATTCTGTATGATGTTATACGTTATGACGCATTACTGCATGACGTTAGACGTTAAACCGTAATTCTGTATGACGTTATACGTTATGACGTTTTACTATGTGACGTTATACGTTATGCCGTAATTCTATATAACGTTATACGTTATGACGTGTTACTATATGACGTTATACGTTATGACGCATTACTATATGACGTTATACGTTAAGACGTACCACTATGTGACGTTATACGTCATGACGCATTGCTATGAGGCGTTATACGTTAAACCCGAATTCTATATGACGTTATACGATAAGACGCATTACTATATGACGTTATACGTCATGTCGCCTTATTAAATGACATTATTCGTCATGACGCAATACTATATGACGTTATACGTTGTGACGCATTAATATATGACGATATACGTTATGACGCATTACTATATGACGTTATACGTCATGACGGAATACTATATGATGTTATACGTTATGACGCATTGCTATATGGCGTTATACGTTAACCCGGTATTCTATATGACTTTATACGTTAAGACGTATTACTATGTGACGTTATATGTTATGACGCATTACTAGATGGCGTTATACGTTATGACGCATTACTATATGACTTTATACGTTAAACCGTAATTCTGTATAACGTTATACGTTATGACGCATTGCTATATGGCGTTATACGTTAAACCGTAATTCTGTATGACGTTATACGTTGTGACGCATTAATATATGAAGATATACGTTATGACGCATTACTATATGACGTGATACGTCATGACGGAATACTATATGATGTTATACGTTATGACGCATTGCTATATGGCGTTATACGTTAACCCGGTATTCTATATGACTTTATACGTTAAGACGTATTACTATGTGACGTTATATGTTATGACGCATTACTAGATGGCGTTATACGTTATGACGCATTACTATATGACGTTATACGTTAAGACGTATTACTATGTGACGGTATACGTTATGACGCATTGCTATGTGGCGTTATACGTTAAACCGGAATTCTATATGACGTTATACGTTATGACGCATTGCTATATGGCGTTATACGTTAAACCGGAATTCTATATGTCGTTATACGGTATGACGCATTACTGTATGACGTTATACGTCATGACTCAATACTATATGTTGTTATACGTTATGACGCATTACTATATGGCGTTATACGTTATGACGCATTACTATATGACTTTATACGTGAAACCGTAATTCTGTATAACGTTATACGTTATGACGCATTGCTATATGGCGTCATACGTTAAACCGGAATTCTGTATGATGTTATACGCTATGACGCATTACTGCATGACGTTAGACGTTAAACCGTAATTCTGTATGACGTTATACGTTATGACGTTTTACTATGTGACGTTATAAGTTATGCCGTAATTCTATATAACGTTATACGGTATTACGAATTACTGTATGACGTTATACGTTATGACGCATTGCTATATGGCGTTATACGTTAAACCGGAATTCTATATGATGTTATACGATATGACGCATTACTGTATGACATTAGACGTTAAACCGTAATTCTGTATGACGTTATACGTTATGACGTGTTACTATGTGACGTTATACGTTATGCCGTAATTCTATATGACGTTATACGTCATGTCACCTTATTATATGACGTTATACGTCATGACGCAATACTATATGACGTTATACGTTATGACGCATTACTATATGACCTTGTAAGTTATGACGTATTACTATATGACGATATACGTTATGCCGGAATTCTATATGACGTTATACGTTATGACGCAATTACTATATGGCGTTATAGGATATGACGCATTACTCTTTTGACGTTATACGTTAAACCGTAATTGTATATGACGTTATACGTTATGACGTAATTCTATATGACGTTATACGTCATGTCGCCTTATTATATGACGCTATACGTCATGACGCAATACTATATGACGTTATACGTTATGACGCATTACTATGTGGCGTTATACGTTATGACGCATTACTATATGACGTTATACGTCATGACGCAATACTATATGACGTTATACGTCATGTCGCCTTATTATATGACATTATTCGTCATGACGCAATACTATATGACGTTATACGTTATGACGTGTTACTATATGACGTTATACGTTATGACGCATTACTATATGACGATATACGTTAAGACGTACTACTATGTGACGTTATACGTCATGACGCATTGCTATGAGGCGTGATGCGTTAAACCCGAATTCTATATGACGTTATACGATAAGACGCATTACTATATGACGTTATACGTCATGTCGCCTTATTAAATGACATTATTCGTCATGACGCAATACTATATGACGTTATACGTTGTGACGCATTAATATATGACGATATACGTTATGACGCATTACTATATGACGTTATACGTCATGACGGAATACTATATGATGTTATACGTTATGACGCATTGCTATATGGCGTTATACGTTAACCCGGTATTCTATATGACTTTATACGTTAAGACGTATTACTATGTGACGTTATATGTTATGACGCATTACTAGATGGCGTTATACGTTATGACGCATTGCTATATGGCGTTATACGTTAACCCGGTATTAGATATGACTTTATACGTTAAGACGTATTACTATGTGACGTTATATGTTATGACGCATTACTAGATGGCGTTATACGTTATGACGCATTACTATATGACGTTATACGTTAAGACGTATGACCATGTGGCGTTACACGTTATGACGCATTGATATGTGGCGTTATACGTTAAACCGGAATTCTATATGACGTTATACGTTATGACGCATTACTATATGACGTTATACGTCATGTCGCCTTATTATATGACATTATTCGTCATGACGCAATACTATATGACGTGATACGTTATGACGCATTACTCTATGACGATATACGTTATGACGCATTACTATATGACGTTATACGTCATGACGCAATACTATATGATGTTATACGTTATGACGCATTACTATATGGCGTTATACGTTATGACGCATTGCTATATGGCGTTATACGTTAACCCGGTATTCTATATGACTTTATACGTTAAGACGTATTACTATGTGACGTTATACGTTATGACGCATTGCTATGAGGCGTTATACGTTAAACCGGAATTCTATATGACGTTATACGATAAGACGCATTACTATATGACGTTATACGTTATGACGCATTACTCCATGACGATATACGTTATGACGCATTACTATATGACGTTAAACGTCATGACGGAATACTATATGATGTTATACGTTGTGACGCATTGCTATATGGCGTTATACGTTAACCCGGTATTCAATATGACTTTATACGTTAAGACGTATTACTATGTGACGTTATACGTTATGACGCATTGCTATATGGCGTTATACGTTAAACCGGAATTCTATATGACGTTATACGGTATGACGCATTACTATATGACGTTATACGTTATGACGCATTGCTATATGGCGTTAGACGTTATGACGCATTGCTATATGGCGTTAGGCGTTATGGCGCAATACTATATGACGTTATATGTTATGACGCATTACTATATGGCGTTATACGTTATGACGCATTACTATATGACGTTATACGTTAAGACGTATTACTATGTGACGTTATACGTTATGGCGCATTGCTATGTGGCGTTATACGTTAAACCGGAATTCTATATGACGTTATACGTTAAGACGCATTACTATATGACGTTATACGTCATGTCGCCTTATTATATGACATTATTCGTCATGACGCAATACTATATGACGTTATACGTTTTGACGCATTACTATATGACGATATACGTTATGAAGCATTACTATATGACGTTATACGTCATGACTCAATACTATATGTTGTTATACGTTATGACGCATTACTATATGGCGTTATACGTTATGACGCATTACTATATGACTTTATACGTTAAACCGTAATTCTGTATAACGTTATACGTTATGACGCATTGCTATATGGCGTCATACGTTAAACCGGAATTCTGTATGATGTTATACGTTATGACGCATTACTGCATGACGTTAGACGCTAACCGTAATTCTGTATGACGTTATACTTTATGACGTTTTACTATGTGACGTTATACGTTATGCCGTAATTCTATATGACGTTATACGGTATTACGAATTACTGTATGACGTTATACGTTATGACGCATTGCTATATGGCGTTATACGTTAAACCGGAATTCTATATGATGTTATACGATATGACGCATTACTGTATGACATTAGACGTTAAACCGTAATTCTGTATGACGTTATACGTTATGACGTTTTACTATATGACGTTATACGTTATGCCGTAATTCTATATGACGTTATACGTCATGTCACATTATTATATGACGTTATACGTCATGACGCAATACTATATGACGTTATACGTTATCCCGGAATTCTATATGTCTTTATACGTTAAGACGTATTACCATGTGGCGTTATACGTTATGACGCATTGCTATGTGGCGTTATACGTTAAACCGGAATTCTATATGACGTTATACGTTATGACACATTACTATATGACGTTATACGTCATGTCGCCTTATTATATAACATTATTCGTCATGACGCAATACTATATGACGTTATACGTTATGACGCATTACTCTATGACGATATACGTTATGACGCATTACTATATGACGTTATACGTCATGACGCAATACTATATGACGTTATACGTTATGACGTTTTACTATGTGACGTTATACGTTATGCCGTAATTCTATATGACGTTATACGTCATGTCACCTTATTATATGACGTTATACGTCATGACGCAATACTATATGACGTTATACGTTATGACGCATTACTATATGACCTTGTAAGTTATGACGTATTACTATATGACGATATACGTTATGCCGGAATTCTATATGACGTTATACGTTATGACGCAATTACTATATGGCGTTATAGGATATGACGCATTACTCTTTTGACGTTATACGTTAAACCGTAATTGTATATGACGTTATACGTTATGACGTAATTCTATATGACGTTATACGTCATGTCGCCTTATTATATGACGTTATACGTCATGACGCAATACTATATGACGTTATACGTTATGACGCATTACTATATGGCGTTATACGTTATGACGCATTACTATATGACGTTATACGTTATGACGCAATTACTATATGGCGTTATAGGATATGACGCATTACTCTTTTGACGTTAGACGTTAAACCGTAATTCTGTATGACGTTATACGTTATGACGTTTTACTATGTGACGTTATACGTTATGCCGTAATTCTATATGACGTTATACGGTATGACGAATTACTGTATGACGTTATACGTTATGACGCATTGCTATATGGCGTTATACGTTAAACCGGAATTCTATATGATGTTATACGTTATGACGCATTACTGCATGACGTTAGACGTTAAACCGTAATTCTGTATGACGTTATACGTTATGACGTTTTACTATGTGACGTTATACTTTATGCCGTAATTCTATATGACGTTATACGGTATTACGAATTACTGTATGACGTTATACGTTATGACGCATTGCTATATGGCGTTATACGTTAAACCGGAATTCTATATGATGTTATACGATATGACGCATTACTGTATGACATTAGACGTTAAACCGTAATTCTGCATGACGTTATACGTTATGACGTTTTACTATGTGACGTTATACCTTATGCCGTAATTCTATATGACGTTATACGCCATGTCACCTTATTATATGACGTTATACGTCACGACGCAGTACTATATGACGTTATACGTTATGACGCATTACTATATGACCTTGTAAGTTATGACGTATTACTATATGACGATATACGTTATGCCGGAATTCTATATGACGTTATACGTTATGACGCAATTACTATATGGCGTTATAGGATATGACGCATTACTCTTTTGACGTTATACGTTAAACCGTAATTGTATATGACGTTATACGTTATGACGTAATTCTATATGACGTTATACGTCATGTCGCCTTATTATATGACGTTATACGTCATGGCGCAATACTATATGACGTTATACGTTATGACGCATTACTATATGGCGTTATACGTTATGACGCATTACTATATGACGTTATTCGTTATAACGCATTGCTATATGGCGTTATACGTTATGACGCATTGCTATATGGCGTTATACGTTATGACGCATTACTATATGACGTTATACGTTATGACGCATTACTATATGACGTTATACGTCATGACGCAATACTATCTGATGTTATACGTTATGACGCATTACTATATGGCGTTATACGTTATGACGCATTACTATATGACTTTATACGTTAAACCGTAATTCTGTATAACGTTATACGGTATGACGCATTACTATATGACGTTATACGTTATGACGCATTGCTATATGGCGTTAGACGTTATGACGCAATACTATATGACGTTATATGTTATGACGCATTACTATATGGCGTTATACGTTATGACGCATTACTGTATGACGTTATACGTTATGACGCATTACTATATGACGTTATACGTCATGTCGCCTTATTATATGACATTATTCGTCATGACGCAATACTATATGACGTTATACGTTATGACGTGTTACTATATGACGTCATACGTTATGACGCATTACAATATGACGTTATACGTTAAGACGTATTACTATGTGACGTTATACGTCATGACACATTGCTATGAGGCGTTATACGTTAAACCGGAATTCTATATGACGTTATACGATAAGACGCATTACTATATGACGTTATACGTCATGTCGCCTTATTAAATGACATTATTCGTCATGACGCAATACTATATGACGTTATACGTTGTGACGCATTAATATATGACGATATACGTTATGACGCATTACTATATGACGTTATACGTCATGACGGAATACTATATGATGTTATACGTTATGACGCATTGCTATATGGCGTTATACGTTAACCCGGTATTCCATATGACTTTATACGTTATGACGCATTACTATATGACGTTATACGTCATGTCGCCTTATTATATGACATTATTCGTCATGACGCAATACTATATGACGTTATACGTTATGACGCATTACTCTATGACGATATACGTTATGACGCATTACTATATGACGTTATACGTCATGACGCAATACTATATGACGTTATACGTCATGTCGCCTTATTATATGACATTACTCGTCATGACGCAATACTATATGACGTTATACGTTATGACGCATTACTCTATGACGATATACGTTATGACGCATTACTATATGACGTTATACGTCATGACGCATTACTATATGACGTTATACGTCATGTCGCCTTATTATATGACATTATTCGTCATGACGCAATACTATATGACGTTATACGTTATGACGCATTACTCTATGACGATATACGTTATGACGCATTACTATATGACGTTATACGTCATGACGCAATACTATATGACGTTATACGTCATGTCGCCTTATTATATGACATTATTCGTCATGACGCAATACTATATGACGTTATACGTTATGACGCATTACTCTATGACGATATACGTTATGACGCATTACTATATGACGTTATACGTCATGACGCAATACTATATGATGTTATACGTTATGACGCATTACTATATGGCGTTATACGTTATGACGCATTACTATATGACTTTATACGTTAAACCGGAATTCTATATGTCGTTATACGGTATGACGCATTACTATATGACGTTATACGTTATGATGCATTGCTATATGGCGTTAGACGTTATGACGCAATACTATATGACGTTATATGTTATGACGCATTACTATATGACGTTATACGTCATGACGCAATGCTATATGACGTTATACGTCATGTCGCCTTATTATATGACATTATTCGTCATGACGCAATACTATATGACGTTATACGTTATGACGTGTTACTATATGACGTTATACGTTATGACGCATTACTATATGACGTTATACGTTAAGACGTACCACTATGTGACGTTATACGTCATGACGCATTGCTATGAGGCGTTATACGTTAAACCCGAATTCTATATGACGTTATACGATAAGACGCATTACTATATGACGTTATACGATAAGACGCATTACTATATGACGTTATACGTCATGTCGCCTTATTAAATGACATTATTCGTCATGACGCAATACTATATGACGTTATACGTTGTGACGCATTAATATATGACGATATACGTTATGACGCATTACTATATGACGTTATACGTCATGACGGAATACTATATGATGTTATACGTTATGACGCATTGCTATATGGCGTTATACGTTAACCCGGTATTCTATATGACTTTATACGTTAAGACGTATTACTATATGACGTTATACGTCATGTCGCCTTATTATATGACATTATTCGTCATGACGCAATACTATATGACGTTATACGTTATGACGCATTACTCTATGACGATATACGTTATGACGCATTACTATATGACGTTATACGTCATGACGCAATACTATAGGACGTTATACGTCATGTCGCCTTATTATATGACATTACTCGTCATGACGCAATACTATATGACGTTATACGTTATGACGCATTACTCTATGACGATATACGTTATGACGCATTACTATATGACGTTATACGTCATGACGCATTACTATATGACGTTATACGTCATGTCGCCTTATTATATGACATTATTCGTCATGACGCAATACTATATGACGTTATACGTTATGACGCATTACTCTATGACGATATACGTTATGACGCATTACTATATGACGTTATACGTCATGACGCAATACTATATGACGTTATACGTCATGTCGCCTTATTATATGACATTATTCGTCATGACGCAATACTATATGACGTTATACGTTATGACGCATTACTCTGTGACGATATACGTTATGACGCATTACTATATGACGTTATACGTCATGACGCAATACTATATGATGTTATACGTTATGACGCATTACTATATGGCGTTATACGTTATGACGCATTACTATATGACTTTATACGTTAAACCGGAATTCTATATGTCGTTATACGGTATGACGCATTACTATATGACGTTATACGTTATGATGCATTGCTATATGGCGTTAGACGTTATGACGCAATACTATATGACGTTATATGTTATGACGCATTACTATATGACGTTATACGTCATGACGCAATGCTATATGACGTTATACGTCATGTCGCCTTATTATATGACATCATTCGTCATGACGCAATACTATATGACGTTATACGTTATGACGTGTTACTATATGACGTTATACGTTATGACGCATTACTATATGACGTTATACGTTAAGACGTACCACTATGTGACGTTATACGTCATGCCGCATTGCTATGAGGCGTTATACGTTAAACCCGAATTCTATATGACGTTATACGATAAGACGCATTACTATATGACGTTATACGATAAGACGCATTACTATATGACGTTATACGTCATGTCGCCTTATTAAATGACATTATTCGTCATGACGCAATACTATATGACGTTATACGTTGTGACGCATTAATATATGACGATATACGTTATGACGCATTACTATATGACGTTATACGTCATGACGGAATACTATATGATGTTATACGTTATGACGCATTGCTATATGGCGTTATACGTTAACCCGGTATTCTATATGACTTTATACGTTAAGACGTATTACTATGTGACGTTATATGTTATGACGCATTACTAGATGGCGTTATACGTTATGACGCATTACTATATGACTTTATACGTTAAACCGTAATTCTGTATAACGTTATACGTTATGACGCATTGCTATATGGCGTTATACGTTAAACCGTAATTCTGTATGACGTTATACGTTGTGACGCATTAATATATGAAGATATACGTTATGACGCATTACTATATGACGTGATACGTCATGACGGAATACTATATGATGTTATACGTTATGACGCATTGCTATATGGCGTTATACGTTAACCCGGTATTCTATATGACTTTATACGTTAAGACGTATTACTATGTGACGTTATATGTTATGACGCATTGCTATGTGGCGTTATACGTTAAACCGGAATTCTATATGACGTTATACGTTATGACGCATTGCTATATGGCGTTATACGTTAAACCGGAATTCTATATGTCGTTATACGGTATGACGCATTACTGTATGACGTTATACGTCATGACTCAATACTATATGTTGTTATACGTTATGACGCATTACTATATGGCGTTATACGTTATGACGCATTACTATATGACTTTATACGTGAAACCGTAATTCTGTATAACGTTATACGTTATGACGCATTGCTATATGGCGTCATACGTTAAACCGGAATTCTGTATGATGTTATACGTTATGACGCATTACTGCATGACGTTAGACGTTAAACCGTAATTCTGTATGACGTTATACGTTATGACGTTTTACTATGTGACGTTATACGTTATGCCGTAATTCTATATAACGTTATACGGTATTACGAATTACTGTATGACGTTATACGTTATGACGCATTGCTATATGGCGTTATACGTTAAACCGGAATTCTATATGATGTTATACGATATGACGCATTACTGTATGACATTAGACGTTAAACCGTAATTCTGTATGACGTTATACGTTATGACGTGTTACTATGTGACGTTATACGTTATGCCGTAATTCTATATGACGTTATACGTCATGTAACCTTATTATATGACGTTATACGTCATGACGCAATACTATATGACGTTATACGTTATGACGCATTACTATATGACCTTGTAAGTTATGACGTATTACTATATGACGATATACGTTATGCCGGAATTCTATATGACGTTATACGTTATGACGCAATTACTATATGGCGTTATAGGATATGACGCATTACTCTTTTGACGTTATACGTTAAACCGTAATTGTATATGACGTTATACGTTATGACGTAATTCTATATGACGTTATACGTCATGTCGCCTTATTATATGACGCTATACGTCATGACGCAATACTATATGACGTTATACGTTATGACGCATTACTATGTGGCGTTATACGTTATGACGCATTACTATATGACGTTATTCGTTATAACGCATTGCTATATGGCGTTATACGTTATGACGCATTGCTATATGGCGTTATACGTTATGACGCATTACTATATGACGTTATACGTTATGACGCATTATTATATGGCGTTAGATGTTATGACGCAATACTATATGACGTTATACGTTATGACGCATTACTATATGGCGTTATACGTTATGACGCATTACTATATGACGTTATACGTTATGACGCATAACTATATGACGTTATACGTCATGTCGCCTTATTATATGACATTATTCGTCATGACGCAATACTATATGACGTTATATGTTATGACGTATTACTATATGACGTATACGTTATCCCGGAATTCTATATGTCTTTATACGTTAAGACGTATTACCATGTGGCGTTATACGTTATGACGCATTGCTATGTGGCGTTATACGTTAAACCGGAATTCTATATGACGTTATACGTTATGACACATTACTATATGACGTTATACGTCATGTCGCCTTATTATATGACATTATTCGTCATGACGCAATACTATATGACGTTATACGTTATGACGCATTACTCTATGACGATATACGTTATGACGCATTACTATATGACGTTATACGTCATGACGCATTACTATATGACTTTATACGTTAAACCGTAATTCTGTATAACGTTATACGTTATGACGCATTGCTATATGGCGTCATACGTTAAACCGGAATTCTGTATGATGTTATACGTTATGACGCATTACTGCATGACGTTAGACGTTAAACCGTAATTCTGTATGACGTTATACGTTATGACGTTTTACTATGTGACGTTATACGTTATGCCGTAATTCTATATGACGTTATACGGTATTACGAATTACTGTATGACGTTATACGTTATGACGCATTGCTATATGGCGTTATACGTTAAACCGGAATTCTATATGATGTTATACGATATGACGCATTACTGTATGACATTAGACGTTAAACCGTAATTCTGTATGACGTTATACGTTATGACGTTTTACTATGTGACTTTATACGTTATGCCGTAATTCTATATGACGTTATACGTCATGTCACCTTATTATATGACGTTATACGTCATGACGCAATACTATATGACGTTATACGTTATGACGCATTACTATATGACCTTGTAAGTTATGACGTATTACTGTATGACGATATACGTTATGCCGGAATTCTATATGACGTTATACGTTATGACGCAATTACTATATGGCGTTATAGGATATGACACATTACTCTTTTGACGTTATACGTTAAACCGTAATTGTATATGACGTTATACGTTATGACGTAATTCTATATGACGTTATACGTCATGTCGCCTTATTATATGACGCTATACGTCATGACGCAATACTATATGATGTTATACGTTATGACGCATTACTATATGGCGTTATACGTTATGACGCATTACTATATGACTTTATACGTTAAACCGTAATTCTGTATAACGTTATACGTTATGACGCATTGCTATATGGCGTTATACGTTAAACCGTAATTCTGTATGACGTTATAAGTTATGACGCATTGCTATATGGCGTTAGACGTTATGACGCAATACTATATGACGTTATATGTTATGACGCATTACTATATGGCGTTATACGTTATGACGCATTACTGTATGACGTTATACGTTATGCCGCATTACTATATGACGTTATACGTCATGTCGCCTTATTATATGACATTATTCGTCATGACGCAATACTATATGACGTTATACGTTATGACGTATTACTATATGACGTTATACGTTATGACGCATTACTATATGACGTTATACGTCATGACGGAATACTATATGATGTTATACGTTATGACGCATTGCTATATAGCGTTATACGTTAACCCGGTATTCCATATGACTTTATACGTTATGACGCATTACTATATGACGTTATACGTCATGTCGCCTTATTATATGACATTATTCGTCATGACGCAATACTATATGACGTTATACGTTATGACGCATTACTCTATGACGATATACGTTATGACGCATTACTATATGACGTTATACGTCATGACGCAATACTATATGATGTTATACGTTATGACGCATTACTATATGGCGTTATACGTTATGACGCATTACTATATGACTTTATACGTTAAACCGGAATTCTATATGTCGTTATACGGTATGACGCATTACTATATGACGTTATACGTTATGACGCATTGCTATATGGCGTTATACGTTATGACGCAATACTATATGACGTTATATGTTATGACGCATTACTATATGACGTTATACGTCATGACGCAATACTATATGACGTTATACGTCATGTCGCCTTATTATATGACATTATTCGTCATGACGCAATACTATATGACGTTATACGTTATGACGCATTACTCTATGACGATATACGTTATGACGCATTACTATATGACGTTATACGTCATGACGCATTACTATATGACGTTATACGTCATGTCGCCTTATTATATGACATTATTCGTCATGACGCAATACTATATGACGTTATACGTTATGACGCATTACTCTATGACGATATACGTTATGACGCATTACTATATGACGTTATACGTCATGACGCAATACTATATGACGTTATACGTCATGTCGCCTTATTATATGACATTATTCGTCATGACGCAATACTATATGACGTTATACGTTATGACGCATTACTCTATGACGATATACGTTATGACGTATTACTATATGACGTTATACGTCATGACGCAATACTATATGATGTTATACGTTATGACGCATTACTATATGGCGTTATACGTTATGACGCATTACTATATGACTTTATACGTTAAACCGGAATTCTATATGTCGTTATACGGTATGACGCATTACTATATGACGTTATACGTTATGACGCATTGCTATATGGCGTTGGACGTTATGACGCAATACTATATGACGTTATATGTTATGACGCATTACTATATGACGTTATACGTCATGACGCAATACTATATGACGTTATACGTCATGTCGCCTTATTATATGACATTATTCGTCATGACGCAATACTATATGATGTTATACGTTATGACGCATTACTATATGGCGTTATACGTTATGACGCATTACTATATGACTTTATACGTTAAACCGTAATTCTGTATAACGTTATACGTTATGACGCATTGCTATATGGCGTTATACGTTACACCGTAATTCTGTATGACGTTATAAGTTATGACGCATTGCTATATGGCGTTAGACGTTATGACGCAATACTATATGACGTTATATGTTATGACGCATTACTATATGGCGTTATACGTTATGACGCATTACTGTATGACGTTATACGTTATGCCGCATTACTATATGACGTTATACGTCATGTCGCCTTATTATATGACATTATTCGTCATGACGCAATACTATATGACGTTATACGTTATGACGTATTACTATATGACGTTATACGTTATGACGCATTACTATATGACGTTATACGTCATGACGGAATACTATATGATGTTATACGTTATGACGCATTGCTATATGGCGTTATACGTTAACCCGGTATTCCATATGACTTTATACGTTATGACGCATTACTATATGACGTTATACGTCATGTCGCCTTATTATATGACATTATTCGTCATGACGCAATACTATATGACGTTATACGTTATGACGCATTACTCTATGACGATATACGTTATGACGCATTACTATATGACGTTATACGTCATGACGCAATGCTATATGATGTTATACGTTATGACGCATTACTATATGGCGTTATACGTTATGACGCATTACTATATGACTTTATACGTTAAACCGGAATTCTATATGTCGTTATACGGTATGACGCATTACTATATGACGTTATACGTTATGACGCATTGCTATATGGCGTTATACGTTATGACGCAATACTATATGACGTTATATGTTATGACGCATTACTATATGACGTTATACGTCATGACGCAATACTATATGACGTTATACGTCATGTCGCCTTATTATATGACATTATTCGTCATGACGCAATACTATATGACGTTATACGTTATGACGCATTACTCTATGACGATATACGTTATGACGCATTACTATATGACGTTATACGTCATGACGCATTACTATATGACGTTATACGTCATGTCGCCTTATTATATGACATTATTCGTCATGACGCAATACTATATGACGTTATACGTTATGACGCATTACTCTATGACGATATACGTTATGACGCATTACTATATGACGTTATACGTCATGACGCAATACTATATGACGTTATACGTCATGTCGCCTTATTATATGACATTATTCGTCATGACGCAATACTATATGACGTTATACGTTATGACGCATTACTCTATGACGATATACGTTATGACGCATTACTATATGACGTTATACGTCATGACGCAATACTATATGATGTTATACGTTATGACGCATTACTATATGGCGTTATACGTTATGACGCATTACTATATGACTTTATACGTTAAACCGGAATTCTATATGTCGTTATACGGTATGACGCATTACTATATGACGTTATACGTTATGACGCATTGCTATATGGCGTTGGACGTTATGACGCAATACTATATGACGTTATATGTTATGACGCATTACTATATGACGTTATACGTCATGACGCAATACTATATGACGTGATACGTCATGTCGCCTTATTATATGACATTATTCTTCATGACGCAATACTATATGACGTTATACGTTATGACGTGTTACTATATGACGTTATACGTTATGACGCATTACTATATGACGTTATACGTTAAGACGTATTACTATGTGACGTTATACGTCATGACGCATTGCTATGAGGCGTTATACGTTAACCCCGAATTCTATATGACGTTATACGATACGACGCATTACTATATGACGTTATACGTCATGACGCAATACTATATGACGTTATACGTCATGTCGCCTTATTATATGACATTATTCGTCATGACGCAATACTATATGATGTTATACGTTATGACGCATTACTATATGGCGTTATACGTTATGACGCATTACTATATGACTTTATACGTTAAACCGTAATTCTGTATAACGTTATACGTTATGACGCATTGCTATATGGCGTTATACGTTAAACCGTAATTCTGTATGACGTTATAAGTTATGACGCATTGCTATATGGCGTTAGACGTTATGACGCAATACTATATGACGTTATATGTTATGACGCATTACTATATGGCGTTATACGTTATGACGCATTACTGTATGACGTTATACGTTATGCCGCATTACTATATGACGTTATACGTCATGTCGCCTTATTATATGACATTATTCGTCATGACGCAATACTATATGACGTTATACGTTATGACGTATTACTATATGACGTTATACGTTATGACGCATTACTATATGACGTTATACGTCATGACGGAATACTATATGATGTTATACGTTATGACGCATTGCTATATGGCGTTATACGTTAACCCGGTATTCCATATGACTTTATACGTTATGACGCATTACTATATGACGTTATACGTCATGTCGCCTTATTATATGACATTATTCGTCATGACGCAATACTATATGACGTTATACGTTATGACGCATTACTCTATGACGATATACGTTATGACGCATTACTATATGACGTTATACGTCATGACGCAATACTATATGATGTTATACGTTATGACGCATTACTATATGGCGTTATACGTTATGACGCATTACTATATGACTTTATACGTTAAACCGGAATTCTATATGTCGTTATACGGTATGACGCATTACTATATGACGTTATACGTTATGACGCATTGCTATATGGCGTTATACGTTATGACGCAATACTATATGACGTTATATGTTATGACGCATTACTATATGACGTTATACGTCATGACGCAATACTATATGACGTTATACGTCATGTCGCCTTATTATATGACATTATTCGTCATGACGCAATACTATATGACGTTATACGTTATGACGCATTACTCTATGACGATATACGTTATGACGCATTACTATATGACGTTATACGTCATGACGCATTACTATATGACGTTATACGTCATGTCGCCTTATTATATGACATTATTCGTCATGACGCAATACTATATGACGTTATACGTTATGACGCATTACTCTATGACGATATACGTTATGACGCATTACTATATGACGTTATACGTCATGACGCAATACTATATGACGTTATACGTCATGTCGCCTTATTATATGACATTATTCGTCATGACGCAATACTATATGACGTTATACGTTATGACGCATTACTCTATGACGATATACGTTATGACGCATTACTATATGACGTTATACGTCATGACGCAATACTATATGATGTTATACGTTATGACGCATTACTATATGGCGTTATACGTTATGACGCATTACTATATGACTTTATACGTTAAACCGGAATTCTATATGTCGTTATACGGTATGACGCATTACTATATGACGTTATACGTTATGACGCATTGCTATATGGCGTTGGACGTTATGACGCAATACTATATGACGTTATATGTTATGACGCATTACTATATGACGTTATACGTCATGACGCAATACTATATGACGTTATACGTCATGTCGCCTTATTATATGACATTATTCGTCATGACGCAATACTATATGATGTTATACGTTATGACGCATTACTATATGGCGTTATACGTTATGACGCATTACTATATGACTTTATACGTTAAACCGTAATTCTGTATAACGTTATACGTTATGACGCATTGCTATATGGCGTTATACGTTACACCGTAATTCTGTATGACGTTATAAGTTATGACGCATTGCTATATGGCGTTAGACGTTATGACGCAATACTATATGACGTTATATGTTATGACGCATTACTATATGGCGTTATACGTTATGACGCATTACTGTATGACGTTATACGTTATGCCGCATTACTATATGACGTTATACGTCATGTCGCCTTATTATATGACATTATTCGTCATGACGCAATACTATATGACGTTATACGTTATGACGTATTACTATATGACGTTATACGTTATGACGCATTACTATATGACGTTATACGTCATGACGGAATACTATATGATGTTATACGTTATGACGCATTGCTATATGGCGTTATACGTTAACCCGGTATTCCATATGACTTTATACGTTATGACGCATTACTATATGACGTTATACGTCATGTCGCCTTATTATATGACATTATTCGTCATGACGCAATACTATATGACGTTATACGTTATGACGCATTACTCTATGACGATATACGTTATGACGCATTACTATATGACGTTATACGTCATGACGCAATGCTATATGATGTTATACGTTATGACGCATTACTATATGGCGTTATACGTTATGACGCATTACTATATGACTTTATACGTTAAACCGGAATTCTATATGTCGTTATACGGTATGACGCATTACTATATGACGTTATACGTTATGACGCATTGCTATATGGCGTTATACGTTATGACGCAATACTATATGACGTTATATGTTATGACGCATTACTATATGACGTTATACGTCATGACGCAATACTATATGACGTTATACGTCATGTCGCCTTATTATATGACATTATTCGTCATGACGCAATACTATATGACGTTATACGTTATGACGCATTACTCTATGACGATATACGTTATGACGCATTACTATATGACGTTATACGTCATGACGCATTACTATATGACGTTATACGTCATGTCGCCTTATTATATGACATTATTCGTCATGACGCAATACTATATGACGTTATACGTTATGACGCATTACTCTATGACGATATACGTTATGACGCATTACTATATGACGTTATACGTCATGACGCAATACTATATGACGTTATACGTCATGTCGCCTTATTATATGACATTATTCGTCATGACGCAATACTATATGACGTTATACGTTATGACGCATTACTCTATGACGATATACGTTATGACGCATTACTATATGACGTTATACGTCATGACGCAATACTATATGATGTTATACGTTATGACGCATTACTATATGGCGTTATACGTTATGACGCATTACTATATGACTTTATACGTTAAACCGGAATTCTATATGTCGTTATACGGTATGACGCATTACTATATGACGTTATACGTTATGACGCATTGCTATATGGCGTTGGACGTTATGACGCAATACTATATGACGTTATATGTTATGACGCATTACTATATGACGTTATACGTCATGACGCAATACTATATGACGTGATACGTCATGTCGCCTTATTATATGACATTATTCTTCATGACGCAATACTATATGACGTTATACGTTATGACGTGTTACTATATGACGTTATACGTTATGACGCATTACTATATGACGTTATACGTTAAGACGTATTACTATGTGACGTTATACGTCATGACGCATTGCTATGAGGCGTTATACGTTAACCCCGAATTCTATATGACGTTATACGATACGACGCATTACTATATGACGTTATACGTCATGACGCAATACTATATGACGTTATACGTCATGTCGCCTTATTATATGACATTATTCGTCATGACGCAATACTATATGATGTTATACGTTATGACGCATTACTATATGGCGTTATACGTTATGACGCATTACTATATGACTTTATACGTTAAACCGTAATTCTGTATAACGTTATACGTTATGACGCATTGCTATATGGCGTTATACGTTAAACCGTAATTCTGTATGACGTTATAAGTTATGACGCATTGCTATATGGCGTTAGACGTTATGACGCAATACTATATGACGTTATATGTTATGACGCATTACTATATGGCGTTATACGTTATGACGCATTACTGTATGACGTTATACGTTATGCCGCATTACTATATGACGTTATACGTCATGTCGCCTTATTATATGACATTATTCGTCATGACGCAATACTATATGACGTTATACGTTATGACGTATTACTATATGACGTTATACGTTATGACGCATTACTATATGACGTTATACGTCATGACGGAATACTATATGATGTTATACGTTATGACGCATTGCTATATGGCGTTATACGTTAACCCGGTATTCCATATGACTTTATACGTTATGACGCATTACTATATGACGTTATACGTCATGTCGCCTTATTATATGACATTATTCGTCATGACGCAATACTATATGACGTTATACGTTATGACGCATTACTCTATGACGATATACGTTATGACGCATTACTATATGACGTTATACGTCATGACGCAATACTATATGATGTTATACGTTATGACGCATTACTATATGGCGTTATACGTTATGACGCATTACTATATGACTTTATACGTTAAACCGGAATTCTATATGTCGTTATACGGTATGACGCATTACTATATGACGTTATACGTTATGACGCATTGCTATATGGCGTTATACGTTATGACGCAATACTATATGACGTTATATGTTATGACGCATTACTATATGACGTTATACGTCATGACGCAATACTATATGACGTTATACGTCATGTCGCCTTATTATATGACATTATTCGTCATGACGCAATACTATATGACGTTATACGTTATGACGCATTACTCTATGACGATATACGTTATGACGCATTACTATATGACGTTATACGTCATGACGCATTACTATATGACGTTATACGTCATGTCGCCTTATTATATGACATTATTCGTCATGACGCAATACTATATGACGTTATACGTTATGACGCATTACTCTATGACGATATACGTTATGACGCATTACTATATGACGTTATACGTCATGACGCAATACTATATGACGTTATACGTCATGTCGCCTTATTATATGACATTATTCGTCATGACGCAATACTATATGACGTTATACGTTATGACGCATTACTCTATGACGATATACGTTATGACGCATTACTATATGACGTTATACGTCATGACGCAATACTATATGATGTTATACGTTATGACGCATTACTATATGGCGTTATACGTTATGACGCATTACTATATGACTTTATACGTTAAACCGGAATTCTATATGTCGTTATACGGTATGACGCATTACTATATGACGTTATACGTTATGACGCATTGCTATATGGCGTTGGACGTTATGACGCAATACTATATGACGTTATATGTTATGACGCATTACTATATGACGTTATACGTCATGACGCAATACTATATGACGTTATACGTCATGTCGCCTTATTATATGACATTATTCGTCATGACGCAATACTATATGACGTTATACGTTATGACGTGTTACTATATGACGTTATACGTTATGACGCATTACTATATGACGTTATACGTTAAGACGTATTACTATGTGACGTTATACGTCATGACGCATTGCTATGAGGCGTTATACGTTAACCCCGAATTCTATATGACGTTATACGATAAGACGCATTACTATATGACGTTATACGTCATGTCGCCTTATTAAATGACATTATTCGTCATGACGCAATACTATATGACGTTATACGTTGTGACGCATTAATATATGACGATATACGTTATGACGCATTACTATATGACGTTATACGTCATGACGGAATACTATATGATGTTATACGTTATGACGCATTGCTATATGGCGTTATACGTTAACCCGGTATTCTATATGACTTTATACGTTAAGACGTATTACTATGTGACGTTATATGTTATGACGCATTACTAGATGGCGTTATACGTTGTGACGCATTACTATATGACTTTATACGTTAAACCGTAATTCTGTATAACGTTATACGTTATGACGCATTGCTATATGGCGTTATACGTTAAACCGTAATTCTGTATGACGTTATACGTTGTGACGCATTAATATATGAAGATATACGTTATGACGCATTACTATATGACGTTATACGTCATGACGGAATACTATATGATGTTATACGTTATGACGCATTGCTATATGGCGTTATACGTTAACCCGGTATTCTATATGACTCTATACGTTAAGACGTATTACTATGTGACGTTATATGTTATGACGCATTTCTAGATGGCGTTATACGTTATGACGCATTACTATATGACGTTATACGTTAAGACGTATTACTATGTGACGGTATACGTTATGACGCATTGCTATGTGGCGTTATACGTTAAACCGGAATTCTATATGACGTTATACGTTAAGACGCATTACTATATGACGTTATACGTCATGTCGCCGTATTATATGACATTATTCGTCATGACGCAATACTATATGACGTTATACGTTATGACGCATTACTATATGACGATATACGTTATGACGCATTACTATATGACGTTATACGTCATGACTCAATACTATATGCTGTTATACGTTATGACGCATTACTATATGGCGTTATACGTTATGACGCATTACTATATGACTTTATACGTTAAACCGTAATTCTGTATAACGTTATACGTTATGACGCATTGCTATATGGCGTCATACGTTAAACCGGAATTCTGTATGATGTTATACGTTATGACGCATTACTGCATGACGTTAGACGTTAAACCGTAATTCTGTATGACGTTATACGTTATGACGTTTTACTATGTGACGTTATACGTTATGCCGTAATTCTATATGACGTTATACGGTATTACGAATTACTGTATGACGTTATACGTTATGACGCATTGCTATATGGCGTTATACGTTAAACCGGAATTCTATATGATGTTATACGATATGACGCATTACTGTATGACATTAGACGTTAAACCGTAATTCTGTATGACGTTATACGTTATGACGTTTTACTATGTGACGTTATACGTTATGCCGTAATTCTATATGACGTTATACGTCATGTCACCTTATTATATGACGTTATACGTCATGACGCAATACTATATGACGTTATACGTTATGACGCATTACTATATGACCTTGTAAGTAATGACGTATTACTATATGACGATATACGTTATGCCGGAATTTTATATGACGTTATACGTTATGACGCAATTACTATATGGCGTTATAGGATATGACGCATTACTCTTTTGACGTTATACGTTATGACGCATTACTATATGGCGTTAGATGTTATGACGCAATACTATATGACGTTATACGTTATGACGCATTACTATATGGCGTTATACGTTATGACGCATTACTATATGACGTTATACGTTATGACGCATTACTATATGACGTTATACGTCATGTCGCCTTATTATATGACATTATTCGTCATGACGCAATACTATATGACGTTATACGTTATGACGTATTACTATATGACGTTATACGTTATCCCGGAATTCTATATGTCTTTATACGTTAAGACGTATTACCATGTGGCGTTATACGTTATGACGCATTGCTATGTGGCGTTATACGTTAAACCGGAATAGTATATGACGTTATACGTTATGACACATTACTATATGACGTTATACGTCATGTCGCCTTATTATATGACATTATTCGTCATGACGCAATACTATATGACGTTATACGTTATGACGCATTACTCTATGACGATATACGTTATGACGCATTACTATATGACGTTATACGTCATGACGCATTACTATATGACTTTATACGTTAAACCGTAATTCTGTATAACGTTATACGTTATGACGCATTGCTATATGGCGTCATACGTTAAACCGGAATTCTGTATGATGTTATACGTTATGACGCATTACTGCATGACGTTAGACGTTAAACCGTAATTCTGTATGACGTTATACGTTATGACGTTTTACTATGTGACGGTATACGTTATGCCGTAATTCTATATGACGTTATACGGTATTACGAATTACTGTATGACGTTATACGTTATGACGCATTGCTATATGGCGTTATACGTTAAACCGGAATTCTATATGATGTTATACGATATGACGCATTACTGTATGACATTAGACGTTAAACCGTAATTCTGTATGACGTTATACGTTATGACGTTTTACGATGTGACTTTATACGTTATGCCGTAATTCTGTATGACGTTATACGTTATGACGTATTACTATATGACGATATACGTTATGCCGGAATTCTATATGACGTTATACGTTATGACGCAATTACTATATGGCGTTATAGGATATGACGCATTACTCTTTTGTCGTTATACGTTAAACCGTAATTGTATATGACGTTATACGTTATGACGTAATTCTATATGACGTTATACGTCATGTCGCCTTATTATATGACGCTATACGTCATGACGCAATACTATATGATGTTATACGTTATGACGCATTACTATATGGCGTTATACGTTATGACGCATTACTATATGACTTTATACGTTAAACCGTAATTCTGTATAACGTTATACGTTATGACGCATTGCTATATGGCGTTATACGTTAAACCGTAATTCTGTATGACGTTATACGTTATGACGCATTGCTATATGGCGTTAGACGTTATGACGCAATACTATATGACGTTATATGTTATGACGCATTACTATATGGCGTTATACGTTATGACGCATTACTGTATGACGTTATACGTTATGACGCATTACTATATGACGTTATACGTCATGTCGCCTTATTATATGACATTATTCGTCATGACGCAATACTATATGACGTTATACGTTATGACGTGTTACTATATGACGTTATACGTTATGACGCATTATTATATGACGTTATACGTTAAGACGTATTACTATGTGACGTTATACGTTATGCCGTAATTCTATATGACGTTATACGTCATGTCACCTTATTATATGACGTTATACGTTATGACGCAATACTATATGTCGTTATACGTTATGACGCATTACTATATGACCTTGTAAGTTATGACGTATTACTATATGACGATATACGTTATGCCGGAATTCTATATGACGTTATACGTTATGACGCAATTACTATATGGCGTTATAGGATATGACGCATTACTCTTTTGACGTTATACGTTAAACCGTAATTGTATATGACGTTATACGTTATGACGTAATTCTATATGACGTTATACGTCATGTCGCATTATTATATGACGCTATACGTCATGACGCAATACTATATGACGTTATACGTTATGACGCATTACTATGTGGCGTTATACGTTATGACGCATTACTATATGACGTTATTCGTTATAACGCATTGCTATATGGCGTTATACGTTATGACGCATTGCTATATGGCGTTATACGTTATGACGCATTACTATATGACGTTATACGTTATGACGCATTACTATATGGCGTTAGATGTTATGACGCAATACTATATGACGTTATACGTTATGACACATTACTATATGGCGTTATATGTTATGACGCATTACTATATGACGTTATACGTTATGACGCATTACTATATGACGTTATACGTCATGTCGCCTTATTATATGACATTATTCGTCATGACGCAATACTATATGACGTTATACGTTATGACGTATTACTATATGACGTTATACGTTATCCCGGAATTCTATATGTCTTTATACGTTAAGACGTATTACCATGTGGCGTTATACGTTATGACGCATTGCTATGTGGCGTTATACGTTAAACCGGAATTCTATATGACGTTATACGTTATGACACATTACTATATGACGTTATACGTCATGTCGCCTTATTATATGACATTATTCGTCATGACGCAATACTATATGACGTTATACGTTATGACGCATTACTCTATGAAGATATGCGTTATGACGCATTACTATATGACGTTATACGTCATGACGCATTACTATATGACTTTATACGTTAAACCGTAATACTGTATAACGTTATACGTTATGACGCATTGCTATATGGCGTCATACGTTAAACCGGAATTCTGTATGATGTTATACGTTATGACGCATTACTGCATGACGTTAGACGTTAAACCGTAATTCTGTATGACGTTATACGTTATGACGTTTTACTACGTGACGTTATACGTTATGCCGTAATTCTATATGACGTTATACGGTATTACGAATTACTGTATGACGTTATACGTTATGACGCATTGCTATATGGCGTTATACGTTAAACCGGAATTCTATATGATGTTATGCGATATGACGCATTACTGTATGACATTAGACGTTAAACCGTAATTCTGTATGACGTTATACGTTATGACGTTTTACTATGTGACGTTATACGTTATGCCGTAATTCTATATGACGTTATACGTCATGTCACCTTATTATATGACGTTATACGTCATGACGCAATACTATATGACGTTATACGTTATGACGCATTACTATATGACCTTGTAAGTTATGACGTATTACTATATGACGATATACGTTATGCCGGAATTCTATATGACGTTATACGTTATGACGCAATTACTATATGGCGTTATAGGATATGACACATTACTCTTTTGACGTTATACGTTAAACCGTAATTGTATATGACGTTATACGTTATGACGTAATTCTATATGACGTTATACGTCATGTCGCCTTATTATATGACGCTATACGTCATGACGCAATACTATATGATGTTATACGTTATGACGCATTACTATATGGCGTTATACGTTATGACGCATTACTATATGACTTTATACGTTAAACCGTAATTCTGTATAACGTTATACGTTATGACGCATTGCTATATGGCGTTATACGTTAAACCGTAATTCTGTATGACGTTATAAGTTATGACGCATTGCTATATGGCGTTAGACGTTATGACGCAATACTATATGACGTTATATGTTATGACGCATTACTATATGGCGTTAGATGTTATGACGCAATACTATATGGCGTTATACGTTATGACGCATTACTATATGGCGTTAGATGTTATGACGCATTACTATATGACGTTATACGTTATGACGCATTACTATATGGCGTTAGATGTTATGACGCAATACTATATGGCGTTATACGTTATGACGCATTACTATATGACGTGATACGTTATGACGCATTACTATATGACGTTATACGTCATGTCGCCTTATTATATGACATTATTCGTCATGACGCAATACTATATGATGTTATACATTATGACGTATTACTATATGACGTTATACGTTATCCCGGAATTCTATATGTCTTTATACGTTATGACGTATTACCATGTGGCGTTATACGTTATGACGCATTGCTATGTGGCGTTATACGTTAAACCGGAATTCTATATGACGTTATACGTTATGACAAATTACTATATGACGTTATACGTCATGTCGCCTTATTATATGACATTATTCGTCATGACGCAATACTATATGACGTTATACGTTATGACGCATTACTCTATGACGATATACGTTATGACGCATTACTATATGACGTGATACGTCATGACGCAATACTATATGATGTTATACGTTATGACGCATTACTATATGGCGTTATACGTTATGACGCATTACTATATGACTTTATACGTTAAACCGTAATTCTGTATAACGTTATACGTTATGACGCATTGCTATATGGCGTTATACGTTAAACCGTAACTCTGTATGACGTTATACGTTATGACGCATTGCTATATGGCGTTATACGTTAACCCGGTATTCTATATGACTTTATACGTTAAGACGTATTACTATGTGACGTTATACGTTATGACGCATTGCTATATGGCGTTATACGTTAAACCGGAATTCCATATGACGTTATACGGTATGACGCATTACTATATGACGTTATACGTTATGACGCATTGCTATATGGCGTTAGACGTTATGACGCAATACTATATAACGTTATAAGTTATGACGCATTGCTATATGGCGTTATACGTTAAACCGGAATTCCATATGACGTTATACGGTGTGACGCATTACTATATGACGTTATACGTTATGACGCATTGCTATATGGCGTTAGACGTTATGACGCAATACTATATGACGTTATAAGTTATGACGCATTACTATATGGCGTAATACGTTATAACGCATTGCTATATGGCGTTATACGTTATGACGCATTGCTATATGGCGTTATACGTTATGACGCATTACTATATGACGTTATACGTTATGACGCATTACTATATGGCGTTAGATGTTATGACGCAATACTATATGACGTTATACGTTATGACACATTACTATATGGCGTTATACGTTATGACGCATTACTATATGACGTTATACGTTATGACGCATTACTATATGACGTTATACGTCATGTCGCCTTATTATATGACATTATTCGTCATGACGCAATACTATATGACGTTATACGTTATGACGTATTACTATATGACGTTATACGTTATCCCGGAATTCTATATGTCTTTATACGTTAAGACGTATTACCATGTGGCGTTATACGTTATGACGCATTGCTATGTGGCGTTATACGTTAAACCGGAATTCTATATGACGTTATACGTTATGACACATTACTATATGACGTTATACGTCATGTCGCCTTATTATATGACATTATTCGTCATGACGCAATACTATATGACGTTATACGTTATGACGCATTACTCTATGAAGATATGCGTTATGACGCATTACTATATGACGTTATACGTCATGACGCATTACTATATGACTTTATACGTTAAACCGTAATACTGTATAACGTTATACGTTATGACGCATTGCTATATGGCGTCATACGTTAAACCGGAATTCTGTATGATGTTATACGTTATGACGCATTACTGCATGACGTTAGACGTTAAACCGTAATTCTGTATGACGTTATACGTTATGACGTTTTACTACGTGACGTTATACGTTATGCCGTAATTCTATATGACGTTATACGGTATTACGAATTACTGTATGACGTTATACGTTATGACGCATTGCTATATGGCGTTATACGTTAAACCGGAATTCTATATGATGTTATGCGATATGACGCATTACTGTATGACATTAGACGTTAAACCGTAATTCTGTATGACGTTATACGTTATGACGTTTTACTATGTGACGTTATACGTTATGCCGTAATTCTATATGACGTTATACGTCATGTCACCTTATTATATGACGTTATACGTCATGACGCAATACTATATGACGTTATACGTTATGACGCATTACTATATGACCTTGTAAGTTATGACGTATTACTATATGACGATATACGTTATGCCGGAATTCTATATGACGTTATACGTTATGACGCAATTACTATATGGCGTTATAGGATATGACGCATTACTCTTTTGACGTTATACGTTATGACGCATTACTATATGGCGTTAGATGTTATGACGCATTACTATATGACGTTATACGTTATGACGCATTACTATATGGCGTTAGATGTTATGACGCAATACTATATGGCGTTATACGTTATGACGCATTACTATATGACGTGATACGTTATGACGCATTACTATATGACGTTATACGTCATGTCGCCTTATTATATGACATTATTCGTCATGACGCAATACTATATGATGTTATACGTTATGACGTATTACTATATGACGTTATACGTTATCCCGGAATTCTATATGTCTTTATACGTTATGACGTATTACCATGTGGCGTTATACGTTATGACGCATTGCTATGTGGCGTTATACGTTAAACCGGAATTCTATATGACGTTATACGTTATGACAAATTACTATATGACGTTATACGTCATGTCGCCTTATTATATGACATTATTCGTCATGACGCAATACTATATGACGTTATACGTTATGACGCATTACTCTATGACGATATACGTTATGACGCATTACTATATGACGTTATACGTCATGACGCAATACTATATGATGTTATACGTTATGACGCATTACTATATGGCGTTATACGTTATGACGCATTACTATATGACTTTATACGTTAAACCGTAATTCTGTATAACGTTATACGTTATGACGCATTGCTATATGGCGTTATACGTTAAACCGTAACGCTGTATGACGTTATACGTTATGACGCATTGCTATATGGCGTTATACGTTAACCCGGTATTCTATATGACTTTATACGTTATGACGTATTACCATGTGGCGTTATACGTTATGACGCATTGCTATGTGGCGTTATACGTTAAACCGGAATTCTATATGACGTTATACGTTATGACAAATTACTATATGACGTTATACGTCATGTCGCCTTATTATATGACATTATTCGTCATGACGCAATACTATATGACGTTATACGTTATGACGCATTACTCTATGACGATATACGTTATGACGCATTACTATATGACGTTATACGTCATGACGCAATACTATATGATGTTATACGTTATGACGCATTACTATATGGCGTTATACGTTATGACGCATTACTATATGACTTTATACGTTAAACCGTAATTCTGTATAACGTTATACGTTATGACGCATTGCTATATGGCGTTATACGTTAAACCGTAACTCTGTATGACGTTATACGTTATGACGCATTGCTATATGGCGTTATACGTTAACCCGGTATTCTATATGACTTTATACGTTAAGACGTATTACTATGTGACGTTATACGTTATGACGCATTGCTATATGGCGTTATACGTTAAACCGGAATTCCATATGACGTTATACGGTATGACGCATTACTATATGACGTTATACGTTATGACGCATTGCTATATGGCGTTAGACGTTATGACGCAATACTATATGACGTTATAAGTTATGACGCATTGCTATATGGCGTTATACGTTAAACCGGAATTCCATATGACGTTATACGGTGTGACGCATTACTATATGACGTTATACGTTATGACGCATTGCTATATGGCGTTAGACGTTATGACGCAATACTATATGACGTTATAAGTTATGACGCATTACTATATGGCGTTATACGTTATGACGCATTACTATATGACGTTATACGTTATGACGCATTACTATATGGCGTTAGATGTTATGACGCAATACTATATGGCGTTATACGTTATGACGCATTACTATATGACGTTATACGTTATGACGCATTACTATATGACGTTATTCGTTATAACGCATTGCTATATGGCGTTATACGTTATGACGCATTGCTATATGGCGTTAGACGTTATGACGCAATACTATATGACGTTATAAGTTATGACGCATTACTATATGGCGTTATACGTTATGACGCATTACTATATGACGTTATACGTTATGACGCATTACTATATGACGTTATACGTCATGTCGCCTTAATATATGACATTATTCGTCATGACGCAATACTATATGACGTTATACGTTATGACGTATTACTATATGACGTTATACGTTATCCCGGAATTCTATATGTCTTTATACGTTAAGACGTATTACCATGTGGCGTTATACGTTATGACGCATTGCTATGCGGCGTTATACGTTATGACGCATCTCTATATGGCGTTATAAGTTATGACGCATTACTATATGAAGTTATACGTTATGACGCATTACTATATGGCGTTAGATGTTATGACGCAATACTATATGACGTTATACGTTATGACGCATTACTATATGGCGTTATACATTATGACGCATTACTATATGACGTTATACGTTATGACGCATTACTATATGACGTTATACGTCATGTCGCCTTATTATATGACATTATTCGTCATGACGCAATACTATATGACGTTATACGTTATGACGCATTACTCTATGACGATATACGTTATGACGCATTACTATATGACGTTATACGTCATGACGCAATACTATATGATGTTATACGTTATGACGCATTACTCAATGGCGTTATACGTTATGACGCATTACTATATGACTTTATACGTTAAACCGTAATTCTGTATAACGTTATACGTTATGACGCATTGCTATATGGCGTTATACGTTAAACCGTAACTCTGTATGACGTTATACGTTATGACGCATTGCTATATGGCGTTATACGTTAACCCGGTATTCTATATGACTTTATACGTTAAGACGTATTACTATGTGACGTTATACGTTATGACGCATTGCTATATGGCGTTATACGTTAAACCGGAATTCTATATGACGTTATACGGTCTGACGCATTACTATATGACGTTATACGTTATGACGCATTGCTATATGGCGTTAGACGTTATGACGCAATACTATATGACGTTATATGTTATGACGCATTACTATATGGCGTTATACGTTATGACGCATTACTATATGACGTTATACGGTATGACGCATTACTATATGACGTTATACGTTATGACGCATTGCTATATGGCGTTAGACGTTATGACGCAATACTATATGACGTTATAAGTTATGACGCATTACTATATGGCGTTATACGTTATGACGCATTACTATATGACGTTATACGTTATGACGCATTACTATATGGCGTTAGATGTTATGACGCAATACTATATGGCGTTATACGTTATGACGCATTACTATATGACGTTATACGTTATGACGCATTACTATATGACGTTATTCGTTATAACGCATTGCTATATGGCGTTATACGTTATGACGCATTGCTATATGGCGTTATACGTTATGACGCATTACTATATGACGATATACGTTATGACGCATTACTATATGACGTTATACGTTATGACGCATTACTATATGGCGTTAGATGTTATGACGCAATACTATATGGCGTTATACGTTATGACGCATTACTATATGACGTTATACGTTATGACGCATTACTATATGACGTTATTCGTTATAACGCATTGCTATATGGCGTTATACGTTATGACGCATTACTCTATGACGATATACGTTATGACGCATTACTATATGACGTTATACGTCATGACGCAATACTATATGATGTTATACGTTATGACGCATTACTATATGGCGTTATACGTTATGACGCATTACTATATGACTTTATACGTTAAACCGTAATTCTGTATAACGTTATACGTTATGACGCATTGCTATATGGCGTTATACGTTAAACCGTAATTCTGTATGACGTTATACGTTATGACGCATTGCTATATGGCGTTATACGTTATGACGCATTACTATATGGCGTTAGATGTTATGACGCATTACTATATGGCGTTAGATGTTATGACGCAATACTATATGGCGTTATACGTTATGACGCATTACTATATGACGTTATACGTTATGACGCATTACTATATGACGTTATTCGTTATAACGCATTGCTATATGGCGTTATACGTTATGACGCATTGCTATATGGCGTTATACGTTATGACGCATTACTATATGACGTTATACGTCATGTCGCTTTATTATATGACATTATTCGTCATGACGCAATACTATATGACGTTATACGTTATGACGCATTACTCTATGACGATATACGTTATGACGCATTACTATATGACGCTATACGTCATGACGCAATACTATATGATGTTATACGTTATGACGCATTACTATATGGCGTTATACGTTATGACGCATTACTATATGACTTTATACGTTAAACCGTAATTCTGTATAACGTTATACGTTATGACGCATTGCTATATGGCGTTATACGTTAAACCGTAACTCTGTATGACGTTATACGTTATGACGCATTGCTATATGGCGTTATACGTTAACCCGGTATTCTATATGACTTTATACGTTAAGACGTATTACTATGTGACGTTATACGTTATGACGCATTGCTATATGGCGTTATACGTTACACCGGAATTCCATATGACGTCATACGGTATGACGCATTACTATATGACGTTATACGTTATGACGCATTGCTATATGGCGTTAGACGTTATGACGCAATACTATATGACGTTATAAGTTATGACGCATTTCTATATGGCGTTATACGTTAAACCGGAATTCCATATGACGTTATACGGTATGACGCATTACTATATGACGTTATACGTTATTACGCATTGCTATATGGCGTTAGACGTTATGACGCAATACTATATGACGTTATAAGTTATGACGCATTACTATATGGCGTTATACGTTATGACGCATTACTATATGACGTTATACGTTATGACGCATTACTATATGGCGTTAGATGTTATGACGCAATACTATATGGCGTTATACGTTATGACGCATTACTATATGACGTTATACGTTATGACGCATTACTATATGACGTTATTCGTTATAACGCATTGCTATATGGCGTTATACGTTATGACGCATTGCTATATGGCGTTATAAGTTATGACGCATTACTATATGACGTTATACGTTATGACGCATTCCTATATGGCGTTAGATGTTATAACGCAATACTATATGACGTTATACGTTATGACGCATTACTATATGGCGTTATACGTTATCCCGGAATTCTATATGTCTTTATACGTTATGACGTATTACCATGTGGCGTTATACGTTATGACGCATTACTATATGGCGTTAGATGTTATGACGCATTACTATATGACGTTATACGTTATGACGCATTACTATATGGCGTTAGATGTTATGACGCAATACTATATGGCGTTATACGTTATGACGCATTACTATATGACGTGATACGTTATGACGCATTACTATATGACGTTATACGTCATGTCGCCTTATTATATGACATTATTCGTCATGACGCAATACTATATGATGTTATACATTATGACGTATTACTATATGACGTTATACGTTATCCCGGAATTCTATATGTCTTTATACGTTATGACGTATTACCATGTGGCGTTATACGTTATGACGCATTGCTATGTGGCGTTATACGTTAAACCGGAATTCTATATGACGTTATACGTTATGACAAATTACTATATGACGTTATACGTCATGTCGCCTTATTATATGACATTATTCGTCATGACGCAATACTATATGACGTTATACGTTATGACGCATTACTCTATGACGATATACGTTATGACGCATTACTATATGACGTTATACGTCATGACGCAATACTATATGATGTTATACGTTATGACGCATTACTATATGGCGTTATACGTTATGACGCATTACTATATGACTTTATACGTTAAACCGTAATTCTGTATAACGTTATACGTTATGACGCATTGCTATATGGCGTTATACGTTAAACCGTAACTCTGTATGACGTTATACGTTATGACGCATTGCTATATGGCGTTATACGTTAACCCGGTATTCTATATGACTTTATACGTTAAGACGTATTACTATGTGACGTTATACGTTATGACGCATTGCTATATGGCGTTATACGTTAAACCGGAATTCCATATGACGTTATACGGTATGACGCATTACTATATGACGTTATACGTTATGACGCATTGCTATATGGCGTTAGACGTTATGACGCAATACTATATGACGTTATAAGTTATGACGCATTGCTATATGGCGTTATACGTTAAACCGGAATTCCATATGACGTTATACGGTGTGACGCATTACTATATGACGTTATACGTTATGACGCATTACTATATGACGTTATTCGTTATAACGCATTGCTATATGGCGTTATACGTTATGACGCATTGCTATATGGCGTTATAAGTTATGACGCATTACTATATGACGTTATACGTTATGACGCATTCCTATATGGCGTTAGATGTTATGACGCAATACTATATGACGTTATACGTTATGACGCATTACTATATGGCGTTATACGTTATGACGCATTACTATATGACGTTATACGTTATGACGCATTACTATATGACGTTATACGTTATGACGCATTACTATATGACGTTATACGTCATGTCGCCTTATTATATGACATTATTCGTCATGACGCAATACTATATGACGTTATACGTTATGACGTATTACTATATGACGTTATACGTTATCCCGGAATTCTATATGTCTTTATACGTTAAGACGTATTACCATGTGGCGTTATACGTTATGACGCATTGCTATGCGGCGTTATACGTTATGACGCATCTCTATATGGCGTTATAAGTTATGACGCATTACTATATGAAGTTATACGTTATGACGCATTACTATATGGCGTTAGATGTTATGACGCAATACTATATGACGTTATACGTTATGACGCATTACTATATGGCGTTATACATTATGACGCATTACTATATGACGTTATACGTTATGACGCATTACTATATGACGTTATACGTCATGTCGCCTTATTATATGACATTATTCGTCATGACGCAATACTATATGACGTTATACGTTATGACGCATTACTCTATGACGATATACGTTATGACGCATTACTATATGACGTTATACGTCATGACGCAATACTATATGATGTTATACGTTATGACGCATTACTCAATGGCGTTATACGTTATGACGCATTACTATATGACTTTATACGTTAAACCGTAATTCTGTATAACGTTATACGTTATGACGCATTGCTATATGGCGTTATACGTTAAACCGTAACTCTGTATGACGTTATACGTTATGACGCATTGCTATATGGCGTTATACGTTAACCCGGTATTCTATATGACTTTATACGTTAAGACGTATTACTATGTGACGTTATACGTTATGACGCATTGCTATATGGCGTTATACGTTAAACCGGAATTCTATATGACGTTATACGGTCTGACGCATTACTATATGACGTTATACGTTATGACGCATTGCTATATGGCGTTAGACGTTATGACGCAATACTATATGACGTTATATGTTATGACGCATTACTATATGGCGTTATACGTTATGACGCATTACTATATGACGTTATACGGTATGACGCATTACTATATGACGTTATACGTTATGACGCATTGCTATATGGCGTTAGACGTTATGACGCAATACTATATGACGTTATAAGTTATGACGCATTACTATATGGCGTTATACGTTATGACGCATTACTATATGACGTTATACGTTATGACGCATTACGATATGGCGTTAGATGTTATGACGCAATACTATATGGCGTTATACGTTATGACGCATTACTATATGACGTTATACGTTATGACGCATTACTATATGACGTTATTCGTTATAACGCATTGCTATATGGCGTTATACGTTATGACGCATTGCTATATGGCGTTATACGTTATGACGCATTACTATATGACGATATACGTTATGACGCATTACTATATGACGTTATACGTTATGACGCATTACTATATGGCGTTAGATGTTATGACGCAATACTATATGGCGTTATACGTTATGACGCATTACTATATGACGTTATACGTTATGACGCATTACTATATGACGTTATTCGTTATAACGCATTGCTATATGGCGTTATACGTTATGACGCATTACTCTATGACGATATACGTTATGACGCATTACTATATGACGTTATACGTCATGACGCAATACTATATGATGTTATACGTTATGACGCATTACTATATGGCGTTATACGTTATGACGCATTACTATATGACTTTATACGTTAAACCGTAATTCTGTATAACGTTATACGTTATGACGCATTGCTATATGGCGTTATTCGTTATAACGCATTGCTATATGGCGTTATACGTTATGACGCATTACTATATGACGATATACGTTATGACGCATTGCTATATGGCGTTATACGTTATGACGCATTACTATATGACTTTATACGTTAAACCGTATTTCTGTATAACGTTATACGTTATGACGCATTGCTATATGGCGTTATTCGTTATAACGCATTGCTATATGGCGTTATACGTTATGACGCATTACTATATGACGATATACGTTATGACGCATTGCTATATGGCGTTATACGTTATGACGCATTACTATATGGCGTTATACGTTATGACGCATTACTATATGACTTTATACGTTAAACCGTAATTCTGTATAACGTTATACGTTATGACGCATTGCTATATGGCGTTATACGTTAAACCGTAATTCTGTATGACGTTATACGTTATGACGCATTGCTATATGGCGTTATACGTTAACCCGGTATTCTATATGACTTTATACGTTAAGACGTATTACTATGTGACGTTATACTTTATGACGCATTGCTATATGGCGTTATACGTTAAACAGGAATTCTATATGACGTTATACGGTATGACGCATTACTATATGACGTTATACGTTATGACGCATTGCTATATGGCGTTTGACGTTATGACGCAATACTATATGACGTTATATGTTATGACGCATTACTATATGGCGTTATACGTTATGACGCATTACTATATGACGTTATACGTTATGACGCATTGCTATATGGCGTTATACGTTAAACCGGAATTCTATATGACGTTATACGGTATGACGCATTACTATATGACGTTATACGTTATGACGCATTGCTATATGGCGTTAGACGTTATGACGCAATACTATATGACGTTATAAGTTATGACGCATTACTATATGGCGTTATACGTTATGACGCATTACTATATGACGTTATACGTTATGACGCATTACTATATGGCGTTAGATGTTATGACGCAATACTATATGGCGTTATACGTTATGACGCATTACTATATGACGTTATACGTTATGACGCATTACTATATGACGTTATTCGTTATAACGCATTGCTATATGGCGTTATACGTTATGACGCATTGCTATATGGCGTTATACGTTATGACGCATTACTATATGACGTTATACGTCATGTCGCCTTATTATATGACATTATTCGTCATGACGCAATACTATATGACGTTATACGTTATGACGCATTACTCTATGACGATATACGTTATGACGCATTACTATATGACGTTATACGTCATGACGCAATACTATATGATGTTATACGTTATGACGCAGTACTATATGGCGTTATACGTTATGACGCATTACTATATGACTTTATACGTTAAACCGTAATTCTGTATAACGTTATACGTTATGACGCATTGCTATATGGCGTTATACGTTAAACCGTAACTCTGTATGACGTCATACGTTATGACGCATTGCTATATGGCGTTATGCGTTAACCCGGTATTCTATATGACTTTATACGTTAAGACGTATTACTATGTGACGTTATACGTTATGACGCATTGCTATATGGCGTTATACGTTAAACCGGAATTCCATATGACGTTATACGGTATGACGCATTACTATATGGCGTTAGATGTTATGACGCAATACTATATGGCGTTATTCGTTATGACGTATTACTATATGACGTTATACGTTATCCCGGAATTCTATATGTCTTTATACGTTAAGACGTATTACCATGTGGCGTTATACGTTATGACGCATTGCTATGTGGCGTTATACGTTATGACGCATCGCTATATGGCGTTATAAGTTATGACGCATTACTATATGACGTTATACGTTATGACGCATTACTATATGGCGTTATACGTTATGACGCATTACTGTATGACGTTATACGTTATGACGCATTACTATATGGCGTTATACGTTATGACGCATTACTATATGACGTTATACGGTATGACGCATTACTATATGACGTTATACGTTATGACGCATTGCTATATGGCGTTAGACGTTATGACGCAATACTATATGACGTTATAAGTTATGACGCATTACTATATGGCGTTATACGTTATGACGCATTACTATATGACGTTATACGTTATGACGCATTACTATATGGCGTTAGATGTTATGACGCAATACTATATGGCGTTATACGTTATGACGCATTACTATATGACGTTATACGTTATGACGCATTACTATATGACGTTATTCGTTATAACGCATTGCTATATGGCGTTATACGTTATGACGCATTGCTATATGGCGTTATACGTTATGACGCATTACTATATGACGATATACGTTATGACGCATTACTATATGGCGTTAGATGTTATGACGCAATACTATATGACGTTATACGTTATGACGCATTACTACATGGCGTTATACGTTATGACGCATTACTATATGACGTTATACGTTATGACGCATTACTATATGACGTTATACGTCATGTCGCCTTATTATATGACATTATTCGTCATGACGCAATACTATATGACGTTATACGTTATGACGTATTACTATATGACGTTATACGTTATCCCGGAATTCTATATGTCTTTATACGTTATGACGTATTACCATGTGGCGTTATACGTTATGACGCATTGCTATGTGGCGTTATACGTTAAACCGGAATTCTATATGACGTTATACGTTATGACACATTACTATATGACGTTATACGTCATGTCGCCTTATTATATGACATTATTCATCATGACGCAATACTATATGACGTTATATGTTATGACGCATTACTCTATGACGATATACGTTATGACGCATTACTATATGACGTTATACGTCATGACGCAATACTATATGATGTTATACGTTATGACGCATTACTATATGGCGTTATACGTTATGACGCATTACTATATGACTTTATACGTTAAACCGTAATTCTGTATAACGTTATACGTTATGACGCATTGCTATATGGCGTTATTCGTTATAACGCATTGCTATATGGCGTTATACGTTATGACGCATTACTATATGACGATATACGTTATGACGCATTGCTATATGGCGTTATACGTTATGACGCATTACTATATGACTTTATACGTTAAACCGTAATTCTGTATAACGTTATACGTTATGACGCATTGCTATATGGCGTTATTCGTTATAACGCATTGCTATATGGCGTTATACGTTATGACGCATTACTATATGACGATATACGTTATGACGCATTGCTATATGGCGTTATACGTTATGACGCATTACTATATGGCGTTATACGTTATGACGCATTACTATATGACTTTATACGTTAAACCGTAATTCTGTATAACGTTATACGTTATGACGCATTGCTATATGGCGTTATACGTTAAACCGTAATTCTGTATGACGTTATACGTTATGACGCATTGCTATATGGCGTTATACGTTAACCCGGTATTCTATATGACTTTATACGTTAAGACGTATTACTATGTGACGTTATACGTTATGACGCATTGCTATATGGCGTTATACGTTAAACAGGAATTCTATATGACGTTATACGGTATGACGCATTACTATATGACGTTATACGTTATGACGCATTGCTATATGGCGTTTGACGTTATGACGCAATACTATATGACGTTATATGTTATGACGCATTACTATATGGCGTTATACGTTATGACGCATTACTATATGACGTTATACGTTATGACGCATTGCTATATGGCGTTATACGTTAAACCGGAATTCTATATGACGTTATACGGTATGACGCATTACTATATGACGTTATACGTTATGACGCATTGCTATATGTCGTTAGACGTTATGACGCAATACTATATGACGTTATAAGTTATGACGCATTACTATATGGCGTTATACGTTATGACGCATTACTATATGACGTTATACGTTATGACGCATTACTATATGGCGTTAGATGTTATGACGCAATACTATATGGCGTTATACGTTATGACGCATTACTATATGACGTTATACGTTATGACGCATTACTATATGACGTTATTCGTTATAACGCATTGCTATATGGCGTTATACGTTATGACGCATTGCTATATGGCGTTATACGTTATGACGCATTACTATATGACGTTATACGTCATGTCGCCTTATTATATGACATTATTCGTCATGACGCAATACTATATGACGTTATACGTTATGACGCATTACTCTATGACGATATACGTTATGACGCATTACTATATGACGTTATACGTCATGACGCAATACTATATGATGTTATACGTTATGACGCAGTACTATATGGCGTTATACGTTATGACGCATTACTATATGACTTTATACGTTAAACCGTAATTCTGTATAACGTTATACGTTATGACGCATTGCTATATGGCGTTATACGTTAAACCGTAACTCTGTATGACGTCATACGTTATGACGCATTGCTATATGGCGTTATGCGTTAACCCGGTATTCTATATGACTTTATACGTTAAGACGTATTACTATGTGACGTTATACGTTATGACGCATTGCTATATGGCGTTATACGTTAAACCGGAATTCCATATGACGTTATACGGTATGACGCATTACTATATGGCGTTAGATGTAATGACGCAATACTATATGGCGTTATTCGTTATGACGTATTACTATATGACGTTATACGTTATCCCGGAATTCTATATGTCTTTATACGTTAAGACGTATTACCATGTGGCGTTATACGTTATGACGCATTGCTATGTGGCGTTATACGTTATGACGCATCGCTATATGGCGTTATAAGTTATGACGCATTACTATATGACGTTATACGTTATGACGCATTACTATATGGCGTTATACGTTATGACGCATTACTGTATGACGTTATACGTTATGACGCATTACTATATGACGTTATACGTCATGTCGCCTTATTATATGACATTATTCGTCATGACGCAATACTATATGACGTTATACGTTATGACGCATTACTCTATGACGATATACGTTATGACGCATTACTATATGAAGTTATACGTCATGACGCAATACTATATGATGTTATACGTTATGACGCATTACTATATGGCGTTATACGTTATGACGCATTACTATATGGCGTTAGATGTTATGACGCAATACTATATGGCGTTATACGTTATGACGCATTACTATATGACGTTATACGTTATGACGCATTACTATATGACGTTATTCGTTATAACGCATTGCTATATGGCGTTATACGTTATGACGCATTGCTATATGGCGTTATACGTTATGGCGCATTACTATATGACGATATACGTTATGACGCATTACTATATGGCGTTAGATGTTATGACGCAATACTATATGACGTTATACGTTATGACGCATTACTACATGGCGTTATACGTTATGACGCATTACTATATGACGTTATACGTTATGACGCATTACTATATGACGTTATACGTCATGTCGCCTTATTATATGACATTATTCGTCATGACGCAATACTATATGACGTTATACGTTATGACGTATTACTATATGACGTTATACGTTATCCCGGAATTCTATATGTCTTTATACGTTATGACGTATTACCATGTGGCGTTATACGTTATGACGCATTACTATATGGCGTTAGATGTTATGACGCAATACTATATGGCGTTATACGTTATGACGCATTACTATATGACGTTATACGTTATGACGCATTACTATATGACATTATTCATCATGACGCAATACTATATGACGTTATACGTTATGACGCATTACTCTATGACGATATACGTTATGACGCATTACTATATGACGTTATACGTCATGACGCAATACTATATGATGTTATACGTTATGACGCATTACTATATGGCGTTATACGTTATGACGCATTACTATATGACTTTATACGTTAAACCGTAATTCTGTATAACGTTATACGTTATGACGCATTGCTATATGGCGTTATTCGTTATAACGCATTGCTATATGGCGTTATACGTTATGACGCATTACTATATGACGATATACGTTATGACGCATTGCTATATGGCGTTTTACGTTATGACGCATTACTATATGACGTTATTCGTTATAACGCATTGCTATATGGCGTTATACGTTATGACGCATTGCTATATGGCGTTATACGTTATGACGCATTACTATATGACGATATACGTTATGACGCATTACTATATGGCGTTAGATGTTATGACGCAATACTATATGACGTTATACGTTATGACGCATTACTACATGGCGTTATACGTTATGACGCATTACTATATGACGTTATACGTTATGACGCATTACTATATGACGTTATACGTCATGTCGCCTTATTATATGACATTATTCGTCATGACGCAATACTATATGACGTTATACGTTATGACGTATTACTATATGACGTTATACGTTATCCCGGAATTCTATATGTCTTTATACGTTATGACGTATTACCATTAGGCGTTATACGTTATGACGCATTGCTATATGGCGTTATACGTTAAACCGGAATTCTATATGACGTTATACGGTATGACGCATTACTATGTGACGTTATACGTTATGACGCATTACTATATGACGTTATAAGTTATGACGCATTACTATATGGCGTTATACGTTATGACGCATTACTATATGACGTTATACGTTATGACGCATTACTATATGGCGTTAGATGTTATGACGCAATACTATATGGCGTTATACGTTATGACGCATTACTATATGACGTTATACGTTATGACGCATTACTATATGACGTTATTCGTTATAACGCATTGCTATATGGCGTTATACGTTATGACGCATTGCTATATGGCGTTATACGTTATGACGCATTACTATATGACGTTATACGTCATGTCGCCTTATTATATGACATTATTCGTCATGACGCAATACTATATGACGTTATACGTTATGACGCATTACTCTATGACGATATACGTTATGACGCATTACTATATGACGTTATACGTCATGACGCAATACTATATGATGTTATACGTTATGACGCAGTACTATATGGCGTTATACGTTATGACGCATTACTATATGACTTTATACGTTAAACCGTAATTCTGTATAACGTTATACGTTATGACGCATTGCTATATGGCGTTATACGTTAAACCGGAATTCCATATGACGTTATACGGTATGACGCATTACTATATGGCGTTAGATGTTATGACGCAATACTATATGGCGTTATTCGTTATGACGTATTACTATATGACGTTATACGTTATCCCGGAATTCTATATGTCTTTATACGTTAAGACGTATTACCATGTGGCGTTATACGTTATGACGCATTGCTATGTGGCGTTATACGTTATGACGCATCGCTATATGGCGTTATAAGTTATGACGCATTACTATATGACGTTATACGTTATGACGCATTACTATATGGCGTTATACGTTATGACGCATTACTATATGACGTTATACGTTATGACGCATTACTATATGACGTTATACGTCATGTCGCCTTATTATATGACATTATTCGTCATGACGCAATACTATATGACGTTATACGTTATGACGCATTACTCTATGACGATATACGTTATGACGCATTACTATATGACGTTATACGTCATGACGCAATACTATATGATGTTATACGTTTTGACGCATTACTATATGGCGTTATACGTTATGACGCATTACTATATGGCGTTAGATGTTATGACGCAATACTATATGGCGTTATACGTTATGACGCATTACTATATGACGTTATACGTTATGACGCATTACTATATGACGTTATTCGTTATAACGCATTGCTATATGGCGTTATACGTTATGACGCATTGCTATATGGCGTTATACGTTATGACGCATTACTATATGACGATATACGTTATGACGCATTACTATATGGCGTTAGATGTTATGACGCAATACTATATGACGTTATACGTTATGACGCATTACTACATGGCGTTATACGTTATGACGCATTACTATATGACGTTATACGTTATGACGCATTACTATATGACGTTATACGTCATGTCGCCTTATTATATGACATTATTCGTCATGACGCAATACTATATGACGTTATACGTTATGACGTATTACTATATGACGTTATACGTTATCCCGGAATTCTATATGTCTTTATACGTTATGACGTATTACCATGTGGCGTTATACGTTATGACGCATTGCTATGTGGCGTTATACGTTAAACCGGAATTCTATATGACGTTATACGTTATGACACATTACTATATGACGTTATACGTCATGTCGCCTTATTATATGACATTATTCATCATGACGCAATACTATATGACGTTATACGTTATGACGCATTACTCTATGACGATATACGTTATGACGCATTACTATATGACGTTATACGTCATGACGCAATACTATATGATGTTATACGTTATGACGCATTACTATATGGCGTTATACGTTATGACGCATTACTATATGACTTTATACGTTAAACCGTAATTCTGTATAACGTTATACGTTATGACGCATTGCTATATGGCGTTATTCGTTATAACGCATTGCTATATGGCGTTATACGTTATGACGCATTACTATATGACGATATACGTTATGACGCATTGCTATATGGCGTTTTACGTTATGACGCATTACTATATGACGTTATTCGTTATAACGCATTGCTATATGGCGTTACACGTTATGACGCATTGCTATATGGCGTTATACGTTATGACGCATTACTATATGACGATATACGTTATGACGCATTACTATATGGCGTTAGATGTTATGACGCAATACTATATGACGTTATACGTTATGACGCATTACTACATGGCGTTATACGTTATGACGCATTACTATATGACGTTATACGTTATGACGCATTACTATATGACGTTATACGTCATGTCGCCTTATTATATGACATTATTCGTCATGACGCAATACTATATGACGTTATACGTTATGACGTATTACTATATGACGTTATACGTTATCCCGGAATTCTATATGTCTTTATACGTTATGAGGTATTACCATTAGGCGTTATACGTTATGACGCATTGCTATATGGCGTTATACGTTAAACCGGAATTCTATATGACGTTATACGGTATGACGCATTACTATGTGACGTTATACGTTATGACGCATTGCTATATGGCGTTATACGTTAAACCGGAATTCTATATGACGTTATACGGTATGACGCATTACTATATGACGTTATACGTTATGACGCATTGCTATATGGCGTTATACGTTATGACGCATTACTATATGACTTTATACGTTAAACCGTAATTCTGTATAACGTTATACGTTATGACGCATTGCTATATGGCGTTATTCGTTATAACGCATTGCTATATGGCGTTATACGTTATGACGCATTACTATATGACGATATACGTTATGACGCATTGCTATATGGCGTTTTACGTTATGACGCATTACTATATGACGTTATTCGTTATAACGCATTGCTATATGGCGTTATACGTTAAACCGGAATTCTATATGACGTTATACGGTATGACGCATTACTATATGACGTTATACGTTATGACGCATTGCTATATGGCGTTATACGTTATGACGCATTACTATATGACTTTATACGTTAAACCGTAATTCTGTATAACGTTATACGTTATGACGCATTGCTATATGGCGTTATTCGTTATAACGCATTGCTATATGGCGTTATACGTTATGACGCATTACTATATGACGATATACGTTATGACGCATTGCTATATGGCGTTTTACGTTATGACGCATTACTATATGACGTTATTCGTTATAACGCATTGCTATATGGCGTTACACGTTATGACGCATTGCTATATGGCGTTATACGTTATGACGCATTACTATATGACGATATACGTTATGACGCATTACTATATGGCGTTAGATGTTATGACGCATTGCTATATGGCGTTTTACGTTATGACGCATTACTATATGACGTTATTCGTTATAACGCATTGCTATATGGCGTTACACGTTATGACGCATTGCTATATGGCGTTATACGTTATGACGCATTACTATATGACGATATACGTTATGACGCATTACTATATGGCGTTAGATGTTATGACGCAATACTATATGACGTTATACGTTATGACGCATTACTACATGGCGTTATACGTTATGACGCATTACTATATGACGTTATACGTTATGACGCATTACTATATGACGTTATACGTCATGTCGCCTTATTATATGACATTATTCGTCATGACGCAATACTATATGACGTTATACGTTATGACGTATTACTATATGACGTTATACGTTATCCCGGAATTCTATATGTCTTTATACGTTATGAGGTATTACCATTAGGCGTTATACGTTATGACGCATTGCTATATGGCGTTATACGTTAAACCGGAATTCTATATGACGTTATACGGTATGACGCATTACTATGTGACGTTATACGTTATGACGCATTGCTATATGGCGTTATACGTTAAACCGGAATTCTATATGACGTTATACGGTATGACGCATTACTATATGACGTTATACGTTATGACGCATTGCTATATGGCGTTATACGTTAAACCGGAATTCTATATGACGTTATACGGTATGACGCATTACTATATGACGTTATACGTTATGACGCATTGCTATATGGCGTTAGACGTTATGACGCAATACTATATGGCGTTATACGTTATGACGCATTGCTATATGGCGTTATACGTTATGACGCATTACTATATGACGTTATACGTTATGACGCATTACTATATGGCGTTAGATGTTATGACGCAATACTATATGACGTTATACGTTATGACGCATTACTACATGGCGTTATACGTTATGACGCATTACTATATGACGTTATACGTTATGACGCATTACTATATGACGTTATACGTCATGTCGCCTTATTATATGACATTATTCGTCATGACGCAATACTATATGACGTTATACGTTATGACGTATTACTATATGACGTTATACGTTATCCCGGAATTCTATATGTCTTTATACGTTATGACGTATTACCATGTGGCGTTATACGTTATGACGCATTGCTATGTGGCGTTATACGTTAAACCGGAATTCTATATGACGTTATACGTTGTGACACATTACTATATGTCGTTATACGTCATGTCGCCTTATTATATGACATTATTCGTCATGACGCAATACTATATGACGTTATACGTTATGACGCATTACTCTATGACGATATACGTTATGGCGCATTACTATATGATGTTATACGTCATGACGCAATACTATATGATGTTATACGATATGACGCATTACTATATGGCGTTATACGTTATGACGCATTACTATATGACTTTATACGTTAAACCGTAATTCTGTATAACGTTATACGTTATGACGCATTGCTATATGGCGTTATACGTTAAACCGTAACTCTGTATGACGTTATACGTTATGACGCATTGCTATATGGCGTTATACGTTAACCCGGTATTCTATATGACTTTATACGTTAAGACGTATTACTATGTGACGTTATACGTTATGACGCATTGCTATATGGCGTTATACGTTAAACCGGAATTCTATATGACGTTATACGGTATGACGCATTACTATATGACGTTATACGTTATGACGCATTGCTATATGGCGTGAGATGTTATGACGCAATACTATATGACGTTATAAGTTATGACGCATTACTATATGGCGTTATACGTTATGACGCATTACTATATGACGTTATACGTTATGACGCATTACTATATGACGTTATACGTCATGTCGCCTTATTATATGACATTATTCGTCATGACGAAATACTATATGACGTTATACGTTATGACGTATTACTACATGACGTTATACGCTATGACGCATTACTATATGGCGTTATACGTTATGACGCATTACTGTATGACGTTATACGTTATGACGCATTACTATATGACGTTATACGTCATGTCGCCTTATTATATGACATTATTCGTCATGAGGCAATACTATATGTCGTTATACGTTATGACGTATTACTATATGACGTTATACGTTATGACGTTTTACTATGTGACGTTATACGTTATGCCGTAATTCTATATGACGTTATACGTCATGTCACCTTATTATATGACGTTATACGTCATGATGCAATACTATATGACGTTATACGTTATGACGCATTACTATATGACCTTGTAAGTTATGACGTATTACTATATGACGATATACGTTATGCCGTAATTCTATACGACGTTATACGTTATGACGCATTGCTATATGGCGTTATACGTTATGACGCATGGCTATATGGCGTTATACGTTATGACGCATTACTATATGACGTTATACGTTATGACGCATTACTATATGGCGTTAGATGTTATGACGCAATACTATATGACGTTATACGTTATGACGCATTACTACATGGCGTTATACGTTCTGACGCATTACTATATGACGTTATACGTTATGACGCATTACTATATGACGTTATACATCATGTCGCCTTATTATATGACATTATTCGTCATGACGCAATACTATATGACGTTATACGTTATGACGTATTACTATATGACGTTATACGTTATCCCGGAATTCTATATGTCTTTATACGTTATGACGTATTACCATGTGGCGTTATACGTTATGACGCATTGCTATGTGGCGTTATACGTTAAACCGGAATTCTATATGACGTTATACGTTATGACACATTACTATATGACGTTATACGTCATGTCGCCTTATTATATGACATTATTCGTCATGACGCAATACTATATGACGTTATACGTTATGACGCATTACTCTATGACGATATACGTTATGACGCATTACTATATGGCGTTAGATGTTATGACGCAATACTATATGACGTTATACGTTATGACGCATTACTATATGGCGTTATACGTTATGACGCATTACTATTTGACGTTATACGTTATGACGCATTACTATATGACGTTATACGTCATGTCGCCTTATTATATGACATTATTCGTCATGACGCAATACTATATGACGTTATACGTTATGACGTATTACTATATGACGTTATACGTTATCCCGGAATTCTATATGTCTTTATACGTTAAGACGTATTACCATGTGGCGTTATACGTTATGACGCATTGCTATGTGGCGTTATACGTTATGACGCATCGCTATATGGCGTTATAAGTTATGACGCATTACTATATGACGTTATACGTTATGACGCATTACTATATGGCGTTAGATGTTATGACGCAATACTATATGACGTTATACGTTATGACGCATTACTATATGGCGTTATGCGTTATGACGCATTACTATATGACGTTATACGTTATGACGCATTACTATATGGCATTATACGTTATGACGCATTACTATATGACTTTATACGTTAAACCGTAATTCTGTATAACGTTATACGTTATGACGCATTGCTATATGGCGTTATACGTTAAACCGTAATTCTGTATGACGTTATACGTTATGACGCATTGCTATATGGCGTTATACGTTAACCCGGTATTCTATATGACTTTATACGTTAAGACGTATTACTATGTGACGTTATACGTTATGACGCATTGCTATATGGCGTTATACGTTAAACCGGAATTCTATATGACGTTATACGGTATGACGCATCACTATATGACGTTATACGTTATGACGCATTGCTATATGGCGTTAGACGTTATGACGCAATACTATATGACGTTATATGTTATGACGCATTACTATATGGCGTTATACGTTATGACGCATTACTATATGACGTTATACGTTATGACGCATTGCTATATGGCGTTATACGTTAAACCGGAATTCTATATGACGTTATACGGTATGACGCATTACTATATGACGTTATACGTTATGACGCATTGCTATATGGCGTTAGACGTTATGACGCAATACTATATGACGTTATAAGTTATGACGCATTACTATATGGCGTTATACGTTATGACGCATTACTTTATGACGTTATACGTTATGACGCATTACTATATGGCGTTAGATGTTATGACGCAATACTATATGGCGTTATACGTTATGACGCATTACTATATGACGTTATACGTTATGACGCATTACTATATGACGTTATTCGTTATAACGCATTGCTATATGGCGTTATACGTTATGACGCATTGCTATATGGCGTTATACGTTATGACGCATTACTATATGACGTTATACGTCATGTCGCCTTATTATATGACATTATTCGTCATGACGCAATACTATATGACGTTATACGTTATGACGCATTACTCTATGACGATATACGTTATGACGCATTACTATATGACGTTATACGTCATGACGCAATACTATATGATGTTATACGTTATGACGCAGTACTATATGGCGTTATACGTTATGACGCATTACTATATGGCGTTATACGTTAAACCGTAACTCTGTATGACGTCATACGTTATGACGCATTGCTATATGGCGTTATACGTTAAACCGGAATTCTATATGACGTTATACGTTATGACGCATCACTATATGACGTTATACGTTATGACGCATTGCTATATGGCGTTAGACGTTATGACGCAATACTATATGACGTTATATGTTATGACGCATTACTATATGGCGTTATACGTTCTGACGCATTACTATATGACGTTATGCGTTATGACGCATTACTATATGGCGTTAGATGTTATGACGCAATACTATATGGCGTTATACGTTATGACGCATTACTATATGACGTTATACGTTATGACGCATTACTATATGACGTTATACGGTATGACGCATTACTATATGACGTTATACGTTATGACGCATTGCTATATGGCGTTTGACGTTATGACGCAATACTATATGACGTTATATGTTATGACGCATTACTATATGGCGTTATACGTTATGACGCATTACTATATGACGTTATACGTTATGACGCATTGCTATATGACGTTATACGTTATGACGCATTACTATATGACGTTATTCGTTATAACGCATTGCTATATGGCGTTATACGTTATGACGCATTGCTATATGGCGTTATACGTTATGGCGCATTACTATATGACGATATACGTTATGACGCATTACTATATGGCGTTAGATGTTATGACGCAATACTATATGACGTTATACGTTATGACGCATTACTACATGGCGTTATACGTTATGACGCATTACTATATGACGTTATACGTTATGACGCATTACTATATGACGTTATACGTCATGTCGCCTTATTATATGACATTATTCGTCATGACGCAATACTATATGACGTTATACGTTATGACGTATTACGATATGACGTTATACGTTATCCCGGAATTCTATATGTCTTTATACGTTATGACGTATTACCATGTGGCGTTATACGTTATGACGCATTGCTATGTGGCGTTATACGTTAAACCGGAATTCTATATGACGTTATACCTTATGACACATTACTATATGACGTTATACGTCATGTCGCCTTATTATATGACATTATTCATCATGACGCAATACTATATGACGTTATACGTTATGACGCATTACTCTATGACGATATACGTTATGACGCATTACTATATGACGTTATACGTCATGACGCAATACTATATGATGTTATACGTTATGACGCATTACTATATGGCGTTATACGTTATGACGCATTACTATATGACTTTATACGTTAAACCGTAATTCTGTATAACGTTATACGTTATGACGCATTGCTATATGGCGTTATTCGTTATAACGCATTGCTATATGGCGTTATACGTTATGACGCATTACTATATGACGATATACGTTATGACGCATTGCTATATGGCGTTTTACGTTATGACGCATTACTATATGACGTTATTCGTTATAACGCATTGCTATATGGCGTTATACGTTATGACGCATTGCTATATGGCGTTATACGTTATGACGCATTACTATATGACGATATACGTTATGACGCATTACTATATGGCGTTAGATGTTATGACGCAATACTATATGACGTTATACGTTATGACGCATTACTACATGGCGTTATACGTTATGACGCATTACTATATGACGTTATACGTTATGACGCATTACTATATGACGTTATACGGTATGACGCATTACTATATGACGTTATACGTTATGACGCATTGCTATATGGCGTTAGACGTTATGACGCAATACTATATGACGTTATAAGTTATGACGCATTACTATATGGCGTTATACGTTATGACGCATTACTATATGACGTTATACGTTATGACGCATTACTATATGGCGTTAGATGTTATGACGCAATACTATATGGCGTTATACGTTATGACGCATTACTATATGACGTTATACGTTATGACGCATTACTATATGACGTTATTCGTTATAACGCATTGCTATATGGCGTTATACGTTATGACGCATTGCTATATGGCGTTATACGTTATGACGCATTACTATATGACGTTATACGTCATGTCGCCTTATTATATGACATTATTCGTCATGACGCAATACTATATGACGTTATACGTTATGACGCATTACTCTATGACGATATACGTTATGACGCATTACTATATGACGTTATACGTCATGACGCAATACTATATGATGTTATACGTTATGACGCAGTACTATATGGCGTTATACGTTATGACGCATTACTATATGACTTTATACGTTAAACCGTAATTCTGTATAACGTTATACGTTATGACGCATTGCTATATGGCGTTATACGTTAAACCGTAACTCTGTATGACGTCATACGTTATGACGCATTGCTATATGGCGTTATACGTTAACCCGGTATTCTATATGACTTTATACGTTAAGACGTATTACTATGTGACGTTATACGTTATGACGCATTGCTATATGGCGTTATACGTTAAACCGGAATTCCATATGACGTTATACGGTATGACGCATTACTATATGGCGTTAGATGTTATGACGCAATACTATATGGCGTTATTCGTTATGACGTATTACTATATGACGTTATACGTTATCCCGGAATTCTATATGTCTTTATACGTTAAGACGTATTACCATGTGGCGTTATACGTTATGACGCATTGCTATGTGGCGTTATACGTTATGACGCATCGCTATATGGCGTTATAAGTTATGACGCATTACTATATGACGTTATACGTTATGACGCATTACTATATGGCGTTATACGTTATGACGCATTACTATATGACGTTATACGTTATGACGCATTACTATATGACGTTATACGTCATGTCGCCTTATTATATGACATTATTCGTCATGACGCAATACTATATGACGTTCTACGTTATGACGCATTACTCTATGACGATATACGTTATGACGCATTACTATATGACGTTATACGTCATGACGCAATACTATATGATGTTATACGTTTTGACGCATTACTATATGGCGTTATACGTTATGACGCATTACTATATGGCGTTAGATGTTATGACGCAATACTATATGGCGTTATACGTTATGACGCATTACTATATGACGTTATACGTTATGACGCATTACTATATGACGTTATTCGTTATGACGCATTACTCTATGACGATATACGTTATGACGCATTACTATATGACGTTATACGTTATGACGTATTACTATATGACGTTATACGTTATCCCGCAATTCTATATGTCTTTATACGTTATGACGTATTACCATGTGGCGTTATACGTTATGACGCATTGCTATGTGGCGTTATACGTTAAACCGGAATTCTATATGACGTTATACGTTATGACACATTACTATATGACGTTATACGTCATGTCGCCTTATTATATGACATTATTCATCATGACGCAATACTATATGACGTTATACGTTATGACGCATTACTCTATGACGATATACGTTATGACGCATTACTATATGACGTTATACGTCATGACGCAATACTATATGATGTTATACGTTATGACGCATTACTATATGGCGTTATACGTTATGACGCATTACTATATGACTTTATACGTTAAACCGTAATTCTGTATAACGTTATACGTTATGACGCATTGCTATATGGCGTTATTCGTTATAACGCATTGCTATATGGCGTTATACGTTATGACGCATTACTATATGACGATATACGTTATGACGCATTGCTATATGGCGTTTTACGTTATGACGCATTACTATATGACGTTATTCGTTATAACGCATTGCTATATGGCGTTATACGTTATGACGCATTGCTATATGGCGTTATACCTTATGACGCATTACTATATGACGATATACGTTATGACGCATTACTATATGGCGTTAGATGTTATGACGCAATACTATATGACGTTATACGTTATGACGCATTACTACATGGCGTTATACGTTATGACGCATTACTATATGACGTTATACGTTATGACGCATTACTATATGACGTTATACGTCATGTCGCCTTATTATATGACATTATTCGTCATGACGCAATACTATATGACGTTATACGTTATGACGTATTACTGTATGACGTTATACGTTATCCCGGAATTCTATATGTCTTTATACGTTATGACGTATTACCATTAGGCGTTATACGTTATGACGCATTGCTATATGGCGTTATACGTTAAACCGGAATTCTATATGACGTTATACGGTATGACGCATTACTATGTGACGTTATACGTTATGACGCATTGCTATATGGCGTTATACGTTAAACCGGAATTCTATATGACGTTATACGGTATGACGCATTACTATATGACGTTATACGTTATGACGCATTGCTATATGGCGTTATACGTTAAACCGGAATTCTATATGACGTTATACGGTATGACGCAATACTATATGACGTTATACGTTATGACGCATTACTCTATGACGATATACGTTATGGCGCATTACTATATGATGTTATACGTCATGACGCAATACTATATGATGTTATACGTTATGACGCATTACTATATGGCGTTATACGTTATGACGCATTACTATATGACTTTATACGTTAAACCGTAATTCTGTATAACGTTATACGTTATGACGCATTGCTATATGGCGTTATACGTTAAACCGTAACTCTGTATGACGTTATACGTTATGACGCATTGCTATATGGCGTTATACGTTAACCCGGTATTCTATATGACTTTATACGTTAAGACGTATTACTATGTGACGTTATACGTTATGACGCATTGCTATATGGCGTTATACGTTAAACCGGAATTCTATATGACGTTATACGGTATGACGCATTACTATATGACGTTATTCGTTATGACGCATTGCTATATGGCGTTAGACGTTATGACGCAATACTATATGACGTTATAAGTTATGACGCATTACTATATGGCGTTATACGTTATGACGCATTACTATATGACGTTATACGTTATGACGCATTACTATATGACGTTATACGTCATGTCGCCTTATTATATGACATTATTCGTCATGACGAAATACTATATGACGTTATACGTTATGACGTATTACTACATGACGTTATACGCTATGACGCATTACTATATGGCGTTATACGTTATGACGCATTACTATATGACGTTATACGTTATGACGCATTACTATATGACGTTATACGTCATGTCGCCTTATTATATGACATTATTCGTCATGAGGCAATACTATATGTCGTTATACGTTATGACGTATTACTATATGACGTTATACGTTATGACGTTTTACTATGTGACGTTATACGTTATGCCGTAATTCTATATGACGTTATACGTCATGTCACCTTATTATATGACGTTATACGTCATGATGCAATACTATATGACGTTATACGTTATGACGCATTACTATATGACCTTGTAAGTTATGACGTATTACTATATGACGATATACGTTATGCCGTAATTCTATACGACGTTATACGTTATGACGCATTGCTATATGGCGTTATACGTTATGACGCATGGCTATATGGCGTTATACGTTATGACGCATTACTATATGACGTTATACGTTATGACGCATTACTATATGGCGTTAGATGTTATGACGCAATACTATATGACGTTATACGTTATGACGCATTACTACATGGCGTTATACGTTCTGACGCATTACTATATGACGTTATACGTTATGACGCATTACTATATGACGTTATACATCATGTCGCCTTATTATATGACATTATTCGTCATGACGCAATACTATATGACGTTATACGTTATGACGTATTACTATATGACGTTATACGTTATCCCGGAATTCTATATGTCTTTATACGTTATGACGTATTACCGTGTGGCGTTATACGTTATGACGCATTGCTATGTGGCGTTATACGTTAAACCGGAATTCTATATGACGTTATACGTTATGACACATTACTATATGACGTTATACGTCATGTCGCCTTATTATATGACATTATTCGTCATGACGCAATACTATATGACGTTATATGTTATGACGCATTACTATATGGCGTTATACGTTATGACGCATTACTATATGACGTTCTACGTTATGACGCATTGCTATATGGCGTTATACGTTAAACCGGAATTCTATATGACGTTATACGGTATGACGCATTACTATATGACGTTATACGTTATGACGCATTGCTATATGGCGTTAGACGTTATGACGCAATACTATATGACGTTATAAGTTATGACGCATTACTATATGACGTTATACGTTATGACGCATTACTATATGGCGTTAGATGTTATGACGCAATACTATATGGCGTTATACGTTATGACGCATTACTATATGACGTTGTACGTTATGACGCATTACTATATGACGTTATTCGTTATAACGCATTGCTATATGGCGTTATACGTTATGACGCATTGCTATATGGCGTTATACGTTATGACGCATTACTATATGACGTTATACGTCATGTCGCCTTATTATATGACATTATTCGTCATGACGCAATACTATATGACGTTATACGTTATGACGCATTACTCTATGACGATATACGTTATGACGCATTACTATATGACGTTATACGTCATGACGCAATACTATATGATGTTATACGTTATGACGCAGTACTATATGGCGTTATAAGTTATGACGCATTACTATATGGCGTTATACGTTAAACCGTAACTCTGTATGACGTCATACGTTATGACGCATTGCTATATGGCGTTATACGTTAAACCGGAATTCTATATGACGTTATACGTTATGACGCATCACTATATGACGTTATACGTTATGACGCATTGCTATATGGCGTTAGACGTTATGACGCAATACTATATGACGTTATATGTTATGACGCATTACTATATGGCGTTATACGTTCTGACGCATTACTATATGACGTTATACGTTATGACGCATTACTATATGGCGTTAGATGTTATGACGCAATACTATATGGCGTTATACGTTATGACGCATTACTATATGACGTTATACGTTATGACGCATTACTATATGACGTTATTCGTTATAACGCATTGCTATATGGCGTTATACGTTATGACGCATTGCTATATGGCGTTATACGTTATGACGCATTACTATATGACGTTATACGTCATGTCGCCTTATTATATGACATTATTCGTCATGACGCAATACTATATGACGTTATACGTTATGACGCATTACTCTATGACGATATACGTTATGACGCATTACTATATGACGTTATACGTCATGACGCAATACTATATGATGTTATACGTTATGACGCAGTACGATATGGCGTTATACGTTATGACGCATTACTATATGACTTTATACGTTAAACCGTAATTCTGTATAACGTGATACGTTATGACGCATTGCTATATGGCGTTATACGTTAAACCGTAACTCTGTATGACGTCATACGTTATGACGCATTGCTATATGGCGTTATACGTTAACCCGGTATTCTATATGACTTTATACGTTAAGACGTATTACTATGTGACGTTATACGTTATGACGCATTGCTATATGGCGTTATACGTTAAACCGGAATTCCATATGACGTTATACGGTATGACGCATTACTATATGGCGTTAGATGTTATGACGCAATACTATATGGCGTTATTCGTTATGACGTATTACTATATGACGTTATACGTTATCCCGGAATTCTATATGTCTTTATACGTTAAGACGTATTACCATGTGGCGTTATACGTTATGACGCATTGCTATGTGGCGTTATACGTTATGACGCATTGCTATATGACTTTATACGTTAAGACGGATTACTATGTGACGTTATACGTTATGACGCATTGCTATATGGCGTTATACGTTAAACCGGAATTCTATATGACGTTATACGGTATGACGCATTACTATATGACGTTATACGTTATGACGCATTGCTACATGGCGTTAGACGTTATGACGCAATACTATATGACGTTATAAGTTATGACGTATTACTATATGGCGTTATACGTTATGACGCATTACTATATGACGTTATACGTTATGACGCATTACTATATGACGTTATACGTCATGTCGCCTTATTATATGACATTATTCGTCATGACGAAATACTATATGACGTTATACGTTATGACGTATTACTACATGACGTTATACGCTATGACGCATTACTATATGGCGTTATACGTTATGACGCATTACTATATGACGTTATACGTTATGACGCATTACTATATGACGTTATACGTCATGTCGCCTTATTATATGACATTATTCGTCATGAGGCAATACTATATGTCGTTATACGTTATGACGTATTACTATATGACGTTATACGTTATGACGTTTTACTATGTGACGTTATACGTTATGCCGTAATTCTATATGACGTTATACGTCATGTCACCTTATTATATGACGTTATACGTCATGATGCAATACTATATGACGTTATACGTTATGACGCATTACTATATGACCTTGTAAGTTATGACGTATTACTATATGACGATATACGTTATGCCGTAATTCTATACGACGTTATACGTTATGACGCATTGCTATATGGCGTTATACGTTATGACGCATGGCTATATGGCGTTATACGTTATGACGCATTACTATATGACGTTATACGTTATGACGCATTACTATATGGCGTTAGATGTTATGACGCAATACTATATGACGTTATACGTTATGACGCATTACTACATGGCGTTATACGTTCTGACGCATTACTATATGACGTTATACGTTATGACGCATTACTATATGACGTTATACATCATGTCGCCTTATTATATGACATTATTCGTCATGACGCAATACTATATGACGTTATACGTTATGACGTATTACTATATGACGTTATACGTTATCGCGGAATTCTATATGTCTTTATACGTTATGACGTATTACCATGTGGCGTTATACGTTATGACGCATTGCTATGTGGCGTTATACGTTAAACCGGAATTCTATATGACGTTATACGTTATGACACATTACTATATGACGTTATACGTCATGTCGCCTTATTATATGACATTATTCGTCATGACGCAATACTATATGACGTTATACGTTATGACGCATTACTCTATGACGATATACGTTATGACGCATTACTATATGGCGTTAGATGTTATGACGCAATACTATATGACGTTATACGTTATGACGCATTACTATATGGCGTTATACGTTATGACGCATTACTATTTGACGTTATACGTTATGACGCATTACTATATGACGTTATACGTCATGTCGCCTTATTATATGACATTATTCGTCATGACGCAATACTATATGACGTTATACGTTATGACGTATTACTATATGACGTTATACGTTATGACGCATTACTATATGGCGTTAGATGTTATGACGCAATACTATATGGCGTTATACGTTATGACGCATTACTATATGACGTTATACGTTATGACGCATTACTATATGACGTCATTCGTTATAACGCATTGCTATATGGCGTTATACGTTATGACGCATTGCTATATGGCTTTATACGTTATGACGCATTACTATATGACGTTATACGTTATGACGCATTACTATATGACGTTATACGTCATGTCGCCTTATTATATGACATTATTCGTCATGACGCAATACTATATGACGTTATACGTTATGACGTATTACTATATGACGTTATACGTTATCCCGGAATTCTATATGTCTTTATACGTTATGACGTATTACCATGTGGCGTTATACGTTATGACGCATTGCTATGTGGCGTTATACGTTAAACCGGAATTCTATATGACGTTATACGTTGTGACACATTACTATATGTCGTTATACGTCATGTCGCCTTATTATATGACATTATTCGTCATGACGCAATACTATATGACGTTATACGTTATGACGCATTACTATATGGCGTTAGATGTTATGACGCAATACTATATGGCGTTATTCGTTATGACGTATTACTATATGACGTTATACGTTATCCCGGAATTCTATATGTCTTTATACGTTAAGACGTATTACCATGTGGCGTTATACGTTATGACGCATTGCTATGTGGCGTTATACGTTATGACGCATTGCTATATGACTTTATACGTTAAGACGTATTACTATGTGACGTTATACGTTATGACGCATTGCTATATGGCGTTATACGTTAAACCGGAATTCTATATGACGTTATACGGTATGACGCATTACTATATGACGTTATACGTTATGACGCATTGCTACATGGCGTTAGACGTTATGACGCAATACTATATGACGTTATAAGTTATGACGTATTACTATATGGCGTTATACGTTATGACGCATTACTATATGACGTTATACGTTATGACGCATTACTATATGACGTTATACGTCATGTCGCCTTATTATATGACATTATTCGTCATGACGAAATACTATATGACGTTATACGTTATGACGTATTACTACATGACGTTATACGCTATGACGCATTACTATATGGCGTTATACGTTATGACGCATTACTATATGACGTTATACGTTATGACGCATTACTATATGACGTTATACGTCATGTCGCCTTATTATATGACATTATTCGTCATGAGGCAATACTATATGTCGTTATACGTTATGACGTATTACTATATGACGTTATACGTTATGACGTTTTACTATGTGACGTTATACGTTATGCCGTAATTCTATATGACGTTATACGTCATGTCACCTTATTATATGACGTTATACGTCATGATGCAATACTATATGACGTTATACGTTATGACGCATTACTATATGACCTTGTAAGTTATGACGTATTACTATATGACGATATACGTTATGCCGTAATTCTATACGACGTTATACGTTATGACGCATTGCTATATGGCGTTATACGTTATGACGCATGGCTATATGGCGTTATACGTTATGACGCATTACTATATGACGTTATACGTTATGACGCATTACTATATGGCGTTAGATGTTATGACGCAATACTATATGACGTTATACGTTATGACGCATTACTACATGGCGTTATACGTTCTGACGCATTACTATATGACGTTATACGTTATGACGCATTACTATATGACGTTATACATCATGTCGCCTTATTATATGACATTATTCGTCATGACGCAATACTATATGACGTTATACGTTATGACGTATTACTATATGACGTTATACGTTATCGCGGAATTCTATATGTCTTTATACGTTATGACGTATTACCATGTGGCGTTATACGTTATGACGCATTGCTATGTGGCGTTATACGTTAAACCGGAATTCTATATGACGTTATACGTTATGACACATTACTATATGACGTTATACGTCATGTCGCCTTATTATATGACATTATTCGTCATGACGCAATACTATATGACGTTATACGTTATGACGCATTACTCTATGACGATATACGTTATGACGCATTACTATATGGCGTTAGATGTTATGACGCAATACTATATGACGTTATACGTTATGACGCATTACTATATGGCGTTATACGTTATGACGCATTACTATTTGACGTTATACGTTATGACGCATTACTATATGACGTTATACGTCATGTCGCCTTATTATATGACATTATTCGTCATGACGCAATACTATATGACGTTATACGTTATGACGTATTACTATATGACGTTATACGTTATGACGCATTACTATATGGCGTTAGATGTTATGACGCAATACTATATGGCGTTATACGTTATGACGCATTACTATATGACGTTATACGTTATGACGCATTACTATATGACGTCATTCGTTATAACGCATTGCTATATGGCGTTATACGTTATGACGCATTGCTATATGGCTTTATACGTTATGACGCATTACTATATGACGTTATACGTTATGACGCATTACTATATGACGTTATACGTCATGTCGCCTTATTATATGACATTATTCGTCATGACGCAATACTATATGACGTTATACGTTATGACGTATTACTATATGACGTTATACGTTATCCCGGAATTCTATATGTCTTTATACGTTATGACGTATTACCATGTGGCGTTATACGTTATGACGCATTGCTATGTGGCGTTATACGTTAAACCGGAATTCTATATGACGTTATACGTTGTGACACATTACTATATGTCGTTATACGTCATGTCGCCTTATTATATGACATTATTCGTCATGACGCAATACTATATGACGTTATACGTTATGACGCATTACTCTATGACGCTATACGTTATGGCGCATTACTATATGATGTTATACGTCATGACGCAATACTATATGATGTTATACGTTATGACGCATTACTATATGGCGTTATACGTTATGACGCATTACTATATGACTTTATACGTTAAACCGTAATTCTGTATAACGTTATACGTTATGACGCATTGCTATATGGCGTTATACGTTAAACCGTAACTCTGTATGACGTTATACGTTATGACGCATTGCTATATGGCGTTATACGTTAACCCGGTATTCTATATGACTTTATACGTTAAGACGTATTACTATGTGACGTTATACGTTATGACGCATTGCTATATGGCGTTATACGTTAAACCGGAATTCTATATGACGTTATACGGTATGACGCATTACTATATGACGTTATACGTTATGACGCATTGCTATATGGCGTTAGACGTTATGACGCAATACTATATGACGTTATAAGTTATGACGTATTACTATATGGCGTTATACGTTATGACGCATTACTATATGACGTTATACGTTATGACGCATTACTATATGACGTTATACGTCATGTCGCCTTATTATATGACATTATTCGTCATGACGAAATACTATATGACGTTATACGTTATGACGTATTACTACATGACGTTATACGCTATGACGCATTACTATATGGCGTTATACGTTATGACGCATTACTATATGACGTTATACGTTATGACGCATTACTATATGACGTTATACGTCATGTCGCCTTATTATATGACATTATTCGTCATGAGGCAATACTATATGTCGTTATACGTTATGACGTATTACTATATGACGTTATACGTTATGACGTTTTACTATGTGACGTTATACGTTATGCCGTAATTCTATATGATGTTATACGTCATGTCACCTTATTATATGACGTTATACGTCATGATGCAATACTATATGACGTTATACGTTATGACGCATTACTATATGACCTTGTAAGTTATGACGTATTACTATATGACGATATACGTTATGCCGTAATTCTATACGACGTTATACGTTATGACGCATTGCTATATGGCGTTATACGTTATGACGCATGGCTATATGGCGTTATACGTTATGACGCATTACTATATGACGTTATACGTTATGACGCATTACTATATGGCGTTAGATGTTATGACGCAATACTATATGACGTTATACGTTATGACGCATTACTACATGGCGTTATACGTTCTGACGCATTACTATATGACGTTATACGTTATGACGCATTACTATATGACGTTATACATCATGTCGCCTTATTATATGACATTATTCGTCATGACGCAATACTATATGACGTTATACGTTATGACGTATTACTATATGACGTTATACGTTATCCCGGAATTCTATATGTCTTTATACGTTATGACGTATTACCATTAGGCGTTATACGTTATGACGCATTGCTATATGGCGTTATACGTTAAACCGGAATTCTATATGACGTTATACGGTATGACGCATTACTATGTGACGTTATACGTTATGACGCATTGCTATATGGCGTTATACGTTGAACCGGAATTCTATATGACGTTATACGGTATGACGCATTACTATATGACGTTATACGTTATGACGCATTGCTATATGGCGTTAGACGTTATGACGCAATACTATATGACGTTATATGTTATGACGCATTACTATATGGCGTTATACGTTATGACGCATTACTATATGACGTTATACGTTATGACGCATTGCTATATGGCGTTATACGTTAAACCGGAATTCTATATGACGTTATACGGTATGACGCATTACTATATGACGTTATACGTTATGACGCATTGCTATATGGCGTTAGACGTTATGACGCAATACTATATGACGTTATATGTTATGACGCATTACTATATGACGTTATACGTTATCCCGGAATTCTATATGTCTTTATACGTTATGACGTATTACCATTAGGCGTTATACGTTATGACGCATTGCTATATGGCGTTATACGTTAAACCGGAATTCTATATGACGTTATACGGTATGACGCATTACTATGTGACGTTATACGTTATGACGCATTGCTATATGGCGTTATACGTTGAACCGGAATTCTATATGACGTTATACGGTATCACGCATTACTATATGACGTTATACGTTATGACGCATTGCTATATGGCGTTAGACGTTATGACGCAATACTATATGACGTTATATGTTATGACGCATTACTATATGGCGTTATACGTTATGACGCATTACTATATGACGTTATACGTTATGACGCATTGCTATATGGCGTTATACGTTAAACCGGAATTCGATATGACGTTATACGGTATGACGCATTACTATATGACGTTATACGTTATGACGCATTGCTATATGGCGTTAGACGTTATGACGCAATACTATATGACGTTATAAGTTATGACGCATTACTGTATGGCGTTATACGTTATGACGCATTGCTATATGGCGTTATACGTTATGACGCATTACTATATGACGTTATACGTTATGACGCATTACTATATGGCGTTAGATGTTATGACGCAATACTATATGACGTTATACGTTATGACGCATTACTACATGGCGTTATACGTTATGACGCATTACTATATGACGTTATACGTTATGACGCATTACTATATGACGTTATACGTCATGTCGCCTTATTATATGACATTATTCGTCATGACGCAATACTATATGACGTTATACGTTATGACGTATTACTATATGACGTTATACGTTATCCCGGAATTCTATATGTCTTTATACGTTATGACGTATTACCATGTGGCGTTATACGTTATGACGCATTGCTATGTGGCGTTATACGTTAAACCGGAATTCTATATGACGTTATACGTTGTGACACATTACTATATGTCGTTATACGTCATGTCGCCTTATTATATGACATTATTCGTCATGACGCAATACTATATGACGTTATACGTTATGACGCATTACTCTATGACGCTATACGTTATGGCGCATTACTATATGATGTTATACGTCATGACGCAATACTATATGATGTTATACGTTATGACGCATTACTATATGGCGTTATACGTTATGACGCATTACTATATGACTTTATACGTTAAACCGTAATTCTGTATAACGTTATACGTTATGACGCATTGCTATATGGCGTTATACGTTAAACCGTAACTCTGTATGACGTTATACGTTATGACGCATTGCTATATGGCGTTATACGTTAACCCGGTATTCTATATGACTTTATACGTTAAGACGTATTACTATGTGACGTTATACGTTATGACGCATTGCTATATGGCGTTATACGTTAAACCGGAATTCTATATGACGTTATACGGTATGACGCATTACTATATGACGTTATACGTTATGACGCATTGCTATATGGCGTTAGACGTTATGACGCAATACTATATGACGTTATAAGTTATGACGTATTACTATATGGCGTTATACGTTATGACGCATTACTATATGACGTTATACGTTATGACGCATTACTATATGACGTTATACGTCATGTCGCCTTATTATATGACATTATTCGTCATGACGAAATACTATATGACGTTATACGTTATGACGTATTACTACATGACGTTATACGCTATGACGCATTACTATATGGCGTTATACGTTATGACGCATTACTATATGACGTTATACGTTATGACGCATTACTATATGACGTTATACGTCATGTCGCCTTATTATATGACATTATTCGTCATGAGGCAATACTATATGTCGTTATACGTTATGACGTATTACTATATGACGTTATACGTTATGACGTTTTACTATGTGACGTTATACGTTATGCCGTAATTCTATATGACGTGATACGTCATGTCACCTTATTATATGACGTTATACGTCATGATGCAATACTATATGACGTTATACGTTATGACGCATTACTATATGACCTTGTAAGTTATGACGTATTACTATATGACGATATACGTTATGCCGTAATTCTATACGACGTTATACGTTATGACGCATTGCTATATGGCGTTATACGTTATGACGCATGGCTATATGGCGTTATACGTTATGACGCATTACTATATGACGTTATACGTTATGACGCATTACTATATGGCGTTAGATGTTATGACGCAATACTATATGACGTTATACGTTATGACGCATTACTACATGGCGTTATACGTTCTGACGCATTACTATATGACGTTATACGTTATGACGCATTACTATATGACGTTATACATCATGTCGCCTTATTATATGACATTATTCGTCATGACGCAATACTATATGACGTTATACGTTATGACGTATTACTATATGACGTTATACGTTATCGCGGAATTCTATATGTCTTTATACGTTATGACGTATTACCATGTGGCGTTATACGTTATGACGCATTGCTATGTGGCGTTATACGTTAAACCGGAATTCTATATGACGTTATACGTTATGACACATTACTATATGACGTTATACGTCATGTCGCCTTATTATATGAGATTATTCGTCATGACGCAATACTATATGACGTTATACGTTATGACGCATTACTCTATGACGATATACGTTATGACGCATTACTATATGGCGTTAGATGTTATGACGCAATACTATATGACGTTATACGTTATGACGCATTACTATATGGCGTTATACGTTATGACGCATTACTATTTGACGTTATACGTTATGACGCATTACTATATGACGTTATACGTCATGTCGCCTTATTATATGACATTATTCGTCATGACGCAATACTATATGACGTTATACGTTATGACGTATTACTATATGACGTTATACGTTATGACGCATTACTATATGGCGTTAGATGTTATGACGCAATACTATATGGCGTTATACGTTATGACGCATTACTATATGACGTTATACGTTATGACGCATTACTATATGACGTTATTCGTTATAACGCATTGCTATATGGCGTTATACGTTATGACGCATTGCTATATGGCGTTATACGTTATGACGCATTACTATATGACGTTATACGTTATGACGCATTACTATATGGCGTTAGATGTTATGACGCAATACTATATGACGTTATACGTTATGACGCATTACTACATGGCGTTATACGTTATGACGCATTACTATATGACGTTATACGTTATGACGCATTACTATATGACGTTATACGTCATGTCGCCTTATTATATGACATTATTCGTCATGACGCAATACTATATGACGTTATACGTTATGACGTATTACTATATGACGTTATACGTTATCCCGGAATTCTATATGTCTTTATACGTTATGACGTATTACCATGTGGCGTTATACGTTATGACGCATTGCTATGTGGCGTTATACGTTAAACCGGAATTCTATATGACGTTATACGTTGTGACACATTACTATATGTCGTTATACGTCATGTCGCCTTATTATATGACATTATTCGTCATGACGCAATACTATATGACGTTATACGTTATGACGCATTACTCTATGACGATATACGTTATGGCGCATTACTATATGATGTTATACGTCATGACGCAATACTATATGATGTTATACGTTATGACGCATTACTATATGGCGTTATACGTTATGACGCATTACTATATGACTTTATACGTTAAACCGTAATTCTGTATAACGTTATACGTTATGACGCATTGCTATATGGCGTTATACGTTAAACCGTAACTCTGTATGACGTTATACGTTATGACGCATTGCTATATGGCGTTATACGTTAACCCGGTATTCTATATGACTTTATACGTTAAGACGTATTACTATGTGACGTTATACGTTATGACGCATTGCTATATGGCGTTATACGTTAAACCGGAATTCTATATGACGTTATACGGTATGACGCATTACTATATGACGTTATACGTTATGACGCATTGCTATATGGCGTTAGACGTTATGACGCAATACTATATGACGTTATAAGTTATGACGCATTACTATATGGCGTTATACGTTATGACGCATTACTATATGACGTTATACGTTATGACGCATTACTATATGACGTTATACGTCATGTCGCCTTATTATATGACATTATTCGTCATGACGAAATACTATATGACGTTATACGTTATGACGTATTACTACATGACGTTATACGCTATGACGCATTACTATATGGCGTTATACGTTATGACGCATTACTATATGACGTTATACGTTATGACGCATTACTATATGACGTTATACGTCATGTCGCCTTATTATATGACATTATTCGTCATGAGGCAATACTATATGTCGTTATACGTTATGACGTATTACTATATGACGTTATACGTTATGACGTTTTACTATGTGACGTTATACGTTATGCCGTAATTCTATATGACGTTATACGTCATGTCACCTTATTATATGACGTTATACGTCATGATGCAATACTATATGACGTTATACGTTATGACGCATTACTATATGACCTTGTAAGTTATGACGTATTACTATATGACGATATACGTTATGCCGTAATTCTATACGACGTTATACGTTATGACGCATTGCTATATGGCGTTATACGTTATGACGCATGGCTATATGGCGTTATACGTTATGACGCATTACTATATGACGTTATACGTTAGGACGCATTACTATATGGCGTTAGATGTTATGACGCAATACTATATGACGTTATACGTTATGACGCATTACTACATGGCGTTATACGTTCTGACGCATTACTATATGACGTTATACGTTATGACGCATTACTATATGACGTTATACATCATGTCGCCTTATTATATGACATTATTCGTCATGACGCAATACTATATGACGTTATACGTTATGACGTATTACTATATGACGTTATACGTTATCGCGGAATTCTATATGTCTTTATACGTTATGACGTATTACCATGTGGCGTTATACGTTATGACGCATTGCTATGTGGCGTTATACGTTAAACCGGAATTCTATATGACGTTATACGTTATGACACATTACTATATGACGTTATACGTCATGTCGCCTTATTATATGACATTATTCGTCATGACGCAATACTATATGACGTTATACGTTATGACGCATTACTCTATGACGATATACGTTATGACGCATTACTATATGGCGTTAGATGTTATGACGCAATACTATATGACGTTATACGTTATGACGCATTACTATATGGCGTTATACGTTATGACGCATTACTATTTGACGTTATACGTTATGACGCATTACTATATGACGTTATACGTCATGTCGCCTTATTATATGACATTATTCGTCATGACGCAATACTATATGACGTTATACGTTATGACGTATTACTATATGACGTTATACGTTATCCCGGAATTCTATATGTCTTTATACGTTAAGACGTATTACCATGTGGCGTTATACGTTATGACGCATTGCTATGTGGCGTTATACGTTATGACGCATTACTATATGGCGTTATAAGTTATGACGCATTACTATATGACGTTATACGTTATGACGCATTACTACATGGCGTTATACGTTATGACGCATTACTATATGACGTAATACGTTATGACGCATTACTATATGACGTTATACGTCATGTCGCCTTATTATATGACATTATTCGTCATGACGCAATACTATATGACGTTATACGTTATGACGCATTACTCTATGACGATATACGTTATGACGCATTACTATATGGCGTTAGATGTTATGACGCAATACTATATGACGTTATACGTTATGACGCATTACTATATGGCGTTATACGTTATGACGCATTACTATTTGACGTTATACGTTATGACGCATTACTATATGACGTTATACGTCATGTCGCCTTATTATATGACATTATTCGTCATGACGCAATACTATATGACGTTATACGTTATGACGTATTACTATATGACGTTATACGTTATCCCGGAATTCTATATGTCTTTATACGTTAAGACGTATTACCATGTGGCGTTATACGTTATGACGCATTGCTATGTGGCGTTATACGTTATGACGCATCGCTATATGGCGTTATAAGTTATGACGCATTACTATATGACGTTATACGTTATGACGCATTACTATATGGCGTTAGATGTTATGACGCAATACTATATGACGTTATACGTTATGACGCATTACTATATGGCGTTATACGTTATGACGCATTACTATATGACGTTATACGTTATGACGCATTACTATATGACGTTATACGTCATGTCGCCTTATTATATGACATTATTCGTCATGACGGAATACTATATGACGTTATACGTTATGACGCATTACTCTATGACGATATACATTATGACGCATTACTATATGACGTTATACGTCATGACGCAATACTATATGATGTTATACGTTATGACGCATTACTATATGGCGTTATACGTTATGACGCATTACTATATGGCGTTATACGTTAAACCGTAACTCTGTATGACGTTATACGTTATGACGCATTGCTATATGGCGTTATACGTTAACCCGGTATTCTATATGACTTTATACGTTAAGACGTATTACTATGTGACGTTATACGTTATGACGCATTGCTATATGGCGTTATACGTTAAACCGGAATTCTATATGACGTTATACGGTATGACGCATTACTATATGACGTTATACGTTATGACGCATTGCTATATGGCGTTATACGTTAAACCGGAATTCTATATGACGTTATACGGTATGACGCATTACTATATGACGTTATACGTTATGACGCATTGCTATATGGCGTTAGACGTTATGACGCAATACTATATGACGTTATAAGTTATGACGCATTACTATATGGCGTTATACGTTATGACGCATTACTATATGACGTTATACGTTATGACGCATTACTATATGACGTTATACGTCATGTCGCCTTATTATATGACATTATTCGTCATGACGCAATACTATATGACGTTATACGTTATGACGTATTACTACATGACGTTATACGTTATGACGCATTACTATATGGCGTTATACGTTATGACGCATTACTATATGACGTTATACGTTATGACGCATTACTATATGACGTTATACGTCATGTCGCCTTATTATATGACATTATTCGTCATGAGGCAATACTATATGACGTTATACGTTATGACGTATTACTATATGACGTTATACGTTATGACGTTTTACTATGTGACGTTATACGTTATGCCGTAATTCTATATGACGTTATACGTCATGTCACCTTATTATATGACGTTATACGTCATGATGCAATACTATATGACGTTATACGTTATGACGCATTACTATATGACCTTGTAAGTTATGACGTATTACTATATCACGATATACGTTATGCCGTAATTCTATACGACGTTATACGTTATGACGCATTGCTATATTGCGTTATACGTTATGACGCATTGCTATATGGCGTTATACGTTATGACGCATTACTATATGACGTTATACGTTATGACGCATTACTATATGGCGTTAGATGTTATGACGCAATACTATATGACGTTATACGTTATGACGCATTACTACATGGCGTTATACATTATGACGCATTACTATATGACGTTATACGTTATGACGCATTACTATATGACGTTATACATCATGTCGCCTTATTATATGACATTATTCGTCATGACGCAATACTATATGACGTTATACGTTATGACGTATTACTATATGACGTTATACGTTATCCCGGAATTCTATATGTCTTTATACGTTATGACGTATTACCATGTGGCGTTATACGTTATGACGCATTGCTATGTGGCGTTATACGTTAACCGGAATTCTATATGACGTTATACGTTATGACACATTACTATATGACGTTATACGTCATGTCGCCTTATTATATGACATTATTCGTCATGACGCAATACTATATGACGTTATACGTTATGACGCATTACTCTATGACAATATACGTTATGACGCATTACTATATGATGTTATACGTCATGACGCAATACTATATGATGTTATACGTTATGACGCATTACTATATGGCGTTATACGTTATGACGCATTACTATATGGCGTTATACGTTACGACGCATTACTATATGACGTTATACGTTATGACGCATTACTATATGACGTTATACGTCATGTCGCCTTATTATATGACATTATTCGTCATGACGCAATACTATATGACGTTATACGTTATGACGCATTACTATATGGCGTTATACGTTATGACGCATTACTATATGACTTTATACGTTAAACCGTAATTCTGTATAACGTTATACGTTATGACGCATTGCTATATGGCGTTATACGTTAAACCGTAATTCTGTATGACGTTATACGTTATGACGCATTGCTATATGGCGTTATACGTTAACCCGGTGTTCTATATGACTTTATACGTTAAGGCGTATTACTATGTGACGTTATACGTTATGACGCATTGCTATATGGCGTTATACGTTAAACCGGAATTCTATATGACGTTATACGGTATGACGCATTACTATCTGACGTTATACGTTATGACGCATTGCTATATGGCGTTAGACGTTATGACGCAATACTATATGACGTTATATGTTATGACGCATTACTATATGGCGTTATACGTTATGACGCATTACTATATGACGTTATACGTTATGACGCATTACTATATGACGTTATACGTCATGTCGCCTTATTATATGACATTATTCGTCATGACGCAATACTATATGACGTTATACGTTATGACGTATTACTATATGACGTTATACGTTATGACGCATTACTATATGGCGTTATACGTTATGCCGTAATTCTATATGACGTTATACGTCATGTCACCTTATTATATGACGTTATACGTCATGATGCAATACTATATGACGTTATACGTTATGACGCATTACTATATGACCTTGTAAGTTATGACGTATTACTATATGACGATATACGTTATGCCGTAATTCTATACGACGTTATACGTTATGACGCATTGCTATATGGCGTTATACGTTATGACGCATTGCTATATGGCGTTATACGTTATGACGCATTACTATATGACGCTATACGTTATGACGCATTACTATATGACGTTAGATGTTATGACGCAATACTATATGACGATATACGTTATGACGCATTACTACATGGCGTTATACGTTATGACGCATTACTATATGACGTTATACGTTATGACGCATTACTATATGACGTTATACATCATTTCGCCTTATTATATGACATTATTCGTCATGACGCAATACTATATGACGTTATACGTTATGACGTATTACTGTATGACGTTATACGTTATCCCGGAATTCTATATGTCTTTATACGTTATGACGTATTACCATGTGGCGTTATACGTTATGACGCATTGCTATGTGGCGTTATACGTTAAACCGGAATTCTATATGACGTTATACGCTATGACACATTACTATATGACGTTATACGTCATGTCGCCTTATTATATGACATTATTCGTCATGAGGCAATACTATATGACGTTATACGTTATGACGTATTACTATATGACGTTATACGTTATGACGTTTTACTATGTGACGTTATACGTTATGCCGTAATTCTATATGACGTTATACGTCATGTCACCTTATTATATGACGTTATACGTCATGATGCAATACTATATGACGTTATACGTTATGACGCGTTACTATATGACCTTGTAAGTTATGACGTATTACTATATGACGATATACGTTATGCCGTAATTCTATACGACGTTATACGTTATGACGCATTGCTATATGGCGTTATACGTTATGACGCATTGCTATATGGCGTTATACGTTATGACGCATTACTATATGACGTTATACGTTATGACGTATTACTGTATGACGTTATACGTTATCCCGGAATTCTATATGTCTGTATACGTTATGACGTATTACCATGTGGCGTTATACGTTATGACGCATTGCTATGTGGCGTTATACGTTAAACCGGAATTCTATATGACGTTATACGTTATGACACATTACTATATGACGTTATACGTCATGTCGCCTTATTATATGACATTATTCGTCATGACGCAATACTATATGACGTTATACGTTATGACGCATTACTCTATGACGATATACGTTATGACGCATTACTATATGATGTTATACGTCATGACGCAATACTATATGATGTTATACGTTATGACGCATTACTATATGGCGTTAGACGTTATGACGCATTACTATATGACTTTATACGTTAAACCGTAATTCTGTATAACGTTATACGTTATGACGCATTGCTATATGGCGTTATACGTTAAACCGTAACTCTGTATGACGTTATACGTTATGACGCATTGCTATATGGCGTTATACGTTAACCCGATATTCTATATGACTTTATACGTTAAGACGTATTACTATGTGACGTTATACGTTATGACGCATTGCTATATAGCGTTATACGTTAAACCGGAATTCCATATGACGTTATACGGTATGACGCATTACTATATGACGTTATACGTTATGACGCATTGCTATATGGCGTTAGACGTTATGACGCAATACTATATGACGTTATAAGTTATGACGCATTACTATATGGCGTTATACGTTATGACGCATTACTATATGACGTTATACGTTATGACGCATTACTATATGACGTTATACGTCATGTCGCCTTATTATATGACATTATTCGTCATGACGCAATACTATATGACGTTATACGTTATGACGCATTACTATATGGCGTTATACGTTATGACGCATTACTATATGACTTTATACGTTAAACCGTAATTCTGTATAACGTTATACGTTATGACGCATTGCTATATGGCGTTATACGTTAAACCGTAATTCTGTATGACGTTATACGTTATGACGCATTGCTATATGGCGTTATACGTTAACCCGGTATTCTATATGACTTTATACGTTAAGGCGTATTACTATGTGACGTTATACGTTATGACGCATTGCTATATGGCGTTATACGTTAAACCGGAATTCTATATGACGTTATACGGTATGACGCATTACTATATGACGTTATACGTTATGACGCATTGCTATATGACGTTAGACGTTATGACGCAATACTATATGACGTTATATGTTATGACGCATTACTATATGGCGTTATACGTTATGACGCATTACTATATGACGTTATACGTTATGACGCATTACTATATGACGTTATACGTCATGTCGCCTTATTATATGGCATTATTCGTCATGACGCAATACTATATGACGTTATACGTTATGACGTATTACTATATGACGTTATACGTTATGACGCATTACTATATGGCGTTATACGTTATGACGCATTACGATATGACGTTATACGTTATGACGCATTACTATATGACGTTATACGTCATGTCGCCTTACTATATGACATTATTCGTCATGACGCAATACTATATGACGTTATACGTTATGACGTATTACTATATGACGTTATACGTTATGACGTTTTACTATGTGACGTTATACGTTATGCCGTAATTCTATATGACGTTATACGTCATGTCACCTTATTATATGACGTTATACGTCATGATGCAATACTATGTGACGTTATACGTTATGACGCATTACTATATGACCTTGTAAGTTATGACGTATTACTATATGACGATATACGTTATGCCCGAATTCTATACGACGTTATACGTTATGACGCAATTACTATATGGCGTTATAGGATATGACGCATTACTCTTTTGACGTTATACGTTAAACCGTAATTGTATATGACGTTATACGTTATGACGTAATTCTATATGACGTTATACGTCATGTCGCCTTATTATATGACGTTATACGTCATGACGCAATACTATATGACGTTATACGTTATGACGCATTACTATATGGCGTTATACGTTATGACGCATTACTATGTGACGTTATTCGTTATAACGCATTGCTATATGGCGTTATACGTTATGACGCATCGCTATATGGCGTTATACGGTATGACGCATTACTATATGACGTTATACGTTATGACGCATTACTATATGGCGTTAGATGTTATGACGCAGTACTATATGACGTTATACGTTATGACGCAATACTATATGGCGTTATACGTTATGACGCATTACTATATGACGTTATACGTTATGACGCATTACTATATGACGTTATACGTCATGTCGCCTTATTATATGACATTATTCGTCATGACGCAATACTATATGACGTTATACGTTATGACGCATTACTCTATGACGATATACGTTATGACGCATTACTATATGACGTTATACGTCATGGCGCAATACTATATGATGTTATACGTTATGACGCATTACTATATGGCGTTATACTTTATGACGCATTACTATATGACTTTATACGTTAAACCGTAATTCTGTATAACGTTATACGTTATGACGCATTGCTATATGGCGTTATACGTTAAACCGTAATTCTGTATGACGTTATACGTTATGACGCATTGCTATATGGCGTTATACGTTAACCCGGTATTCTATATGACTTTATACGTTAAGACGTATTACTATGTGACGTTATACGTTATGACGCATTGCTATATGGCGTTATACGTTAAACCGGAATTCTATATGACGTTATACGTCATGTCGCCTTATTATATGACATTATTCGTCATGACGCAATACTATATGACGTTATACGTTATGACGCATTACTCTATGACGATATACGTTATGACGCATTACTATATGACGTTATACGTCATGACGCAATACTATATGATGTTATACGTTATGACGCATTACTATATGACGTTATACGTCATGTCGCCTTATTATATGACATTATTCGTCATGACGCAATACTATATGACGTTATACGTTATGACGTATTACTATATGACGTTATACGTTATGACGCATTACTATATGGCGTTATACGTTATGACACATTACTATATGACGTTATACGTTATGACGCATTACTATATGACGTTATACGTCATGTCGCCTTATTATATGACATTATTCGTCATGACGCAATACTATATGACGTTATACGTTATGACGTATTACTATATGACGATATACGTTATGCCGGAGTTCTATATGACGTTATACGTTATGACGCAATTACTATATGGCGTTATAGGATATGACGCATTACTCTTTTGACGTTATACGTTAAACCGCAATTGTATATGACGTTATACGTTATGACGTAATTCTATATGACGTTATACGTCATGTCGCCTTATTATATGACGTTATACGTCATGACGCAATACTATATGACGTTATACGTTATGACGCATTACTATATGGCGTTATAAGTTATGACGCATTACTATATGACGGTATTCGTTATAACGCATTGCTATATGGCGTTATACGTTATGACGCATCGCTATATGGCGTTATACGTTATGACGCATTACTATATGACGTTATACGTTATGACGCATTACTATATGGCGTTAGATGTTATGACGCAATACTATATGACGTTATACGTTATGACGCATTACTATATGGCGTTATACGTTATGACGCATTACTATATGACCTTATACGTTATGACGCATTACTATATGACGTTATACGTCATGTCGCCTTATTATATGACATTATTCGACATGACGCTATACTATATGACGTTATACGTTATGACGCATTACTCTATGACGATATACGTTATGACGCATTACTATATGACGTTATACGTCATGACGCAATACTATATGATGTTATACGTTATGACGCATTACTATATGGCGTTATACGTTATGACGCATTACTATATGACTTTATACGTTAAACCGTAATTCTGTATAACGTTATACGTTATGACGCATTCCTATATGGCGTTATACGTTAAACCGTAATTCTGTATGACGTTATACGTTATGACGCATTGCTATATGGCGTTATACGTTAACCCGGTATTCTATATGACTTTATACGTTAAGACGTATTACTATGTGACGTTATACATTATGACACATTGCTATATGGCGTTATACGTTAAACCGGAATTCTATATGACGTTATACGGTATGACGCATTACTATATGACGTTATACGTTATGACGCATTGCTATATGGCGTTAGACGTTATGACGCAATACTATATGACGTTATATGTTATGACGCATTACTATATGGCGTTATACGTTATGACGCATTACTATATGACGTTATACATTATGACGCATTACTATATGGCGTTATACGTTATGACGCATTACTATATGACGTTATTCGTTATAACGCATTGCTATATGGCGTTATACGTTATGACGCATTGCTATATGGCGTTATACGTTATGACGCATTACTATATGACGTTATACGTTATCCCGGAATTCTATATGTCTTTCTACGTTAAGACGTATTACCATGTGACGTTATACGTTATGGCGCATTGCTATGTGGCGTTATACGTTAAACCGGAATTCTATATGACGTTATACGTTAAACCGGAATTCTATATGACGTTATACTTTATGACACCTTACTATATGACGTTATACGTCATGTCGCCTTATTATATGACATTATTCGTCATGACGCAATACTATATGACGTTATACGTTATGACGCATTACTATATGACGTTATACGTCATGTCGCCTTATTATATGACATTATGCGTCATGACGCAATACTATATGACGTTATACGTTATGACGTATTACTATATGACGTTATACGTTATGACGCATTACTATATGGCGTTATACGTTATGACGCATTACTATATGACGTTATACGTTATGACGCATTACTATATGACGTTATACGTCATGTCGCCTTATTATATGACATTATTGGTCATGACGCAATACTATATGACGTTATACGTTATGACGTATTACTATATGACGTTATACGTTATGACGCATTACTATATGGCGTTATACGTTATGACACATTACTATATGACGTTATACGTTATGACGCATTACTATATGACGTTATACGTCATGTCGCCTTATTATATGACATTATTCGTCATGACGCAATACTATATGACGTTATACGTTATGGCGTATTACTATATGACGTTATACGTTATGACGTTTTACTATGTGACGTTATACGTTATGCCGTAATTCTATATGACGTTATACGTCATGTCACCTTATATGACGTTATACGTCATGACGCAATACTATATGACGTTATACGTTATGACGCATTACTATATGACCTTGTAAGTTATGACGTATTACTATATGGCGTTATACGTTATGACGCATTACTATATGACGTTATACGTTATGACGCATTACTATATGACGTTATACGTCATGTCGCCTTATTATATGACATTATTCGTCATGACGCAATACTATATGACGTTATACGTTATGACGCATTACTATATGACCTTGTAAGTTATGACGTATTACTATATGGCGTTATACGTTATGACGCATTACTATATGACGTTATACGTTATGACGCAATTACTATATGGCGTTATAGGATATGACGCATTACTCTTTTGACGTTATACGTTAAACCGTAATTGTATATGACGATATACGTTATGACGTAATTCGATATGACGTTATACGTCATGTCGCCTTATTATATGACGTTATACGTCATGACGCAATACTATATGACGTTATACGTTATGACGCATTACTATATGGCGTTATACGTTATGACGCATCACTATATGACGTTATTCGTTATAACACATTGCTATATGGCGTTATACGTTATGACGCATTACTATATGACGTTATACGTCATGTCGCCTTATTATATGACATTATTCGTCATGACGCAATACTATATGACGTTATACGTTATGACGTATTACTATATGACGTTATACGTTATGACGCATTACTATATGGCGTTATACGTTATGACACATTACTATATGACGTTATATGTTATGACGCATTACTATATGGCGTTATACGTTATGACGCATTACTATATGACGTTATACGTTATGACGCAATACTATATGACGTTATATGTTATGACGCATTACTATATGGCGTTATTCGTCATGACGCAATACTATATGACGTTATACGTTATGACGTATTACTATATGACGTTATACGTTATGACGCATTACTATATGGCGTTATACGTTATGACGCATTACTATATGACGTTATACGTTATGACGCATTACTATATGACGTTATACGTCATGTCGCCTTATTATATGACATGATTCGTCATCACGCAATACTATATGACGTTATACGTTATGACGTATTACTATATGACGTTATACGTTATGACGTTTTACTATATGACGTTATACGTTATGACGCATTACTATATGGCGTTATACGTTATGACACATTACTATATGACGTTATACGTTATGACGCATTACTATATGACGTTATTCGTTATAACGCATTGCTATATGGCGTTATACGTTATGACGCATCGCTATATGGCGTTATACGTTACGACGCATTACTATATGATGCTATACGTTATGACGCATTACTATATGGCGTTAGATATTATGACGCAGTACTATATGACGTTATACGTCATGACTCAATACTATATGTTGTTATACGTTATGACGCATTACTATATGGCGTTATACGTTATGACGCATTACTATATGACTTTATACGTTAAACCGTAATTCTGTATAACGTTATACGTTATGACGCATTGCTATATGGCGTCATACGTTAAACCGGAATTCTGTATGATGTTATACGTTATGACGCATTACTGCATGACGTTAGACGTTAAACCGTAATTCTGTATGACGTTATACGTTATGACGCATTACTATATGGCGTTATACGTTATGACACATTACTATATGACGTTATACGTTATGACGCATTACTATATGGCGTTATACGTTATGACGCATTACTATATGACGTTATACGTTATGACGCATTACTATATGGCGTTATACGTTATAACGCATTACTATATGACGTTATACGTTATGACGCATTACTATATGACGATATACGTTATGACGCATTACTTTATGACGTTATACGTCATGACTCAATACTATATGTTGTTATACGTTATGACGCATTACTATATGGCGTTATACGTTATGACGCATTACTATATGACTTTATACGTTAAACCGTAATTCTGTATAACGTTATACGTTATGACGCATTGCTATATGGCGTCATACGTTAAACCGGAATTCTGTATGATGTTATACGTTATGACGCATTACTGCATGACGTTAGACGTTAAACCGTAATTCTGTATGACGTTATACGTTATGACGTTTTACTATGTGACGTTATACGTCATGACGCAATACTATATGACGTTATACGTTATCCCGGAATTCTATATGTCTTTATACGCTAAGACGTATTACCATGTGGCGTTATACGTTATGACGCATTGCTATGTGGCGTTATACGTTAAACCGGAATTCTATATGACGTTATACGTTATGACACATTACTATATGACGTTATACGTCATGTCGCCTTATTATATGACGTTATACGTCATGACGCAATACTATATGACGTTATACGTTATGACGCATTACTATATGGCGTTATACGTTATGACGCATTACTATATGACGTTATACGTTATGACGCAATTACTATATGGCGTTATAGGATATGACGCATTACTCTTTTGACGTTATACGTTAAACCGTAATTCTGTATGACGTTATACGTTATGACGTTTTACTATGTGACGTTATACGTTATGCCGTAATTCTATATGACGTTATACGGTATGACGAATTACTGTATGACGTTATACGTTATGACGCATTGCTATATGGCGTTATACGTTAAACCGGAATTCTATATGATGTTATACGTTATGACGCATTACTGCATGACGTTAGACGTTAAACCGTAATTCTGTATGACGTTATACGTTATGACGTTTTACTATGTGACGTTATACGTTATGCCGTAATTCTATATGACGTTATACGGTATTACGAATTACTGTATGACGTTATACGTTATGACGCATTGCTATATGGCGTTATACGTTAAACCGGAATTCTATATGATTTTATACGATATGACGCATTACTGTATGACATTAGACGTTAAACCGTAATTCTGCATGACGTTATACGTTATGACGTTTTACTATGTGACGTTATACCTTATGCCGTAATTCTATATGACGTTATACGCCATGTCACCTTATTATATGACGTTATACGTCATGACGCAGTACTATATGACGTTATACGTTATGACGCATTACTATATGACCTTGTAAGTTATGACGTATTACTATATGACGATATACGTTATGCCGGAATTCTATATGACGTTATACGTTATGACGCAATTACTATATGGCGTTATAGGATATGACGCATTACTCTTTTGACGTTATACGTTAAACCGTAATTGTATATGACGTTATACGTTATGACGTAATTCTATATGACGTTATACGTCATGTCGCCTTATTATATGACGTTATACGTCATGGCGCAATACTATATGACGTTATACGTTATGACGCATTACTATATGGCGTTATACGTTATGACGCATTACTATATGACGTTATTCGTTATAACGCATTGCTATATGGCGTTATACGTTATGACGCATTGCTATATGGCGTTATACGTTATGACGCATTACTATATGACGTTATACGTTATGACGCATTACTATATGTCGTTAGATGTTATGACGCAATACTATATGACGTTATACGTTATGACGCATTACTATATGGCGTTATACGTTATGACGCATTACTATATGACGTTATACGTTATGACGCATTACTATATGCCGTTATACGTCATGTCGCCTTATTATATGACATTATTCGTCATGACGCAATACTATATGACGTTATACGTTATGACGTATTACTATATGACGTTATACGTTATCCCGGAATTCTATATGTCTTTATACGTTATGACGCATTACTATATGACGTTATACGTCATGTCGCCTTATTATATGACATTATTCGTCATGACGCATTACTATATGACGTTATACGTTATGACGGATTACTATATGGCGTTAGATGTTATGACGCAATACTATATGACGTTATACGTTATGACGCATTACTATATGGCGTTATACGTTATGACGCATTACTATATGACGTTATACGTTATGACGTAATTCTATATGACGTTATACGTCATGTCGCCTTATTATATGACGTTATACGTCATGGCGCAATACTATATGACGTTATACGTCATGTCGCCTTATTATATGACATTATTCGTCATGACGCAATACTATATGACGTTATACGTTATGACGCATTACTCTATGACGATATACGTTATGACGCATTACTATATGACGTTATACGTCATGACGCAATACTATATGATGTTATACGTTATGACGCGTAACTATATGGCGTTATACGTTATGACGCATTACTATATGACTTTATACGTTAAACCGTAATTCTGTATAACGTTATACGTTATGACGCATTGCTATATGGCGTTATACGTTAAACCGTAATTCTGTATGACGTTATACGTTATGACGCATTGCTATATGGCGTTATACGTTAAACCGGAATTCTATATGTCGTTATACGGTATGACGCATTACTATATGACGTTATACGTTATGACGCATTGCTATATGGCGTTAGACGTTATGACGCAATGCTATATGACGTTATATGTTATGACGCATTACTATATGGCGTTATACGTTATGACGCATTACTGTATGACGTTATACGTTATGACGCATTACTATATGACGTTATACGTCATGACGCCTTATTATATGACATTATTCGTCATGACGCAATACTATATGACGTTATACGTTATGACGTGTTACTATATGACGTTATACGTTATGACGCATTACTATATGACGTTATACGTTAAGACGTATTACTATGTGACGTTATACGTCATGACGCATTGCTATGAGGCGTTATACGTTAAACCGGAATTCTATATGACGTTATACGATAAGACGCATTACTATATGACGTTATACGTCATGTCGCCTTATTAAATGACATTATTCGTCATGACGCAATACTATATGACGTTATACGTTGTGACGCATTAATATATGACGATATACGTTATGACGCATTACTATATGACGTTATACGTCATGACGGAATACTATATGATGTTATACGTTATGACGCATTGCTATATGGCGTTATACGTTAATCCGGTATTCTATATGACTTTATACGTTATGACGCATTACTATATGACGTTATACGTCATGTCGCCTTATTATATGACATTATGCGTCATGACGCAATACTATATGACGTTATACGTTATGACGCATTACTCTATGACGATATACGTCATGTCGCCTTATTAAATGACATTATTCGTCATGACGCAATACTATATGACGTTATACGTTGTGACGCATTAATATATGACGATATACGTTATGACGCATTACTATATGACGTTATACGTCATGACGGAATACTATATGAAGTTATACGTTATGACGCATTGCTATATGGCGTTATACGTTAACCCGGTATTCTATATGACTTTATACGTTAAGACGTATTACTATGTGACGTTATATGTTATGACGCATTACTAGATGGCGTTATACGTTATGACGCATTACTATATGACGTTATACGTTAAGACGTATTACTATGTGACGGTATACGTTATGACGCATTGCTATGTGGCGTTATACGTTAAACCGGAATTCTATATGACTTTATACGTTATGACAAATTACTATATGACGTTATACGTCATGTCGCCTTATTATATGACATTATTCGTCATGACGCAATACTATATGACGTTATACGTTATGACGCATTACTCTATGACGATATACGTTATGACGCATTACTATATGACGTTATACGTCATGACGCAATACTATATGATGTTATACGTTATGACGCATTACTATATGGCGTTATACGTTATGACGCATTACTATATGACTTTATACGTTAAACCGTAATTCTGTATAACGTTATACGTTATGACGCATTGCTATATGGCGTTATACGTTAAACCGTAACTCTGTATGACGTTATACGTTATGACGCATTGCTATATGGCGTTATACGTTAACCCGGTATTCTATATGACTTTATACGTTAAGACGTATTACTATGTGACGTTATACGTTATGACGCATTGCTATATGGCGTTATACGTTAAACCGGAATTCCTTATGACGTTATACGGTATGACGCATTACTATATGACGTTATACGTTATGACGCATTGCTATATGGCGTTAGACGTTATGACGCAATACTATATGACGTTATAGGTTATGACGCATTGCTATATGGCGTTATACGTTAAACCGGAATTCCATATGACGTTATACGGTATGACGCATTACTATATGACGTTATACGTTATGACGCATTGCTATATGGCGTTAGACGTTATGACGCAATACTATATGACGTTATAAGTTATGACGCATTACTATATGGCGTTATACGTTATGACGCATTACTATATGACGTTATACGTTATGACGCATTACTATATGGCGTTAGATGTTATGACGCAATACTATATGGCGTTATACGTTATGACGCATTACGATATGACGTTATACGTTATGACGCATTACTATATGACGTTATTCGTTATAACGCATTGCTATATGGCGTTATACGTTATGACGCATTGCTATATGGCGTTATACGTTATGACGCATTACTATATGACGTTATACGTTATGACGCATTCCTATATGGCGTTAGATGTTATGACGCAATACTATATGACGTTATACGTTTTGACGCATTACTATATGGCGTTATACGTTATGACGCATTACTATATGACGTTATACGTTATGACGCATTACTATATGACGTTATACGTCATGTCGCCTTATTATATGACATTATTCGTCATGACGCAATACTATATGACGTTATACGTTATGACGTATTACTATATGACGTTATACGTTATCCCGGAATTCTATATGTCTTTATACGTTAAGACGTATTACCATGTGGCGTTATACGTTATGACGCATTGCTATGTGGCGTTATACGTTATGACGCATCGCTATATGGCGTTATAAGTTATGACGCATTACTATATGACGTTATACGTTATGACGCATTACTATATGGCGTTAGATGTTATGACGCAATACTATATGACGTTATACGTTATGACACATTACTATATGGCGTTATACGTTATGACGCATTACTATATGACGTTATACGTTATGACGCATTACTATATGACGTTATACGTCATGTCGCCTTATTATATGACATTATTCGTCATGACGCAATACTATATGACGTTATACGTTATGACGCGTTACTCTATGACGATATACGTTATGACGCATTACTATATGACGTTATACGTTATGACACATTACTATATGGCGTTATACGTTATGACGCATTACTATATGACGTTATACGTCATGACGCAATACTATATGATGTTATACGTTATGACACATTACTATATGACGTTATACGTCATGTCGCCTTATTATATGACATGATTCGTCATGACGCAATACTATATGACGTTATACGTTATGACGCATTACTCTATGACGATAAACGTTATGACGCATTACTATATGACGTTATACGTCATGACGCAATACTATATGATGTTATACGTTATGACGCATTACTATATGGCGTTATACGTTATGACGCATTACTATATGACTTTATACGTTAAACCGTAATTCTGTCTAACGTTATACGTTATGACGCATTGCTATATGGCGTTATACGTTAAACCGTAACTCTGTATGACGTTATACGTTATGACGCATTGCTATATGGCGTTATACGTTAACCCGGTATTCTATATGACTTTATACGTTAAGACGTATTACTATGTGACGTTATACGTTATGACGCATTGCTATATGGCGTTATACGTTAAACCGGAATTCCATATGACGTTATACGGTATGACGCATTACTATATGGCGTTAGATGTTATGACGCAATACTATATGCCGTTATACGTTATGACACATTACTATATGACGTTATGCGTTATGACGCATTACTATATGACGTTATTCGTTATGACGTATTACTATATGACGTTATACGTTATCCCGGAATTCTATATGTCTTTACACGTTAAGACGTATTACCATGTGGCGTTATACGTTATGACGCATTGCTATGTGGCGTTATACGTTATGACGCATCGCTATATGGCGTTATAAGTTATGACGCATTACTATATGACGTTATACGTTATGACGCATTACTATATGGCGTTAGATGTTATGACGCAATACTATATGACGTTATACGTTATGACACATTACTATATGGCGTTATACGTTATGACGCATTACTATATGACGTTATACGTTATGACGCATTACTATATGACGTTATACGTCATGTCGCCTTATTATATGACATTATTCGTCATGACGCAATACTATATGACGTTATACGTTATGACGCGTTACTCTATGACGATATACGTTATGACGCATTACTATATGACGTTATACGTTATGACACATTACTATATGGCGTTATACGTTATGACGCATTACTATATGACGTTATACGTCATGACGCAATACTATATGATGTTATACGTTATGACACATTACTATATGACGTTATACGTCATGTCGCCTTATTATATGACATGATTCGTCATGACGCAATACTATATGACGTTATACGTTATGACGCATTACTCTATGACGATAAACGTTATGACGCATTACTATATGACGTTATACGTCATGACGCAATACTATATGATGTTATACGTTATGACGCATTACTATATGGCGTTATACGTTATGACGCATTACTATATGACTTTATACGTTAAACCGTAATTCTGTCTAACGTTATACGTTATGACGCATTGCTATATGGCGTTATACGTTAAACCGTAACTCTGTATGACGTTATACGTTATGACGCATTGCTATATGGCGTTATACGTTAACCCGGTATTCTATATGACTTTATACGTTAAGACGTATTACTATGTGACGTTATACGTTATGACGCATTGCTATATGGCGTTATACGTTAAACCGGAATTCCATATGACGTTATACGGTATGACGCATTACTATATGGCGTTAGATGTTATGACGCAATACTATATGCCGTTATACGTTATGACACATTACTATATGACGTTATGCGTTATGACGCATTACTATATGACGTTATTCGTTATGACGTATTACTATATGACGTTATACGTTATCCCGGAATTCTATATGTCTTTACACGTTAAGACGTATTACCATGTGGCGTTATACGTTATGACGCATTGCTATGTGGCGTTATACGTTATGACGCATCGCTATATGGCGTTATAAGTTATGACGCATTACTATATGACGTTATACGTTATGACGCATTACTATATGGCGTTATACGTTATGACGCATTACTATATGACGTTATACGTTATGACGCATTACTATATGACGTTATACGTTATGACGCATTACTCTATGACGATATACGTTATGACGCATTACTATATGACGTTATACGTCATGACGCAATACTATATGATGTTATACGTTATGACGCATCGCTATATGGCGTTATAAGTTATGACGCATTACTATATGACGTTATACGTTATGACGCATTACTATATGGCGTTATACGTTATGACGCATTACTATATGACATTATTCGTCATGACGCAATACTATATGACGTTATACGTTATGACGCATTACTCTATGACGATATACGTTATGACGCATTACTATATGACGTTATACGTCATGACGCAATACTATATGATGTTATACGTTATGACGCATTACTATATGGCGTTATACGTTATGACGCATTACTATATGACTTTATACGTTAAACTGTAATTCTGTATAACGTTATACGTTATGACGCATTGCTATATGGCGTTATACGTTAACCCGGTATTCTATATGACTTTATACGTTAAGACGTATTACTATGTGACGTTATACGTTATGACGCATTGCTATATGGCGTTATACGTTAAACCGTAATTCTGTATGACGTTATACGTTATGACGCATTGCTATATGGCGTTATACGTTAACCCGGTATTCTATATGACTTTATACGTTAAGACGTATTACTATGTGACGTTATACGTTATGACGCATTGCTATATGGCGTTATACGTTAAACCGTAATTCTGTATGACGTTATACGTTATGACGCATTGCTATATGGCGTTATACGTTAACCCGGTATTCTATATGACTTTATACGTTAAGACGTATTACTATGTGACGTTATACGTTATGACGCATTGCTATATGGCGTTATACGTTAAACCGGAATTCTATATGACGTTATACGGTATGACGCATTACTATATGACGTTATACGTTATGACGCATTGCTATATGGCGTTAGACGTTATGACGCAATACTATATGACGTTATATGTTATGACGCATTACTATATGGCGTTATACGTTATGACGCATTACTATATGACGTTATACGTTATGACGCATTGCTATGTGGCGTTATACGTTAAACCGGAATTCTATATGACGTTATACGGTATGACGCATTACTATATGACGTTATACGTTATGACGCATTGCTATATGGCGTTAGACGTTATGACGCAATACTATATGACGTTATATGTTATGACGCATTACTATATGGCGTTATACGTTATGACGCATTACTATATGACGTTATACGTTATGACGCATTGCTATGTGGCGTTATACGTTAAACCGGAATTCTATATGACGGTATACGGTATGACGCATTACTATATGACGTTATACGTTATGACGCATTGCTATATGGCGTTAGACGTTATGACGCAATACTATATGACGTTATAAGTTATGACGCATTACTATATGGCGTTATACGTTATGACGCATTACTATATGACGTTATACGTTATGACGCATTACTATATGGCGTTAGATGTTATGACGCAATACTATATGGCGTTATACGTTATGACGCATTACTATATGGCGTTATACGTTATGACGCATTACTATATGACGTGATACGTTATGACGCATTACTATATGACGTTATACGTCATGTCGCCTTATTGTATGACATTATTCGTCGGGACGCAATACTATATGATGTTATACGTTATGACGTATTACTATATGACGTTATACGTTATCCCGGAATTCTATATGTCTTTATACGTTATGACGTATTACCATGTGGCGTTATACGTTATGACGCATTGCTATGTGGCGTTATACGTTAAACCGGAATTCTATATGACGTTATACGTTATGACAAATTACTATATGACGTTATACGACATGTCGCCTTATTATATGACATTATTCGTCATGACGCAATACTATATGACGTTATACGTTATGACGCATTACTCTATGACGATATACGTTATGACGCATTACTATATGACGTTATACGTCATGACGCAATACTATATGATGTTATACGTTATGACGCATTACTATATGGCGTTATACGTTATGACGCATTACTATATGACTTTATACGTTAAACCGTAATTCTGTATAACGTTATACGATATGACGCATTGCTATATGGCGTTATACGTTAAACCGTAACTCTGCATGACGTTATACGTTATGACGCATTGCTATATGGCGTTATACGTTAACCCGGTATTCTATATGACTTTATACGTTAAGACGTATTACTATGTGACGTTATACGTTATGACGCATTGCTATATGGCGTTATACGTTAAACCGGAATTCCATATGACGTTATACGGTATGACGCATTACTATATGACGTTATACGTTATGACGCATTGCTATATGGCGTTAGACGTTATGACGCAATACTATATGACGTTATAAGTTATGACGCATTGCTATATGGCGTTATACGTTAAACCGGAATTCCATATGACGTTATACGGTATGACGCATTACTATATGACGTTATACGTTATGACGCATTGCTATATGGCGTTAGACGTTATGACGCAATACTATATGACGTTATAAGTTATGACGCATTACTATATGGCGTTATACGTTAAACCGGAATTCCATATGACGTTATACGGTATGACGCATTACTATATGGCGTTAGATGTTATGACGCAATACTATATGCCGTTATACGTTATGACGCATTACTATATGACGTTATGCGTTATGACGCATTACTATATGACGTTATTCGTTATGACGTATTACTATATGACGTTATACGTTATCCCGGAATTCTATATGTCTTTATACGTTAAGACGTATTACCATGTGGCGTTATACGTTATGACGCATTGCTATGTGGCGTTATACGTTATGACGCATCGCTATATGGCGTTATAAGTTATGACGCATTACTATATGACGTTATACGTTATGACGCATTACTATATGGCGTTATACGTTATGACGCATTACTATATGACGTTATACGTTATGACGCATTACTATATGACGTTATACGTTATGACGCATTACTCTATGACGATATACGTTATGACGCATTACTATATGACGTTATACGTCATGACGCAATACTATATGATGTTATACGTTATGACGCATCGCTATATGGCGTTATAAGTTATGACGCATTACTATATGACGTTATACGTTATGACGCATTACTATATGGCGTTATACGTTATGACGCATTACTATATGACATTATTCGTCATGACGCAATACTATATGACGTTATACGTTATGACGCATTACTCTATGACGATATACGTTATGACGCATTACTATATGACGTTATACGTCATGACGCAATACTATATGATGTTATACGTTATGACGCATTACTATATGGCGTTATACGTTATGACGCATTACTATATGACTTTATACGTTAAACCGTAATTCTGTATAACGTTATACGTTATGACGCATTGCTATATGGCGTTATACGTTAAACCGTAATTCTGTATGACGTTATACGTTATGACGCATTGCTATATGGCGTTATACGTTAACCCGGTATTCTATATGACTTTATACGTTAAGACGTATTACTATGTGACGTTATACGTTATGACGCATTGCTATATGGCGTTATACGTTAAACCGGAATTCTATATGACGTTATACGGTATGACGCATTACTATATGACGTTATACGTTATGACGCATTGCTATATGGCGTTAGACGTTATGACGCAATACTATATGACGTTATATGTTATGACGCATTACTATATGGCGTTATACGTTATGACGCATTACTATATGACGTTATACGTTATGACGCATTGCTATGTGGCGTTATACGTTAAACCGGAATTCTATATGACGGTATACGGTATGACGCATTACTATATGACGTTATACGTTATGACGCATTGCTATATGGCGTTAGACGTTATGACGCAATACTATATGACGTTATAAGTTATGACGCATTACTATATGGCGTTATACGTTATGACGCATTACTATATGACGTTATACGTTATGACGCATTACTATATGGCGTTAGATGTTATGACGCAATACTATATGGCGTTATACGTTATGACGCATTACTATATGGCGTTATACGTTATGACGCATTACTATATGACGTGATACGTTATGACGCATTACTATATGACGTTATACGTCATGTCGCCTTATTATATGACATTATTCGTCGGGACGCAATACTATATGATGTTATACGTTATGACGTATTACTATATGACGTTATACGTTATCCCGGAATTCTATATGTCTTTATACGTTATGACGTATTACCATGTGGCGTTATACGTTATGACGCATTGCTATGTGGCGTTATACGTTAAACCGGAATTCTATATGACGTTATACGTTATGACAAATTACTATATGACGTTATACGTCATGCCGCCTTATTATATGACATTATTCGTCATGACGCAATACTATATGACGTTATACGTTATGACGCATTACTCTATGACGATATACGTTATGACGCATTGCTATATGACGTTATACGTCATGACGCAATACTATATGATGTTATACGTTATGACGCATTACTATATGGCGTTATACGTTATGACGCATTACTATATGACTTTATACGTTAAACCGTAATTCTGTATAACGTTATACGATATGACGCATTGCTATATGGCGTTATACGTTAAACCGTAACTCTGTATGACGTTATACGTTATGACGCATTGCTATATGGCGTTATACGTTAACCCGGTATTCTATATGACTTTATACGTTAAGACGTATTACTATGTGACGTTATACGTTATGACGCATTGCTATATGGCGTTATACGTTAAACCGGAATTCCATATGACGTTATACGGTATGACGCATTACTATATGACGTTATACGTTATGACGCATTGCTATATGGCGTTAGACGTTATGACGCAATACTATATGACGTTATAAGTTATGACGCATTGCTATATGGCGTTATACGTTAAACCGGAATTCCATATGACGTTATACGGTATGACGCATTACTATATGACGTTATACGTTATGACGCATTGCTATATGGCGTTAGACGTTATGACGCAATACTATATGACGTTATAAGTTATGACGCATTACTATATGGCGTTATACGTTATGACGCATTACTATATGACGTTATACGTTATGACGCATTACTATATGGCGTTAGATGTTATGACGCAATACTATATGACATTATTCGTCATGACGCAATACTATATGACGTTATACGTTATGACGCATTACTCTATGACGATATACGTTATGACGCATTACTATATGACGTTATACGTCATGACGCAATACTATATGATGTTATACGTTATGACGCATTACTATATGGCGTTATACGTTATGACGCATTACTATATGACTTTATACGTTAAACCGTAATTCTGTATAACGTTATACGTTATGACGCATTGCTATATGGCGTTATACGTTAAACCGTAATTCTGTATGACGTTATACGTTATGACGCATTGCTATATGGCGTTATACGTTAACCCGGTATTCTATATGACTTTATACGTTAAGACGTATTACTATGTGACGTTATACGTTATGACGCATTGCTATATGGCGTTATACGTTAAACCGGAATTCTATATGACGTTATACGGTATGACGCATTACTATATGACGTTATACGTTATGACGCATTGCTATATGGCGTTAGACGTTATGACGCAATACTATATGACGTTATATGTTATGACGCATTACTATATGGCGTTATACGTTATGACGCATTACTATATGACGTTATACGTTATGACGCATTGCTATGTGGCGTTATACGTTAAACCGGAATTCTATATGACGGTATACGGTATGACGCATTACTATATGACGTTATACGTTATGACGCATTGCTATATGGCGTTAGACGTTATGACGCAATACTATATGACGTTATAAGTTATGACGCATTACTATATGGCGTTATACGTTATGACGCATTACTATATGACGTTATACGTTATGACGCATTACTATATGGCGTTAGATGTTATGACGCAATACTATATGGCGTTACACGTTATGACGCATTACTATATGACGTGATACGTTATGACGCATTACTATATGACGTTATACGTCATGTCGCCTTATTATATGACATTATTCGTCGGGACGCAATACTATATGATGTTATACGTTATGACGTATTACTATATGACGTTATACGTTATCCCGGAATTCTATATGTCTTTATACGTTATGACGTATTACCATGTGGCGTTATACGTTATGACGCATTGCTATGTGGCGTTATACGTTAAACCGGAATTCTATATGACGTTATACGTTATGACAAATTACTATATGACGTTATACGTCATGCCGCCTTATTATATGACATTATTCGTCATGACGCAATACTATATGACGTTATACGTTATGACGCATTACTCTATGACGATATACGTTATGACGCATTACTATATGACGTTATACGTCATGACGCAATACTATATGATGTTATACGTTATGACGCATTACTATATGGCGTTATACGTTATGACGCATTACTATATGACTTTATACGTTAAACCGTAATTCTGTATAACGTTATACGTTATGACGCATTGCTATATGGCGTTATACGTTAACCCGGTATTCTATATGACTTTATACGTTATGACGCATTGCTATATGGCGTTAGATGTTATGACGCAATACTATATGGCGTTAGATGTTATGACGCAATACTATATGACGTTATACGTTATGACGCATTACTATATGGCGTTATACGTTATGACGCATTACTATATGACGTTATACGTTATGACGCATTACTATATGACGTTATACGTCATGTCGCCTTATTATATGACATTATTCGTCATGACGCAATACTATATGACGTTATACGTTATGACGCATTACTCTATGACGATATACGTTATGACGCATTACTATATGACGTTATACGTCATGACGCAATACTATATGATGTTATACGTTATGACGCATTACTATATGGCGTTATACGTTATGACGCATTACTATATGACTTTATACGTTAAACCGTAATTCTGTATAACGTTATACGTTATGACGCATTGCTATATGGCGTTATACGTTAAACCGTAACTCTGTATGACGTTATACGTTATGACGCATTGCTATATGGCGTTATACGTTAAACCGGAATTCCATATGACGTTATACGGTATGACGCATTACTATATGGCGTTAGATGTTATGACGCAATACTATATGGCGTTATACGTTATGACGCATTACTATATGACGTTATACGTTATGACGCATTGCTATATGGCGTTAGACGTTATGACGCAATACTATATGACGTTATACGTTATGACGCATTACTCTATGACGATATACGTTATGACGCATTACTATATGACGTTATACGTCATGACGCAATACTATATGATGTTATACGTTATGACGCATTACTATATGGCGTTATACGTTATGACTCATTGCTATATGGCGTTATACGTTATGACGCATTACTATATGACGTTATACGTCATGTCGCCTTATTATATGACATTATTCGTCATGACGCAATACTATATGACGTTATACGTTATGACGCATTACTCTATGACGATATACGTTATGACGCATTACTACATGACGTTATACGTCATGACGCAATACTATATGATGTTATACGTTATGACGCATTACTATATGGCGTTATACGTTATGACGCATTACTATATGACTTTATACGTTAAACCGTAATTCTGTATAACGTTATACGTTATGACGCATTGCTATATGGCGTTATACGTTAAACCGGAATTCCATATGACGTTATACGGTATGACGCATTACTATATGGCGTTAGATGTTATGACGCAATACTATATGGCGTTATACGTTATGACGCATTACTATATGACGTTATGCGTTTTGACGCATTACTATATGACGTTATTCGTTATGACGTATTACTATATGACGTTATACGTTATCCCGGAATTCTATATGTCTTTATACGTTAAGACGTATTACCATGTGGCGTTATACGTTATGACGCATTGCTATGTGGCGTTATACGTTATGACGCATCGCTATATGGCGTTATAAGTTATGACGCATTACTATATGACGTTATACGTTATGACGCATTACTATATGGCGTTATACGTTATGACGCATTACTATATGACGTTATACTTTATGACGCATTACTCTATGACGTTATACGTCATGTCGCCTTATTATATGACATTATTCGTCATGACGCAATACTATATGACGTTATACGTTATGACGCATTACTCTATGACGATATACGTTATGACGCATTACTATATGACGTTATACGTCATGACGCAATACTATATGATGTTATACGTTATGACGCATTACTATATGGCGTTATACGTTATGACGCATTACTATATGACTTTATACGTTAAACCGTAATTCTGTATAACGTTATACGTTATGACGCATTGCTATATGGCGTTATACGTTAAACCGTAATTCTGTATGACGTTATACGTTATGACGCATTGCTATATGGCGTTATACGTTAACCCGGTATTCTATATGACTTTATACGTTAAGACGTATTACTATGTGACGTTATACGTTATGACGCATTGCTATATGGCGTTATACGTTAAACCGGAATTCTATATGACGTTATACGGTCTGACGCATTACTATATGACGTTATACGTTATGACGCATTGCTATATGGCGTTAGACGTTATGACGCAATACTATATGACGTTATATGTTATGACGCATTACTATATGGCGTTATACGTTATGACGCATTACTATATGACGTTATACGTTATGACGCATTGCTATATGGCGTTATACGTTAAACCGGAATTCTATATGACGTTATACGGTATGACGCATTACTATATGACGTTATACGTTATGACGCATTGCTATATGGCGTTAGACGTTATGACGCAATACTATATGACGTTATAAGTTATGACGCATTACTATATGGCGTTATACGTTATGACGCATTACTATATGACGTTATACGTTATGACGCATTACTATATGGCGTTAGATGTTATGACGCAATACTATATGGCGTTATACGTTATGACGCATTACTATATGACGTTATACGTTATGACGCATTACTATATGACGTTATTCGTTATAACGCATTGCTATATGGCGTTATACGTTATGACGCATTGCTATATGGCGTTATACGTTATGACGCATTACTATATGACGATATACGTTATGACGCATTACTATATGGCGTTAGATGTTATGACGCAATACTATATGACGTTATACGTTATGACGCATTACTACATGGCGTTATACGTTATGACGCATTACTATATGACGTTATACGTCATGTCGCCTTATTATATGACATTATTCATCATGACGCAATACTATATGACGTTATACGTTATGACGCATTACTCTATGACGATATACGTTATGACGCATTACTATATGACGTTATACGTCATGACGCAATACTATATGATGTTATACGTTATGACGCATTACTATATGGCGTTATACGTTATGACGCATTACTATATGACTTTATACGTTAAACCGTAATTCTGTATAACGTTATACGTTATGACGCATTGCTATATGGCGTTATTCGTTATAACGCATTGCTATATGGCGTTATACGTTATGACGCATTACTATATGACGATATACGTTATGACGCATTGCTATATGGCGTTATACGTTATGACGCATTACTATATGGCGTTATACGTTATGACGCATTACTATATGACTTTATACGTTAAACCGTAATTCTGTATAACGTTATACGTTATGACGCATTGCTATATGGCGTTATACGTTAAACCGTAATTCTGTATGACGTTATACGTTATGACGCATTGCCTAATGGCGTTATACGTTAACCCGGTATTCTATATGACTTTATACGTTAAGACGTATTACTATGTGACGTTATACGTTATGACGCATTGCTATGTGACGTTATACGTTAAACAGGAATTCTATATGGCGTTATACGGTATGACGCATTACTATATGACGTTATACGTTATGACGCATTGCTATATGGCGTTAGACGTTATGACGCAATACTATATGACGTTATATGTTATGACGCATTACTATATGGCGTTATACGTTATGACGCATTACTATATGACGTTATACGTTATGACGCATTGCTATATGGCGTTATACGTTAAACCGGAATTCTATATGACGTTATACGGTATGACGCATTACTATATGACGTTATACGTTATGACGCATTGCTATATGGCGTTAGACGTTATGACGCAATACTATATGACGTTATAAGTTATGACGCATTACTATATGGCGTTATACGTTATGACGCATTACTATATGACGTTATACGTTATGGCGCATTACTATATGGCGTTAGATGTTATGACGCAATACTATATGGCGTTATACGTTATGACGCATTACTATATGACGTTATAAGTTATGACGCATTACTATATGGCGTTATACGTTATGACGCATTACTATATGACGTTATACGTTATGGCGCATTACTATATGGCGTTAGATGTTATGACGCAATACTATATGGCGTTATACGTTATGACGCATTACTATATGACGTTATACGTTATGACGCATTACTATATGACGTTATTCGTTATAACGCATTGCTATATGGCGTTATACGTTATGACGCATTGCTATATGGCGTTATACGTTATGACGCATTACTATATGACGTTATACGTCATGTCGCCTTATTATATGACATTATTCGTCATGACGCAATACTATATGACGTTATACGTTATGACGCATTACTCTATGACGATATACGTTAAACCGTAATTCTGTATAACGTTATACGTTATGACGCATTGCTATATGGCGTCATACGTTAAACCGTAACTCTGTATGACGTCATACGTTATGACGCATTGCTATATGGCGTTATACGTTAACCCGGTATTCTATATGACTTTATACGTTAAGACGTATTACTATGTGACGTTATACGTTATGACGCATTGCTATATGGCGTTATACGTTAAACCGGAATTCCATATGACGTTATACGGTATGACGCATTACTATATGGCGTTAGATGTTATGACGCAATACTATATGGCGTTATACGTTATGACGCATTACTATATGACGTTATGCGTTATGACGCATTACTATATGACGTTATTCGTTATGACGTATTACTATATGACGTTATACGTTATCCCGGAATTCTATATGTCTTTATACGTTAAGACGTATTACCATGTGGCGTTATACGTTATGACGCATTGCTATGTGGCGTTATACGTTATGACGCATCGCTATATGGCGTTATAAGTTATGACGCATTACTATATGACGTTATACGTTATGACGCATTACTATATGACGTTATACGTCATGTCGCCTTATTATATGACATTATTCGTCATGACGCAATACTATATGACGTTATACGTTATGACGCATTACTATATGGCGTTAGATGTTATGACGCAATACTATATGGCGTTATACGTTATGACGCATTACTATATGACGTTATACGTTATGACGCATTACTATATGACGTTATACGTCATGACGCAATACTATATGATGTTATACGTTATGACGCATTACTATATGGCGTTATACTTTATGACGCATTACTATATGACTTTATACGTTAAACCGTAATTCTGTATAACGTTATACGTTATGACGCATTGCTATATGGCGTTATACGTTAAACCGTAATTCTGTATGACGTTATTCGTTATAACGCATTGCTATATGGCGTTATACGTCATGTCGCCTTATTATATGACATTATTCGTCATGACGCAATACTATATGACGTTATACGTTATGACGTATTACTATATGACGTTATACGTTATCCCGGAATTCTATATGTCTTTATACGTTATGACGTATTACCATTAGGCGTTATACGTTATGACGCATTGCTATATGGCGTTATACGTTAAACCGGAATTCTATATGACGTTATACGGTATGACGCATTACTATGTGACGTTATACGTTATGACGCATTGCTATATGGCGTTATACGTTAAACCGGAATTCTATATGACGTTATACGGTATGACGCATTACTATATGACGTTATACGTTATGACGCATTGCTATATGGCGTTAGACGTTATGACGCAATACTATATGACGTTATATGTTATGACGCATTACTATATGGCGTTATACGTTATGACGCATTACTATATGACGTTATACGTTATGACGCATTGCTATATGGCGTTATACGTTAAACCGGAATTCTATATGACGTTATACGGTATGACGCATTACTATATGACGTTATACGTTATGACGCATTGCTATATGGCGTTAGACGTTATGACGCAATACTATATGACGTTATAAGTTATGACGCATTACTGTATGGCGTTATACGTTATGACGTATTACTATATGACGTTATACGTTATGACGCATTACTATATGGCGTTAGATGTTATGACGCAATACTATATGGCGTTATACGTTATGACGCATTACTATATGACGTTATACGTTATGACGTATTACTATATGACGTTATACGTTATCCCGGAATTCTATATGTCTTTATACGTTATGACGTATTACCATGTGGCGTTATACGTTATGACGCATTGCTATGTGGCGTTATAAGTTAAACCGGAATTCTATATGACGTTATACGTTGTGACACATTACTATATGTCGTTATACGTCATGTCGCCTTATTATATGACATTATTCGTCATGACGCAATTCTATATGACGTTATACGTTATGACGCAATACTATATGATGTTATACGTTATGACGCATTACTATATGGCGTTATACGTTATGACGCAATACTATATGACGTTATAAGTTATGACGCATTACTGTATGGCGTTATACGTTATGACGTATTACTATATGACGTTATACGTTATGACGCATTACTATATGGCGTTAGATGTTATGACGCAATACTATATGGCGTTATACGTTATGACGCATTACTATATGACGTTATACGTTATGACGCATTACTATCTGACGTTATTCGTTATAACGCATTGCTATATGGCGTTATACGTTATGACGCATTGCTATATGGCGTTATACGTTATGACGCATTACTATATGACGTTATACGTTATGACGCAATACTATATGGCGTTAGATGTTATGGCGCAATACTATATGACGTTATACGTTATGACGCATTACTACATGGCGTTATACGTTATGACGCATTACTATATGACGTTATACGTTATGACGCATTACTATATGACGTTATTCGTTATAACGCATTGCTATATGGCGTTATACGTTATGACGCATTGCTATATGGCGTTATACGTTATGACGCATTACTATATGACGATATACGTTATGACGCATTACTATATGGCGTTAGATGTTATGACGCAATACTATATGACGTTATACGTTATGACGCATTACTACATGGCGTTATACGTTATGACGCATTACTATATGACGTTATACGTCATGTCGCCTTATTATATGACATTATTCATCATGACGCAATACTATATGACGTTATACGTTATGACGCATTACTCTATGACGATATACGTTATGACGCATTACTATATGACGTTATACGTCATGACGCAATACTATATGATGTTATACGTTATGACGCATTACTATATGGCGTTATACGTTATGACGCATTACTATATGACTTTATACGTTAAACCGTAATTCTGTATAACGTTATACGTTATGACGCATTGCTATATGGCGTTATTCGTTATAACGCATTGCTATATGGCGTTATACGTTATGACGCATTACTATATGACGATATACGTTATGACGCATTGCTATATGGCGTTATACGTTATGACGCATTACTATATGGCGTTATACGTTATGACGCATTACTATATGACTTTATACGTTAAACCGTAATTCTGTATAACGTTATACGTTATGACGCATTGCTATATGGCGTTATACGATAAACCGTAATTCTGTATGACGTTATACGTTATGACGCATTGCCTAATGGCGTTATACGTTAACCCGGTATTCTATATGACTTTATACGTTAAGACGTATTACTATGTGACGTTATACGTTATGACGCATTGCTATGTGACGTTATACGTTAAACAGGAATTCTATATGGCGTTATACGGTATGACGCATTACTATATGACGTTATACGTTATGACGCATTGCTATATGGCGTTAGACGTTATGACGCAATACTATATGACGTTATATGTTATGACGCATTACTATATGGCGTTATACGTTATGACGCATTACTATATGACGTTATACGTTATGACGCATTGCTATATGGCGTTATACGTTAAACCGGAATTCTATATGACGTTATACGGTATGACGCATTACTATATGACGTTATACGTTATGACGCATTGCTATATGGCGTTAGACGTTATGACGCAATACTATATGACGTTATAAGTTATGACGCATTACTATATGGCGTTATACGTTATGACGCATTACTATATGACGTTATACGTTATGGCGCATTACTATATGGCGTTAGATGTTATGACGCAATACTATATGGCGTTATACGTTATGACGCATTACTATATGACGTTATAAGTTATGACGCATTACTATATGGCGTTATACGTTATGACGCATTACTATATGACGTTATACGTTATGGCGCATTACTATATGGCGTTAGATGTTATGACGCAATACTATATGGCGTTATACGTTATGACGCATTACTATATGACGTTATACGTTATGACGCATTACTATATGACGTTATTCGTTATAACGCATTGCTATATGGCGTTATACGTTATGGCGCATTGCTATATGGCGTTATACGTTATGACGCATTACTATATGACGTTATACGTCATGTCGCCTTATTATATGACATTATTCGTCATGACGCAATACTATATGACGTTATACGTTATGACGCATTACTCTATGACGATATACGTTAAACCGTAATTCTGTATAACGTTATACGTTATGACGCATTGCTATATGGCGTCATACGTTAAACCGTAACTCTGTATGACGTCATACGTTATGACGCATTGCTATATGGCGTTATACGTTAACCCGGTATTCTATATGACTTTATACGTTAAGACGTATTACTATGTGACGTTATACGTTATGACGCATTGCTATATGGCGTTATACGTTAAACCGGAATTCCATATGACGTTATACGGTATGACGCATTACTATATGGCGTTAGATGTTATGACGCAATACTATATGGCGTTATACGTTATGACGCATTACTATATGACGTTATGCGTTATGACGCATTACTATATGACGTTATTCGTTATGACGTATTACTATATGACGTTATACGTTATCCCGGAATTCTATATGTCTTTATACGTTAAGACGTATTACCATGTGGCGTTATACGTTATGACGCATTGCTATGTGGCGTTATACGTTATGACGCATCGCTATATGGCGTTATAAGTTATGACGCATTACTATATGACGTTATACGTTATGACGCATTACTATATGACGTTATACGTCATGTCGCCTTATTATATGACATTATTCGTCATGACGCAATACTATATGACGTTATACGTTATGACGCATTACTATATGGCGTTAGATGTTATGACGCAATACTATATGGCGTTATACGTTATGACGCATTACTATATGACGTTATACGTTATGACGCATTACTATATGACGTTATACGTCATGACGCAATACTATATGATGTTATACGTTATGACGCATTACTATATGGCGTTATACTTTATGACGCATTACTATATGACTTTATACGTTAAACCGTAATTCTGTATAACGTTATACGTTATGACGCATTGCTATATGGCGTTATACGTTAAACCGTAATTCTGTATGACGTTATTCGTTATAACGCATTGCTATATGGCGTTATACGTCATGTCGCCTTATTATATGACATTATTCGTCATGACGCAATACTATATGACGTTATACGTTATGACGTATTACTATATGACGTTATACGTTATCCCGGAATTCTATATGTCTTTATACGTTATGACGTATTACCATTAGGCGTTATACGTTATGACGCATTGCTATATGGCGTTATACGTTAAACCGGAATTCTATATGACGTTATACGGTATGACGCATTACTATGTGACGTTATACGTTATGACGCATTGCTATATGGCGTTATACGTTAAACCGGAATTCTATATGACGTTATACGGTATGACGCATTACTATATGACGTTATACGTTATGACGCATTGCTATATGGCGTTAGACGTTATGACGCAATACTATATGACGTTATATGTTATGACGCATTACTATATGGCGTTATACGTTATGACGCATTACTATATGACGTTATACGTTATGACGCATTGCTATATGGCGTTATACGTTAAACCGGAATTCTATATGACGTTATACGGTATGACGCATTACTATATGACGTTATACGTTATGACGCATTGCTATATGGCGTTAGACGTTATGACGCAATACTATATGACGTTATAAGTTATGACGCATTACTGTATGGCGTTATACGTTATGACGTATTACTATATGACGTTATACGTTATGACGCATTACTATATGGCGTTAGATGTTATGACGCAATACTATATGGCGTTATACGTTATGACGCATTACTATATGACGTTATACGTTATGACGTATTACTATATGACGTTATACGTTATCCCGGAATTCTATATGTCTTTATACGTTATGACGTATTACCATGTGGCGTTATACGTTATGACGCATTGCTATGTGGCGTTATAAGTTAAACCGGAATTCTATATGACGTTATACGTTGTGACACATTACTATATGTCGTTATACGTCATGTCGCCTTATTATATGACATTATTCGTCATGACGCAATTCTATATGACGTTATACGTTATGACGCAATACTATATGATGTTATACGTTATGACGCATTACTATATGGCGTTATACGTTATGACGCAATACTATATGACGTTATAAGTTATGACGCATTACTGTATGGCGTTATACGTTATGACGTATTACTATATGACGTTATACGTTATGACGCATTACTATATGGCGTTAGATGTTATGACGCAATACTATATGGCGTTATACGTTATGACGCATTACTATATGACGTTATACGTTATGACGCATTACTATCTGACGTTATTCGTTATAACGCATTGCTATATGGCGTTATACGTTATGACGCATTGCTATATGGCGTTATACGTTATGACGCATTACTATATGACGTTATACGTTATGACGCAATACTATATGGCGTTAGATGTTATGGCGCAATACTATATGACGTTATACGTTATGACGCATTACTACATGGCGTTATACGTTATGACGCATTACTATATGACGTTATACGTTATGACGCATTACTATATGACGTTATACGTCATGTCGCCTTATTATATGACATTATTCGTCATGACGCAATACTATATGACGTTATACGTTATGACGTATTACTATATGACGTTATACGTTATCCCGGAATTCTATATGTCTTTATACGTTATGACGTATTACCATGTGGCGTTATACGTTATGACGCTTTGCTATGTGGCGTTATACGTTAAACCGGAATTCTATATGACGTTATACGTTGTGACACATTACTATATGTCGTTATACGTCATGTCGCCTTATTATATGACATTATTCGTCATGACGCAATACTATATGACGTTATACGTTATGACGCATTACTCTATGACGTTATACGTTATGACGCATTGCTATATGGCGTTAGACGTTATGACGCAATACTATATGACGTTATATGTTATGACGCATTACTATATGGCGTTATACGTTATGACGCATTACTATATGACGTTATACGTTATGACGCATTGCTATATGGCGTTATACGTTAAACCGGAATTCTATATGACGTTATACGGTATGACGCATTACTATATGACGTTATACGTTATGACGCATTGCTATATGGCGTTAGACGTTATGACGCAATACTATATGACGTTATAAGTTATGACGCATTACTATATGGCGTTATACGTTATGACGCATTACTATATGACGTTATACGTTATGGCGCATTACTATATGGCGTTAGATGTTATGACGCAATACTATATGGCGTTATACGTTATGACGCATTACTATATGACGTTATACGTTATGACGCATTACTATATGACGTTATTCGTTATAACGCATTGCTATATGGCGTTATACGTTATGACGCATTGCTATATGGCGTTATACGTTATGACGCATTACTATATGACGTTATACGTCATGTCGCCTTATTATATGACATTATTCGTCATGACGCAATACTATATGACGTTATACGTTATGACGCATTACTCTATGACGATATACGTTAAACCGTAATTCTGTATAACGTTATACGTTATGACGCATTGCTATATGGCGTCATACGTTAAACCGTAACTCTGTATGACGTCATACGTTATGACGCATTGCTATATGGCGTTATACTTTAACCCGGTATTCTATATGACTTTATACGTTAAGACGTATTACTATGTGACGTTATACGTTATGACGCATTGCTATATGGCGTTATACGTTAAACCGGAATTCCATATGACGTTATACGGTATGACGCATTACTATATGGCGTTAGATGTTATGACGCAATACTATATGGCGTTATACGTTATGACGCATTACTATATGACGTTATGCGTTATGACGCATTACTATATGACGTTATTCGTTATGACGTATTACTATATGACGTTATACGTTATCCCGGAATTCTATATGTCTTTATACGTTAAGACGTATTACCATGTGGCGTTATACGTTATGACGCATTGCTATGTGGCGTTATACGTTATGACGCATCGCTATATGGCGTTATAAGTTATGACGCATTACTATATGACGTTATACGTTATGACGCATTACTATATGACGTTATACGTCATGTCGCCTTATTATATGACATTATTCGTCATGACGCAATACTATATGACGTTATACGTTATGACGCATTACTATATGGCGTTAGATGTTATGACGCAATACTATATGGCGTTATACGTTATGACGCATTACTATATGACGTTATACGTTATGACGCATTACTATATGACGTTATACGTCATGACGCAATACTATATGATGTTATACGTTATGACGCATTACTATATGGCGTTATACTTTATGACGCATTACTATATGACTTTATACGTTAAACCGTAATTCTGTATAACGTTATACGTTATGACGCATTGCTATATGGCGTTATACGTTAAACCGTAATTCTGTATGACGTTATTCGTTATAACGCATTGCTATATGGCGTTATACGTCATGTCGCCTTATTATATGACATTATTCGTCATGACGCAATACTATATGACGTTATACGTTATGACGTATTACTATATGACGTTATACGTTATCCCGGAATTCTATATGTCTTTATACGTTATGACGTATTACCATTAGGCGTTATACGTTATGACGCATTGCTATATGGCGTTATACGTTAAACCGGAATTCTATATGACGTTATACGGTATGACGCATTACTATGTGACGTTATACGTTATGACGCATTGCTATATGGCGTTATACGTTAAACCGGAATTCTATATGACGTTATACGGTATGACGCATTACTATATGACGTTATACGTTATGACGCATTGCTATATGGCGTTAGACGTTATGACGCAATACTATATGACGTTATATGTTATGACGCATTACTATATGGCGTTATACGTTATGACGCATTACTATATGACGTTATACGTTATGACGCATTGCTATATGGCGTTATACGTTAAACCGGAATTCTATATGACGTTATACGGTATGACGCATTACTATATGACGTTATACGTTATGACGCATTGCTATATGGCGTTAGACGTTATGACGCAATACTATATGACGTTATAAGTTATGACGCATTACTGTATGGCGTTATACGTTATGACGTATTACTATATGACGTTATACGTTATGACGCATTACTATATGGCGTTAGATGTTATGACGCAATACTATATGGCGTTATACGTTATGACGCATTACTATATGACGTTATACGTTATGACGTATTACTATATGACGTTATACGTTATCCCGGAATTCTATATGTCTTTATACGTTATGACGTATTACCATGTGGCGTTATACGTTATGACGCATTACTATATGGCGTTATACGTTATGACGCAATACTATATGACGTTATAAGTTATGACGCATTACTGTATGGCGTTATACGTTATGACGTATTACTATATGACGTTATACGTTATGACGCATTACTATATGGCGTTAGATGTTATGACGCAATACTATATGGCGTTATACGTTATGACGCATTACTATATGACGTTATACGTTATGACGCATTACTATCTGACGTTATTCGTTATAACGCATTGCTATATGGCGTTATACGTTATGACGCATTGCTATATGGCGTTATACGTTATGACGCATTACTATATGACGTTATACGTTATGACGCAATACTATATGGCGTTAGATGTTATGACGCAATACTATATGACGTTATACGTTATGACGCATTACTACATGGCGTTATACGTTATGACGCATTACTATATGACGTTATACGTTATGACGCATTACTATATGACGTTATACGTCATGTCGCCTTATTATATGACATTATTCGTCATGACGCAATACTATATGACGTTATACGTTATGACGTATTACTATATGACGTTATACGTTATCCCGGAATTCTATATGTCTTTATACGTTATGACGTATTACCATGTGGCGTTATACGTTATGACGCATTGCTATGTGGCGTTATACGTTAAACCGGAATTCTATATGACGTTATACGTTGTGACACATTACTATATGTCGTTATACGTCATGTCGCCTTATTATATGACATTATTCGTCATGACGCAATACTATATGACGTTATACGTTATGACGCATTACTCTATGACGATATACGTTATGGCGCATTACTATATGATGTTATACGTCATGACGCAATACTATATGATGTTATACGTTATGACGCATTACTATATGGCGTTATACGTTATGACGCATTACTATATGACTTTATACGTTAAACCGTAATTCTGTATAACGTTATACGTTATGACGCATTGCTATATGGCGTTATACGTTAAACCGTAACTCTGTATGACGTTATACGTTATGACGCATTGCTATATGGCGTTATACGTTAACCCGGTATTCTATATGACTTTATACGTTAAGACGTATTACTATGTGACGTTATACGTTATGACGCATTGCTATATGGCGTTATACGTTAAACCGGAATTCTATATGACGTTATACGGTATGACGCATTACTATATGACGTTATACGTTATGACGCATTGCTATATGGCGTTAGACGTTATGACGCATTACTATATGACGTTATAAGTTATGACGCATTACTATATGGCGTTATACGTTATGACGCATTACTATATGACGTTATACGTTATGACGCATTACTATATGACGTTATACGTCATGTCGCCTTATTATATGACATTATTCGTCATGACGCAATACTATATGACGTTATACGTTATGACGTATTACTACATGACGTTATCCGCTATGACGCATTACTATATGGCGTTATACGTTATGACGCATTACTATATGACGTTATACGTTATGACGCATTACTATATGACGTTATACGTCATGTCGCCTTATTATATGACATTATTCGTCATGAGGCAATACTATATGTCGTTATACGTTATGACGTATTACTATATGACGTTATACGTTATGACGTGTTACTATGTGACGTTATACGTTATGCCGTAATTCTATATGACGTTATACGTCATGTCACCTTATTATATGACGTTATACGTCATGATGCAATACTATATGACGTTATACGTTATGACGCATTACTATATGACCTTGTAAGTTATGACGTATTACTATATGACGATATACGTTATGCCGTAATTCTATACGACGTTATACGTTATGACGCATTGCTATATGGCGTTATACGTTATGACGCATGGCTATATGGCGTTATACGTTATGACGCATTACTATATGACGTTATACGTTATGACGCATTACTATATGGCGTTAGATGTTATGACGCAATACTATATGACGTTATACGTTATGACGCATTACTACATGGCGTTATACGTTCTGACGCATTACTATATGACGTTATACGTTATGACGCATTACTATATGACGTTATACATCATGTCGCCTTATTATATGACATTATTCGTCATGACGCAATACTATATGACGTTATACGTTATGACGTATTACTATATGACGTTATACGTTATCCCGGAATTCTATATGTCTTTATACGTTATGACGTATTACCATGTGGCGTTATACGTTATGACGCATTGCTATGTGGCGTTATACGTTAAACCGGAATTCTATATGACGTTATACGTTATGACACATTACTATATGACGTTATACGTCATGTCGCCTTATTATATGACATTATTCGTCATGACGCAATACTATATGACGTTATACGTTATGACGCATTACTCTATGACGATATACGTTATGACGCATTACTATATGGCGTTAGATGTTATGACGCAATACTATATGACGTTATACGTTATGACGCATTACTATATGGCGTTATACGTTATGACGCATTACTATATGACGTTATACGTTATGACGCATTACTATATGACGTTATACGTCATGTCGCCTTATTATATGACATTATTCGTCATGACGCAATACTATATGACGTTATACGTTATGACGTATTACTATATGACGTTATACGTTATCCCGGAATTCTATATGTCTCTATACGTTAAGACGTATTACCATGTGGCGTTATACGTTATGACGCATTGCTATGTGGCGTTATACGTTATGACGCATCGCTATATGGCGTTATAAGTTATGACGCATTACTATATGACGTTATACGTTATGACGCATTACTATATGGCGGTAGATGTTATGACGCAATACTATATGACGTTATACGTTATGACGCATTACTATATGGCGTTATACGTTATGACGCATTGCTATATGACGTTATACGTTATGACGCATTGCTATATGGCGTTATACGTTAAACCGGAATTCTATATGACGTTATACGGTATGACGCATTACTATATGACGTTATACGTTATGACGCATTGCTATATGGCGTTAGACGTTATGACGCAATACTATATGACGTTATAAGTGATGACGCATTACTATATGGCGTTATACGTTATGACGCATTACTATATTACGTTATACGTTATGACGCATTACTATATGGCGTTAGATGTTATGACGCAATACTATATGGCGTTATACGTTATGACGCATTACTATATGACGTTATACGTTATGACGCATTACTATATGACGTTATTCGTTATAACGCATTGCTATATGGCGTTATACGTTATGACGCATTGCTATATGGCGTTATACGTTATGACGCATTACTATATGACGTTATACGTTATGACGCATTACTACATGGCGTTAGATGTTATGACGCAATACTATATGACGTTATACGTTATGACGTATTACTATATGACGTTATACGTTATCCCGGAATTCTATATGTCTTTATACGTTATGACGTATTACCATGTGGCGTTATACGTTATGACGCATTGCTATGTGGCGTTATACGTTAAACCGGAATTCTATATGACGTTATACGTTATGACACATTACTATATGTCGTTATACGTCATGTCGCCTTATTATATGACATTATTCGTCATGACGCAATACTATATGACGTTATACGTTATGACGCATTACTCTATGACGATATACGTTATGGCGCATTACTATATGATGTTATACGTCATGACGCAATACTATATGATGTTATACGTTATGACGCATTACTACATGGCGTTATACGTTATGACGCATTACTATATGACGTAATACGTTATGACGCATTACTATATGACGTTATACGTCATGTCGCCTTATTATATGACAGTATTCGTCATGACGCAATACTATATGACGTTATACGTTATGACGTATTACTATATGGCGTTATACGTTATGACGCATTACTATATGACTTTATACGTTAAACCGTAATTCTGTATAACGTTATACGTTATGACGCATTGCTATATGGCGTTATACGTTAAACCGTAACTCTGTATGACGTTATACGTTATGACGCATTGCTATATGGCGTTATACGTTAAACCGTAATTCTGTATGACGTTATTCGTTATAACGCATTGCTATATGGCGTTATACGTCATGTCGCCTTATTATATGACATTATTCGTCATGACGCAATACTATATGACGTTATACGTTATGACGTATTACTATATGACGTTATACGTTATCCCGGAATTCTATATGTCTTTATACGTTATGACGTATTACCATTAGGCGTTATACGTTATGACGCATTGCTATATGGCGTTATACGTTAAACCGGAATTCTATATGACGTTATACGGTATGACGCATTACTATGTGACGTTATACGTTATGACGCATTGCTATATGGCGTTAGACGTTATGACGCAATACTATATGACGTTATATGTTATGACGCATTACTATATGGCGTTATACGTTATGACGCATTACTATATGACGTTATACGTTATGACGCATTGCTATATGGCGTTATACGTTAAACCGGAATTCTATATGACGTTATACGGTATGACGCATTACTATATGACGTTATACGTTATGACGCATTGCTATATGGCGTTAGACGTTATGACGCAATACTATATGACGTTATAAGTTATGACGCATTACTGTATGGCGTTATACGTTATGACGTATTACTATATGACGTTATACGTTATGACGCATTACTATATGGCGTTAGATGTTATGACGCAATACTATATGGCGTTATACGTTATGACGCATTACTATATGACGTTATACGTTATGACGTATTACTATATGACGTTATACGTTATCCCGGAATTCTATATGTCTTTATACGTTATGACGTATTACCATGTGGCGTTATACGTTATGACGCATTACTATATGGCGTTATACGTTATGACGCAATACTATATGACGTTATAAGTTATGACGCATTACTGTATGGCGTTATACGTTATGACGTATTACTATATGACGTTATACGTTATGACGCATTACTATATGGCGTTAGATGTTATGACGCAATACTATATGGCGTTATACGTTATGACGCATTACTATATGACGTTATACGTTATGACGCATTACTATCTGACGTTATTCGTTATAACGCATTGCTATATGGCGTTATACGTTATGACGCATTGCTATATGGCGTTATACGTTATGACGCATTACTATATGACGTTATACGTTATGACGCAATACTATATGGCGTTAGATGTTATGACGCAATACTATATGACGTTATACGTTATGACGCATTACTACATGGCGTTATACGTTATGACGCATTACTATATGACGTTATACGTTATGACGCATTACTATATGACGTTATACGTCATGTCGCCTTATTATATGACATTATTCGTCATGACGCAATACTATATGACGTTATACGTTATGACGTATTACTATATGACGTTATACGTTATCCCGGAATTCTATATGTCTTTATACGTTATGACGTATTACCATGTGGCGTTATACGTTATGACGCATTGCTATGTGGCGTTATACGTTAAACCGGAATTCTATATGACGTTATACGTTGTGACACATTACTATATGTCGTTATACGTCATGTCGCCTTATTATATGACATTATTCGTCATGACGCAATACTATATGACGTTATACGTTATGACGCATTACTCTATGACGATATACGTTATGGCGCATTACTATATGATGTTATACGTCATGACGCAATACTATATGATGTTATACGTTATGACGCATTACTATATGGCGTTATACGTTATGACGCATTACTATATGACTTTATACGTTAAACCGTAATTCTGTATAACGTTATACGTTATGACGCATTGCTATATGGCGTTATACGTTAAACCGTAACTCTGTATGACGTTATACGTTATGACGCATTGCTATATGGCGTTATACGTTAACCCGGTATTCTATATGACTTTATACGTTAAGACGTATTACTATGTGACGTTATACGTTATGACGCATTGCTATATGGCGTTATACGTTAAACCGGAATTCTATATGACGTTATACGGTATGACGCATTACTATATGACGTTATACGTTATGACGCATTGCTATATGGCGTTAGACGTTATGACGCATTACTATATGACGTTATAAGTTATGACGCATTACTATATGGCGTTATACGTTATGACGCATTACTATATGACGTTATACGTTATGACGCATTACTATATGACGTTATACGTCATGTCGCCTTATTATATGACATTATTCGTCATGACGCAATACTATATGACGTTATACGTTATGACGTATTACTACATGACGTTATCCGCTATGACGCATTACTATATGGCGTTATACGTTATGACGCATTACTATATGACGTTATACGTTATGACGCATTACTATATGACGTTATACGTCATGTCGCCTTATTATATGACATTATTCGTCATGAGGCAATACTATATGTCGTTATACGTTATGACGTATTACTATATGACGTTATACGTTATGACGTGTTACTATGTGACGTTATACGTTATGCCGTAATTCTATATGACGTTATACGTCATGTCACCTTATTATATGACGTTATACGTCATGATGCAATACTATATGACGTTATACGTTATGACGCATTACTATATGACCTTGTAAGTTATGACGTATTACTATATGACGATATACGTTATGCCGTAATTCTATACGACGTTATACGTTATGACGCATTGCTATATGGCGTTATACGTTATGACGCATGGCTATATGGCGTTATACGTTATGACGCATTACTATATGACGTTATACGTTATGACGCATTACTATATGGCGTTAGATGTTATGACGCAATACTATATGACGTTATACGTTATGACGCATTACTACATGGCGTTATACGTTCTGACGCATTACTATATGACGTTATACGTTATGACGCATTACTATATGACGTTATACATCATGTCGCCTTATTATATGACATTATTCGTCATGACGCAATACTATATGACGTTATACGTTATGACGTATTACTATATGACGTTATACGTTATCCCGGAATTCTATATGTCTTTATACGTTATGACGTATTACCATGTGGCGTTATACGTTATGACGCATTGCTATGTGGCGTTATACGTTAAACCGGAATTCTATATGACGTTATACGTTATGACACATTACTATATGACGTTATACGTCATGTCGCCTTATTATATGACATTATTCGTCATGACGCAATACTATATGACGTTATACGTTATGACGCATTACTCTATGACGATATACGTTATGACGCATTACTATATGGCGTTAGATGTTATGACGCAATACTATATGACGTTATACGTTATGACGCATTACTATATGGCGTTATACGTTATGACGCATTACTATATGACGTTATACGTTATGACGCATTACTATATGACGTTATACGTCATGTCGCCTTATTATATGACATTATTCGTCATGACGCAATACTATATGACGTTATACGTTATGACGTATTACTATATGACGTTATACGTTATCCCGGAATTCTATATGTCTCTATACGTTAAGACGTATTACCATGTGGCGTTATACGTTATGACGCATTGCTATGTGGCGTTATACGTTATGACGCATCGCTATATGGCGTTATAAGTTATGACGCATTACTATATGACGTTATACGTTATGACGCATTACTATATGGCGGTAGATGTTATGACGCAATACTATATGACGTTATACGTTATGACGCATTACTATATGGCGTTATACGTTATGACGCATTGCTATATGACGTTATACGTTATGACGCATTGCTATATGGCGTTATACGTTAAACCGGAATTCTATATGACGTTATACGGTATGACGCATTACTATATGACGTTATACGTTATGACGCATTGCTATATGGCGTTAGACGTTATGACGCAATACTATATGACGTTATAAGTGATGACGCATTACTATATGGCGTTATACGTTATGACGCATTACTATATTACGTTATACGTTATGACGCATTACTATATGGCGTTAGATGTTATGACGCAATACTATATGGCGTTATACGTTATGACGCATTACTATATGACGTTATACGTTATGACGCATTACTATATGACGTTATTCGTTATAACGCATTGCTATATGGCGTTATACGTTATGACGCATTGCTATATGGCGTTATACGTTATGACGCATTACTATATGACGTTATACGTTATGACGCATTACTACATGGCGTTAGATGTTATGACGCAATACTATATGACGTTATACGTTATGACGTATTACTATATGACGTTATACGTTATCCCGGAATTCTATATGTCTTTATACGTTATGACGTATTACCATGTGGCGTTATACGTTATGACGCATTGCTATGTGGCGTTATACGTTAAACCGGAATTCTATATGACGTTATACGTTATGACACATTACTATATGTCGTTATACGTCATGTCGCCTTATTATATGACATTATTCGTCATGACGCAATACTATATGACGTTATACGTTATGACGCATTACTCTATGACGATATACGTTATGGCGCATTACTATATGATGTTATACGTCATGACGCAATACTATATGATGTTATACGTTATGACGCATTACTACATGGCGTTATACGTTATGACGCATTACTATATGACGTAATACGTTATGACGCATTACTATATGACGTTATACGTCATGTCGCCTTATTATATGACAGTATTCGTCATGACGCAATACTATATGACGTTATACGTTATGACGTATTACTATATGGCGTTATACGTTATGACGCATTACTATATGACTTTATACGTTAAACCGTAATTCTGTATAACGTTATACGTTATGACGCATTGCTATATGGCGTTATACGTTAAACCGTAACTCTGTATGACGTTATACGTTATGACGCATTGCTATATGGCGTTATACGTTAACCCGGTATTCTATATGACTTTATACGTTAAGACGTATTACTATGTGACGTTATACGTTATGACGCATTGCTATATGGCGTTATACGTTAAACCGGAATTCTATATGACGTTATACGGTATGACGCATTACTATATGACGTTATACGTTATGACGCATTGCTATATGGCGTTAGACGTTATGACGCAATACTATATGACGTTATAAGTTATGACGCATTACTATATAGCGTTATACGTTATGACGCATTACTATATGACGTTATACGTTATGACGCATTACTATATGACGTTATACGTCATGTCGCCTTATTATATGACATTATTCGTCATGACGCAATACTATATGACGTTATACGTTATGACGTATTACTACATGACGTTATACGTTATGACGCATTACTATATGGCGTTATACGTTATGACGCATTACTATATGACGTTATACGTTATGACGCATTACTATATGACGTTATACGTCATGTCGCCTTATTATATGACATTATTCGTCATGACGCAATACTATATGACGTTATACGTTATGACGTATTACTATATGACGTTATACGTTATGACGTTTTACTATGTGACGTTATACGTTATGCCGTAATTCTATATGACGTTATACGTCATGTGACCTTATTATATGACGTTATACGTCATGATGCAATACTATATGACGTTATACGTTATGACGCATTACTATATGACCTTGTAAGTTATGACGTATTACTATATGACGATATACGTTATGCCGTAATTCTATACGACGTTATACGTTATGACGCATTGCTATATGGCGTTATACGTTATGACGCATTGCTATATGGCGTTATACGTTATGACGCATTACTATATGACGTTATACGTTATGACGCATTACTATATGGCGTTAGATGTTATGACGCAATACTATATGACGTTATACGTTATGACGCATTACTACATGGCGTTATACATTATGACGCATTACTATATGACGTTATACGTCATGTCGCCTTATTATATGACATTATTCGTCATGACGCAATACTATATGACGTTATACGTTATGACGCATTACTCTATGACGATATACGTTATGTCGCATTACTATATGATGTTATACGTCATGACGCAATACTATATGATGTTATACGTTATGACGCATTACTATATGGCGTTATACGTTATGACGCATTGCTATATGGCGTTATACGTTAAACCGTAACTCTGTATGACGTTATACGTTATGACGCATTGCTATATGGCGTTATACGTTAACCCGGTATTCTATATGACTTTATACGTTAAGACGTATTACTATGTGACGTTATACGTTATGACGCATTGCTATATAGCGTTATACGTTAAACCGGAATTCCATATGACGTTATACGGTATGACGCATTACTATATGACGTTATACGTTATGACGCATTGCTATATGGCGTTAGACGTTATGACGCAATACTATATGACGTTATAAGTTATGACGCATTACTATATGGCGTTATACGATACGACGCATTACTATATGACGTTATACGTTATGACGCATTACTATATGACGTTATACGTCATGTCGCCTTATTATATGACATTATTCGTCATGACGCAATACTATATGACGTTATACGTTATGACGCATTACTATATGGCGTTATACGTTATGACGCATTGCTATATGGCGTTATACGTTAACCCGGTATTCTATATGACTTTATACGTTAAGGCGTATTACTATGTGACGTTATACGTTATGACGCATTGCTATATGGCGTTATACGTTAAACCGGAATTCTATATGACGTTATACGGTATGACGCATTACTATGTGACGTTATACGTTGTGACGCATTGCTATATGGCGTTAGACGTTATGACGCAATACTATATGACGTTATATGTTATGACGCATTACTATATGGCGTTATACGTTATGACGCATTACTATATGACGTTATACGTTATGACGCATTACTATATGACGTTATACGTCATGTCGCCTTATTATATGACATTATTCGTCATGACGCAATACTATATGACGTTATACGTTATGACGTATTACTATATGACGTTATACGTTATGACGCATTACTATATGGCGTTATACGTTATGACGCATTACTATATGACGTTATACGTCATGTCGCCTTATTATATGACATTATACGTCATGACGCAATACTATATGATGTTATACGTTATGACGCATTACTATATGACGTTATACGTCATGTCGCCTTATTATATGACATTATTAGTCATGACGCAATACTATATGACGTTATACGTTATGACGTATTACTATATGACGTTATACGTTATGACGCATTACTATATGACTTTATACGTAAAACCGTAATTCTGTATAACGTTATACGTTATGACGCATTGCTATATGGCGTTATACGTTAAACCGTAATTCTGTATGACGTTATACGTTATGACGCATTGCTATATGGCGTTATACGTTAACCCGGTATTCTATATGACTTTATACGTTAAGGCGTATTACTATGTGACGTTATACGTTATGACGCATTGCTATATGGCGTTATACGTTAAACCGGAATTCTATATGACGTTATACGGTATGACGCATTACTATATGACGTTATACGTTATCACGCATTGCTATATGGCGTTAGACGTTATGACGCAATACTATATGACGTTATATGTTATGACGCATTACTATATGGCGTTATACGTTATGACGCATTACTATATGACGTTATACGTTATGACGCATTACTATATGACGTTATACGTCATGTCGCCTTATTATATGACATTATTCGTCATGACGCAATACTATATGACGTTATACGTTATGACGTATTACTATATGACGTTATACGTTATGACGCATTACTATATGGCGTTATACGTTATGACGCATTACTATATGACGTTATACGTTATGACGCATTACTATATGACGTTATACGTCATGTCGCCTTATTATATGACATTATTCGTCATGACGCAATACTATATGACGTTATACGTTATGACGTATTACTATATGACGTTATACGTTATGACGTTTTACTATGTGACGTTATATGTTATGCCGTAATTCTATATGACGTTATACGTCATGTCACCTTATTATATGACGTTATACGTCATGATGCAATACTATATGACGTTATACGTTATGGCGCATTACTATATGACCTTGTAAGTTATGACGTATTACTATATGACGATATACGTTATGCCGGAATTCTATACGACGTTATACGTTATGACGCAATTACTATATGGCGTTATAGGATATGACGCATTACTCTTTTGACGTTATACGTTAAACCGTAATTGTATATGACGTTATACGTTATGACGTAATTCTATATGACGTTATACGTCATGTCGCCTTATTATATGACGTTATACGTCATGACGCAATACTATATGACGTTATACGTTATGACGCATTACTATATGGCGTTATACGTTATGACGCATTACTATATGACGTTATTCGTTATAACGCATTGCTATATGGCGTTATACGTTATGACGCATCGCTATATGGCGTTATACGTTATGACGCATTACTATATGACGTTATACGTTATGACGCATTACTATATGGCGTTAGATGTTATGACGCAGTACTATATGACGTTATACGTTATGACGCATTACTATATGGCGTTATACGTTATGACGCATTACTATATGACGTTATACGTTATGACGCATTACTATATGACGTTATACGTCATGTCGCCTTATTATATGACATTATTCGTCATGACGCAATACTATATGACGTTATACGTTATGACGCATTACTCTATGACGATATACGTTATGACGCATTACTATATGACGTTATACGTCATGACGCAATACTATATGATGTTATACGTTATGACGCATTACTATATGGCGTTATACGTTATGACGCATTAATATATGACTTTATACGTTAAACCGTAATTCTGTATAACGTTATACGTTATGACGCATTGCTATATGGCGTTATACGTTAAACCGTAATTCTGTATGACGTTATACGTTATGACGCATTGCTATATGGCGTTATACGTTAACCCGGTATTCTATATGACTTTATACGTTAAGACGTATTACTATGTGACGTTATACGTTATGACGCATTGCTATATGGCGTTATACGTTAAACCGGAATTCTATATGACGTTATACGTTATGACGCATTGCTATATGGCGTTATACGTTAACCCGGTATTCTATATGACTTTATACGTTAAGACGTATTACTATGTGACGTTATACGTTATGACGCATTGCTATATGGCGTTATACGTTAAACCGGAATTCTATATGACGTTATACGTCATGTCGCCTTATTATATGACATTATTCGTCATGACGCAATACTATATGACGTTATACGTTATGACGCATTACTCTATGACGATATACGTTATGACGCATTACTATATGACGTTATACGTCATGACGCAATACTATATGGTGTTATACGTTATGACGCATTACTATATGACGTTATACGTCATGTCGCCTTATTATATGACATTATTCGTCATGACGCAATACTATATGACGTTATACGTTATGACGTATTACTATATGACGTTATACGTTATGACGCACTACTATATGGCGTTATACGTTATGACACATTACTATATGACGTTATACGTTATGACGCATTACTATATGACGTTATACGTCATGTCGCCTTATTATATGACATTATTCGTCATGACGCAATGCTATATGACGTTATACGTTATGACGTATTACTATATGACGTTATACGTTATGACGTTTTACTATGTGACGTTATACGTTATGCCGTAATTCTATATGACGTTATACGTCATGTCACCTTATATGACGTTATACGTCATGACGCAATACTATATGACGTTATACGTTATGACGCATTACTATATGACCTAGTAAGTTATGACGTATTACTATATGACGATATACGTTATGCCGGAGTTCTATATGACGTTATACGTTATGACGCAATTACTATATGGCGTTATAGGATATGACGCATTACTCTTTTGACGTTATACGTTAAACCGTAATTGTATATGACGTTATACGTTATGACGTAATTCTATATGACGTTATACGTCATGTCGCCTTATTATATGACGTTATACGTCATGACGCAATACTATATGACGTTATACGTTATGACGCATTACTATATGGCGTTATAAGTTATGACGCATTACTATATGACGGTATTCGTTATAACGCATTGCTATATGGCGTTATACGTTATGACGCATCGCTATATGGCGTTATACGTTATCACGCATTACTATATGACGTTATACGTTATGACGCATTACTATATGGCGTTAGATGTTATGACGCAATACTATATGACGTTATACGTTATGACGCATTACTATATGGCGTTATACGTTATGACGCATTACTATATGACGTTATACGTTAGGACGCATTACTATATGACGTTATACGTCATGTCGCCTTATTATATGACATTATTCGTCATGACGCAATACTATATGACGTTATACGTTATGACGCATTACTCTATGACGATATACGTTATGACGCATTACTATATGACGTTATACGTCATGACGCAATACTATATGATGTTATACGTTATGACGCATTACTATATGGCGTTATACGTTATGACGCATTACTATATGACTTTATACGTTAAACCGTAATTCTGTATAACGTTATACGTTATGACGCATTCCTATATGGCGTTATACGTTAAACCGTAATTCTGTATGACGTTATACGTTATGACGCATTGCTATATGGCGTTATACGTTAACCCGGTATTCTATATGACTTTATACGTTAAGACGTATTACTATGTGACGTTATACGTTATGACGCATTACTATATGACGATATACGTTATCCCGGAATTCTATATGTCTTTATACGTTAAGACGTACTACCATGTGACGTTATACGTTATGGCGCATTGCTATGTGGCGTTATACGTTAAACCGGAATTCTATATGACGTTATACTTTGTGACACATTACTATATGACGTTATACGTCATGTCGCCTTATTATATGACATTATTCGTCATGACGCAATACTATATGACGTTATACGTTATGACGCATTACTCTATGACGATATACGTTATGACGCATTACTATATGACGTTATACGTCATGACGCAATACTATATGATGTTATACGTTATGACGCATTACTATATGGCGTTATACGTTATGACGCATTACTATATGACGTTATACGTTATGACGCATTGCTATATGGCGTTAGACGTTATGACGCAATACTATATGACGTTATAAGTGATGACGCATTACTATATGGCGTTATACGTTATGACGCATTACTATATTACGTTATACGTTATGACGCATTACTATATGGCGTTAGATGTTATGACGCAATACTATATGGCGTTATACGTTATGACGCATTACTATATGACGTTATACGTTATGACGCATTACTATATGACGTTATTCGTTATAACGCATTGCTATATGGCGTTATACGTTATGACGCATTGCTATATGGCGTTATACGTTATGACGCATTACTATATGACGTTATACGTTATGACGCATTACTACATGGCGTTAGATGTTATGACGCAATACTATATGACGTTATACGTTATGACGTATTACTATATGACGTTATACGTTATCCCGGAATTCTATATGTCTTTATACGTTATGACGTATTACCATGTGGCGTTATACGTTATGACGCATTGCTATGTGGCGTTATACGTTAAACCGGAATTCTATATGACGTTATACGTTATGACACATTACTATATGTCGTTATACGTCATGTCGCCTTATTATATGACATTATTCGTCATGACGCAATACTATATGACGTTATACGTTATGACGCATTACTCTATGACGATATACGTTATGGCGCATTACTATATGATGTTATACGTCATGACGCAATACTATATGATGTTATACGTTATGACGCATTACTACATGGCGTTATACGTTATGACGCATTACTATATGACGTAATACGTTATGACGCATTACTATATGACGTTATACGTCATGTCGCCTTATTATATGACATTATTCGTCATGACGCAATACTATATGACGTTATACGTTATGACGCATTACTATATGGCGTTATACGTTATGACGCATTACTATATGACGTTATTCGTTATAACGCATTGCTATATGGCGTTATACGTTATGACGCATCGCTATATGGCGTTATACGTTATGACGCATTACTATATGACGTTATACGTTATGACGCATTACTATATGGCGTTAGATGTTATGACGCAATGCTATATGACGTTATACGTTATGACGCAATACTATATGACGTTATACGTTATGACGCATTACTCTATGACGATATACGTTATGACGCATTACTATATGACGTTATACGTCATGACGCAATACTATATGATGTTATACGTTATGACGCATTACTATATGGCGTTATACGTTATGACGCATTACTATATGACTTTATACGTTAAACCGTAATTCTGTATAACGTTATACGTTATGACGCATTGCTATATGGCGTTATACGTTAAACCGTAATTCTGTATGACGTTATACGTTATGACGCATTGCTATATGGCGTTATACGTTAACCCGGTATTCTATGTGACTTTATACGTTAAGACGTATTACTATGTGACGTTGTACGTTATGACGCATTGCTATATGGCGTTATACGTTAAACCGGAATTCTGTATGACGTTATACGTCATGTCGCCTTATTATATGACATTAGTCTTCATGACGCAATACTATATGACGTTATACGTTATGACGCATTACTCTATGACGATATACGTTATGACGCATTACTATATGACGTTATACGTCATGACGCAATACTATATGATGTTATACGTTATGACGCATTACTATATGACGTTATACGTTATGGCGCATTGCTATGTGGCGTTATACGTTAAACCGGAATTCTATATGACGTTATACTTTGTGACACATTACTATATGACGTTATACGTCATGTCGCCTTATTATATGACATTATTCGTCATGACGCAATACTATATGACGTTATACGTTATGACGCATTACTCTATGACGATATACGTTATGACGCATTACTATATGACGTTATACGTCATGACGCAATACTATATGATGTTATACGTTATGACGCATTACTATATGGCGTTATACGTTATGACGCATTACTATATGACGTTATACGTTATGACGCATTGCTATATGGCGTTAGACGTTATGACGCAATACTATATGACGTTATAAGTGATGACGCATTACTATATGGCGTTATACGTTATGACGCATTACTATATTACGTTATACGTTATGACGCATTACTATATGGCGTTAGATGTTATGACGCAATACTATATGGCGTTATACGTTATGACGCATTACTATATGACGTTATACGTTATGACGCATTACTATATGACGTTATTCGTTATAACGCATTGCTATATGGCGTTATACGTTATGACGCATTGCTATATGGCGTTATACGTTATGACGCATTACTATATGACGTTATACGTTATGACGCATTACTACATGGCGTTAGATGTTATGACGCAATACTATATGACGTTATACGTTATGACGTATTACTATATGACGTTATACGTTATCCCGGAATTCTATATGTCTTTATACGTTATGACGTATTACCATGTGGCGTTATACGTTATGACGCATTGCTATGTGGCGTTATACGTTAAACCGGAATTCTATATGACGTTATACGTTATGACACATTACTATATGTCGTTATACGTCATGTCGCCTTATTATATGACATTATTCGTCATGACGCAATACTATATGACGTTATACGTTATGACGCATTACTCTATGACGATATACGTTATGGCGCATTACTATATGATGTTATACGTCATGACGCAATACTATATGATGTTATACGTTATGACGCATTACTACATGGCGTTATACGATATGACGCATTACTATATGACGTAATACGTTATGACGCATTACTATATGACGTTATACGTCATGTCGCCTTATTATATGACATTATTCGTCATGACGCAATACTATATGACGTTATACGTTATGACGCATTACTATATGGCGTTATACGTTCTGACGCATTACTATATGACGTTATTCGTTATAACGCATTGCTATATGGCGTTATACGTTATGACGCATCGCTATATGGCGTTATACGTTATGACGCATTACTATATGACGTTATACGTTATGACGCATTACTATATGGCGTTAGATGTTATGACGCAATGCTATATGACGTTATACGTTATGACGCAATACTATATGACGTTATACGTTATGACGCATTACTCTATGACGATATACGTTATGACGCATTACTATATGACGTTATACGTCATGACGCAATACTATATGATGTTATACGTTATGACGCATTACTATATGGCGTTATACGTTATGACGCATTACTATATGACTTTATACGTTAAACCGTAATTCTGTATAACGTTATACGTTATGACGCATTGCTATATGGCGTTATACGTTAAACCGTAATTCTGTATGACGTTATACGTTATGACGCATTGCTATATGGCGTTATACGTTAACCCGGTATTCTATGTGACTTTATACGTTAAGACGTATTACTATGTGACGTTGTACGTTATGACGCATTGCTATATGGCGTTATACGTTAAACCGGAATTCTATATGACGTTATACGTCATGTCGCCTTATTATATGACATTAGTCTTCATGACGCAATACTATATGACGTTATACGTTATGACGCATTACTCTATGACGATATACGTTATGACGCATTACTATATGACGTTATACGTCATGACGCAATACTATATGATGTTATACGTTATGACGCATTACTATATGACGTTATACGTCATGTCGCCTTATTATATGACATTATTCGTCATGACGCAATACTATATGACGTTATACGTCATGACGCATTACTATATGGCGTTATACGTTATGACGCATTACTATATGACGTTATTCGTTATAACACATTGCTATATGGCGTTATACGTTATGACGCACTACTATATGACGTTATACGTCATGTCGCCTTATTATATGACATTATTCGTCATGACGCAATACTATATGACGTTATACGTTATGACGTATTACTATATGACGTTATACGTTATGACGCATTACTATATGGCGTTATACGTTATGACACATTACTATATGACGTTATATGTTATGACGCATTACTATATGGCGTTATACGTTATGACGCATTACTATATGACGTTATACGTTATGACGCAATACTATATGACGTTATATGTTATGACGCATTACTATATGGCGTTATTCGTCATGACGCAATACTATATGACGTTATACGTTATGACGTATTACTATATGACGTTATACGTTATGACGCATTACTATATGGCGTTATACGTTATGACGCATTACTATATGACGTTATACGTTATGACGCATTACTATATGACGTTATACGTCATGTCGCCTTATTATATGACATTATTCGTCATGACGCAATACTATATGACGTTATACGTTATGACGTATTACTATATGACGTTATACGTTATGACGTTTTACTATGTGACGTTATACGTTATGACGTATTACTATATGACGTTATACGTTATGACGCATTACTATATGGCGTTATACGCTATGACACATTACTATATGACGTTATACGTTATGACGCATTACTATATGACGTTATACGTCATGTCGCCTTATTATATGACATTATTCGTCATGACGCAATACTATATGACGTTATACGTAATGACGTATTACTATATGACGTTATACGTTATGACGTTTTACTATGTGACGTTATACGTTATGCCGTAATTCTATATGACGTTATACGTCATGTCACCTTATATGACGTTATACGTCATGACGCAATACTATATGACGTTATACGTTATGACGCATTACTATATGGCGTTATACGTTATGACGCATTACTATATGACTTTATACGTTAAACCGTAATTCTGTATAACGTTATACGTTATGACGCATTGCTATATGGCGTTATACGTTAAACCGTAACTCTGTATGACGTTATACGTTATGACGCATTGCTATATGGCGTTATACGTTAACCCGGTATTCTATATGACTTTATACGTTAAGACGTATTACTATGTGACGTTATACGTTATGACGCATTGCTATATAGCGTTATACGTTAAACCGGAATTCCATATGACGTTATACGGTATGACGCATTACTATATGACGATATACGTTATGACGCATTGCTATATGGCGTTAGACGTTATGACGCAATACTATATGACGTTATAAGTTATGACGCATTACTATATGGCGTTATACGTTATGACGCATTACTATATGACGTTATACGTCATGACGCATTACTATATGACGTTATACGTCATGTCGCCTTATTATATGACATTATTCGTCATGAGGCAATACTATATGACGTTATACGTTATGACATATTACTATATGACGTTATACGTTATGACGTTTTACTATGTGACGTTATACGTTATGACGCATTACTCTATGACGATATACGTTATGACGCATTACTATATGACGTTATACGTCATGACGCAATACTATATGATGTTATACGTTATGACGCATTACTATATGACGTTATACGTCATGTCGCCTTATTATATGACATTATTCGTCATGACGCAATACTATATGACGTTATACGTTATGACGCATTACTATATGGCGTTATACGTTATGACGCATTACTATATGACGTTATACGTTATGACGCATTACTATATGGCGTTATACGTTATGACGCATTACTATATGACGTTATACGTCATGTCGCCTTATTATATGACATTATTCGTCATGACGCAATACTATATGACGTTATACGTTATGACGCATTACTATATGACCTTGTAAGTTATGACGTATTACTATATGGCGTTATACGTTATGACGCATTACTATATGACGTTATACGTTATGACGCAATTACTATATGGCGTTATAGGATATGACGCATTACTCTTTTGACGTTATACGTTAAACCGTAATTGTATATGACGTTATACGTTATGACGTAATTCTATATGACGTTATACGTCATGTCGCCTTATTATATGACGTTATACGTCATGACGCAATACTATATGACGTTATACGTTATGACGCATTACTATATGGCGTTATACGTTATGACGCATTACTATATGACGTTATTCGTTATAACACATTGCTATATGGCGTTATACGTTATGACGCACTACTATATGACGTTATACGTCATGTCGCCTTATTATATGACATTATTCGTCATGACGCAATACTATATGACGTTATACGTTATGACGTATTACTATATGACGTTATACGTTATGACGCATTACTATATGGCGTTATACGTTATGACACATTACTATATGACGTTATATGTTATGACGCATTACTATATGGCGTTATACGTTATGACGCATTACTATATGACGTTATACGTTATGACGCAATACTATATGACGTTATATGTTATGACGCATTACTATATGGCGTTATTCGTCATGACGCAATACTATATGACGTTATACGTTATGACGTATTACTATATGACGTTATACGTTATGACGCATTACTATATGGCGTTATACGTTATGACGCATTACTATATGACGTTATACGTTATGACGCATTACTATATGACGTTATACGTCATGTCGCCTTATTATATGACATTATTCGTCATGACGCAATACTATATGACGTTATACGTTATGACGTATTACTATATGACGTTATACGTTATGACGTTTTACTATGTGACGTTATACGTTATGACGTATTACTATATGACGTTATACGTTATGACGCATTACTATATGGCGTTATACGTTATGACGTAATTCTATATGACGTTATACGTCATGTCGCCTTATTATATGACGTTATACGTCATGACGCAATGCTATATGACGTTATACGTTATGACGCATTACTATATGGCGTTATACGTTATGACGCATTACTATATGACGTTATTCGTTATAACGCATTGCTATATGGCGTTATACGTTATGACGCATTACTATATGACGTTATACGTCATGTCGCCTTATTATATGACATTATTCGTCATGACGCAATACTATATGACGTTATACGTTATGACGTATTACTATATGACGTTATACGTTATGACGCATTACTATATGGCGTTATACGTTATGACACATTACTATATGACGTTATACGTTATGACGCATTACTATATGACGTTATACGTCATGTCGCCTTATTATATGACATTATTCGTCATGACTCAATACTATATGACGCTATACGTTATGACGCATTACTATATGGCGTTATACGTTATGACGCATTACTATATGACGTTATACGTTATGACGCATTACTATATGGCGTTATACGTTATGACGCATTACTATATGACGTTATACGTCATGTCGCCTTATTATATGACATTATTCGTCATGACGCAATACTATATGACGTTATACGTTATGACGTATTACTATATGACGTTATACGTTATGACGCATTACTATATGGCGTTATACGTTATGACGCATTACTATATGACGTTATACGTTATGACGCATTACTATATGACGTTATACGTCATGTCGCCTTATTATATGACATTATTCGTCATGACGCAATACTATATGACGTTATACGTTATGACGTATTACTATATGACGTTATACGTTATGACGTTTTACTATGTGACGTTATACGTTATGCCGTAATTCTATATGACGTTATACGTCATGTCACCTTATTATATGACGTTATACGCCATGATGCAATACTATATGACGTTATACGTTATGACGCATTACTATATGACCTTGTAAGTTATGACGTATTACTATATGATGATATACGTTATGCCGGAATTCTATACGTCGTTATACGTTATGACTCAATTACTATATGGCGTTATAGGATATGACGCATTACTCTTTTGACGTTATACGTTAAACCGTAATTGTATATGACGTTATACGTTATGACGTAATTCTATATGACGTTATACGTCATGTCGCCTTATTATATGACGTTATACGTCATGACGCAATACTATATGACGTTATACGTTATGACGCATTACTATATGGCGTTATACGTTATGACGCATTACTATATGACGTTATTCGTTATAACACATTGCTATATGGCGTTATACGTTATGACGCACTACTATATGGCGTTATAGGATATGACGCATTACTCTTTTGACGTTATACGTTAAACCGTAATTGTATATGACGTTATACGTTATGACGTAATTCTATATGACGTTATACGTCATGTCGCCTTATTATATGACGTTATACGTCATGACGCAATACTATATGACGTTATACGTTATGACGCATTACTATATGGCGTTATACGTTATGACGCATTACTATATGACGTTATTCGTTATAACACATTGCTATATGGCGTTATACGTTATGACGCACTACTATATGACGTTATACGTCATGTCGCCTTATTATATGACATTATTCGTCATGACGCAATACTATATGACGTTATACGTTATGACGTATTACTATATGACGTTATACGTTATGACGCATTACTATATGGCGTTATACGTTATGACACATTACTATATGACGTTATATGTTATGACGCATTACTATATGGCGTTATACGTTATGACGCATTACTATATGACGTTATACGTTATGACGCAATACTATATGACGTTATATGTTATGACGCATTACTATATGGCGTTATTCGTCATGACGCAATACTATATGACGTTATACGTTATGACGTATTACTATATGACGTTATACGTTATGACGCATTACTATATGGCGTTATACGTTATGACGCATTACTATATGACGTTATACGTTATGACGCATTACTATATGACGTTATACGTCATGTCGCCTTATTATATGACATTATTCGTCATGACGCAATACTATATGACGTTATACGTTATGACGTATTACTATATGACGTTATACGTTATGACGTTTTACTATGTGACGTTATACGTTATGACGTATTACTATATGACGTTATACGTTATGACGCATTACTATATGGCGTTATACGCTATGACACATTACTATATGACGTTATACGTTATGACGCATTACTATATGACGTTATACGTCATGTCGCCTTATTATATGACATTATTCGTCATGACGCAATACTATATGACGTTATACGTAATGACGTATTACTATATGACGTTATACGTTATGACGTTTTACTATGTGACGTTATACGTTATGCCGTAATTCTATATGACGTTATACGTCATGTCACCTTATATGACGTTATACGTCATGACGCAATACTATATGACGTTATACGTTATGACGCATTACTATATGACCTTGTAAGTTATGACGTATTACTATATGACGATATACGTTATGCCGGAGTTCTATATGACGTTATACGTTATGACGCAATTACTATATGGCGTTATAGGATATGACGCATTACTCTTTTGACGTTATACGTTAAACCGTATTTGTATATGACGTTATACGTTATGACGTAATTCTATATGACGTTATACGTCATGTCGCCTTATTATATGACGTTATACGTCATGACGCAATGCTATATGACGTTATACGTTATGACGCATTACTATATGGCGTTATACGTTATGACGCATTACTATATGACGTTATTCGTTATAACGCATTGCTATATGGCGTTATACGTTATGACGCATTACTATATGACGTTATACGTCATGTCGCCTTATTATATGACATTATTCGTCATGACGCAATACTATATGACGTTATACGTTATGACGTATTACTATATGACGTTATACGTTATGACGCATTACTATATGGCGTTATACGTTATGACACATTACTATATGACGTTATACGTTATGACGCATTACTATATGACGTTATACGTCATGTCGCCTTATTATATGACATTATTCGTCATGACTCAATACTATATGACGTTATACGTTATGACGCATTACTATATGGCGTTATACGTTATGACGCATTACTATATGACGTTATACGTTATGACGCATTACTATATGGCGTTATACGTTATGACGCATTACTATATGACGTTATACGTCATGTCGCCTTATTATATGACATTATTCGTCATGACGCAATACTATATGACGTTATACGTTATGACGTATTACTATATGACGTTATACGTTATGACGCATTACTATATGGCGTTATACGTTATGACGCATTACTATATGACGTTATACGTTATGACGCATTACTATATGACGTTATACGTCATGTCGCCTTATTATATGACATTATTCGTCATGACGCAATACTATATGACGTTATACGTTATGACGTATTACTATATGACGTTATACGTTATGACGTTTTACTATGTGACGTTATACGTTATGCCGTAATTCTATATGACGTTATACGTCATGTCACCTTATTATATGACGTTATACGCCATGATGCAATACTATATGACGTTATACGTTATGACGCATTACTATATGACCTTGTAAGTTATGACGTATTACTATATGACGATATACGTTATGCCGGAATTCTATACGTCGTTATACGTTATGACGCAATTACTATATGGCGTTATAGGATATGACGCATTACTCTTTTGACGTTATACGTTAAACCGTATTTGTATATGACGTTATACGTTATGACGTAATGCTATATGACGTTATACGTCATGTCGCCTTATTATATGACGTTATACGTCATGACGCAATGCTATATGACGTTATACGTTATGACGCATTACTATATGGCGTTATACGTTATGACGCATTACTATATGACGTTATTCGTTATAACGCATTGCTATATGGCGTTATACGTTATGACGCATTACTATATGACGTTATACGTCATGTCGCCTTATTATATGACATTATTCGTCATGACGCAATACTATATGACGTTATACGTTATGACGTATTACTATATGACGTTATACGTAATGACGCATTACTATATGGCGTTATACGTTATGACACATTACTATATGACGTTATACGTTATGACGCATTACTATATGACGTTATACGTCATGTCGCCTTATTATATGACATTATTCGTCATGACTCAATACTATATGACGTTATACGTTATGACGCATTACTATATGGCGTTATACGTTATGACGCATTACTATATGACGTTATACGTTATGACGCATTACTATATGGCGTTATACGTTATGACGCATTACTATATGACGTTATACGTCATGTCGCCTTATTATATGACATTATTCGTCATGACGCAATACTATATGACGTTATACGTTATGACGTATTACTATATGACGTTATACGTTATGACGCATTACTATATGGCGTTATACGTTATGACGCATTACTATATGGCGTTATACGTTATGACGCATTACTATATGACGTTATACGTTATGACGCATTACTATATGACGTTATACGTCATGTCGCCTTATTATATGACATTATTCGTCATGACGCAATACTATATGACGTTATACGTTATGACGTATTACTATATGACGTTATACGTTATGACGTTTTACTATGTGACGTTATACGTTATGACGTATTACTATATGACGTTATACGTTATGACGCATTACTATATGGCGTTATACGCTATGACACATTACTATATGACGTTATACGTTATGACGCATTACTATATGACGTTATACGTCATGTCGCCTTATTATATGACATTATTCGTCATGACGCAATACTATACGACGTTATACGTAATGACGTATTACTATATGACGTTATACGTTATGACGTTTTACTATGTGACGTTATACGTTATGCCGTAATTCTATATGACGTTATACGTCATGTCACCTTATATGACGTTATACGTCATGACGCAATACTATATGACGTTATACGTTATGACGCATTACTATATGACCTTGTAAGTTATGACGTATTACTATATGACGATATACGTTATGCCGGAGTTCTATATGACGTTATACGTTATGACGCAATTACTATATGGCGTTATAGGATATGACGCATTACTCTTTTGACGTTATACGTTAAACCGTATTTGTATATGACGTTATACGTTATGACGTAATGCTATATGACGTTATACGTCATGTCGCCTTATTATATGACGTTATACGTCATGACGCAATGCTATATGACGTTATACGTTATGACGCATTACTATATGGCGTTATACGTTATGACGCATTACTATATGACGTTATTCGTTATAACGCATTGCTATATGGCGTTATACGTTATGACGCATTACTATATGACGTTATACGTCATGTCGCCTTATTATATGACATTATTCGTCATGACGCAATACTATATGACGTTATACGTTATGACGTATTACTATATGACGTTATACGTTATGACGCATTACTATATGGCGTTATACGTTATGACACATTACTATATGACGTTATACGTTATGACGCATTACTATATGACGTTATACGTCATGTCGCCTTATTATATGACATTATTCGTCATGACTCAATACTATATGACGTTATACGTTATGACGCATTACTATATGGCGTTATACGTTATGACGCATTACTATATGACGTTATACGTTATGACGCATTACTATATGGCGTTATACGTTATGACGCATTACTATATGACGTTATACGTCATGTCGCCTTATTATATGACATTATTCGTCATGACGCAATACTATATGACGTTATACGTTATGACGTATTACTATATGACGTTATACGTTATGACGCATTACTATATGGCGTTATACGTTATGACGCATTACTATATGACGTTATACGTTATGACGCATTACTATATGACGTTATACGTCATGTCGCCTTATTATATGACATTATTCGTCATGACGCAATACTATATGACGTTATACGTAATGACGTATTACTATATGACGTTATACGTTATGACGTTTTACTATGTGACGTTATACGTTATGCCGTAATTCTATATGACGTTATACGTCATGTCACCTTATTATATGACGTTATACGCCATGATGCAATACTATATGACGTTATACGTTATGACGCATTACTATATGACCTTGTAAGTTATGACGTATTACTATATGACGATATACGTTATGCCGGAATTCTATACGTCGTTATACGTTATGACGCAATTACTATATGGCGTTATAGGATATGACGCATTACTCTTTTGACGTTATACGTTAAACCGTAATTGTATATGACGTTATACGTTATGACGTAATTCTATATGACGTTATACGTCATGTCGCCTTATTATATGACGTTATACGTCATGACGCAATACTATATGACGTTATACGTTATGACGCATTACTATATGGCGTTATACGTTATGACGCATTACTATATGACGTTATTCGTTATAACACATTGCTATATGGCGTTATACGTTATGACGCACTACTATATGACGTTATACGTCATGTCGCCTTATTATATGACATTATTCGTCATGACGCAATACTATATGACGTTATACGTTATGACGTATTACTATATGACGTTATACGTTATGACGTATTACTATATGACGTTATACGTTATGACGCAATACTATATGACGTTATATGTTATGACGCATTACTATATGGCGTTATTCGTCATGACGCAATACTATATGACGTTATACGTTATGACGTATTACTATATGACGTTATACGTTATGACGCATTACTATATGGCGTTATACGTTATGACGCATTACTATATGACGTTATACCTTATGACGCATTACTATATGACGTTATACGTCATGTCGCCTTATTATATGACATTATTCGTCATGACGCAATACTATATGACGTTATACGTTATGACGTATTACTATATGACGTTATACGTTATGACGTTTTACTATGTGACGTTATACGTTATGACGTATTACTATATGACGTTATACGTTATGACGCATTACTATATGGCGTTATACGCTATGACACATTACTATATGACGTTATACGTTATGACGCATTACTATATGACGTTATACGTCATGTCGCCTTATTATATGACATTATTCGTCATGACGCAATACTATATGACGTTATACGTAATGACGTATTACTATATGACGTTATACGTTATGACGTTTTACTATGTGACGTTATACGTTATGCCGTAATTCTATATGACGTTATACGTCATGTCACCTTATATGACGTTATACGTCATGACGCAATACTATATGACGTTATACGTTATGACGCATTACTATATGACCTTGTAAGTTATGACGTATTACTATATGACGATATACGTTATGCCGGAGTTCTATATGACGTTATACGTTATGACGCAATTACTATATGGCGTTATAGGATATGACGCATTACTCTTTTGACGTTATACGTTAAACCGTATTTGTATATGACGTTATACGTTATGACGTAATGCTATATGACGTTATACGTCATGTCGCCTTATTATATGACGTTATACGTCATGACGCAATGCTATATGACGTTATACGTTATGACGCATTACTATATGGCGTTATACGTTATGACGCATTACTATATGACGTTATTCGTTATAACGCATTGCTATATGGCGTTATACGTTATGACGCATTACTATATGACGTTATACGTCATGTCGCCTTATTATATGACATTATTCGTCATGACGCAATACTATATGACGTTATACGTTATGACGTATTACTATATGACGTTATACGTTATGACGCATTACTATATGGCGTTATACGTTATGACACATTACTATATGACGTTATACGTTATGACGCATTACTATATGACGTTATACGTCATGTCGCCTTATTATATGACATTATTCGTCATGACTCAATACTATATGACGTTATACGTTATGACGCATTACTATATGGCGTTATACGTTATGACGCATTACTATATGACGTTATACGTTATGACGCATTACTATATGGCGTTATACGTTATGACGCATTACTATATGACGTTATACGTCATGTCGCCTTATTATATGACATTATTCGTCATGACGCAATACTATATGACGTTATACGTTATGACGTATTACTATATGACGTTATACGTTATGACGCATTACTATATGGCGTTATACGTTATGACGCATTACTATATGACGTTATACGTTATGGCGCATTACTATATGACGTTATACGTCATGTCGCCTTATTATATGACATTATTCGTCATGACGCAATACTATATGACGTTATACGTTATGACGTATTACTATATGACGTTATACGTTATGACGTTTTACTATGTGACGTTATACGTTATGCCGTAATTCTATATGACGTTATACGTCATGTCACCTTATTATATGACGTTATACGCCATGATGCAATACTATATGACGTTATACGTTATGACGCATTACTATATGACCTTGTAAGTTATGACGTATTACTATATGACGATATACGTTATGCCGGAATTCTATACGTCGTTATACGTTATGACGCAATTACTATATGGCGTTATAGGATATGACGCATTACTCTTTTGACGTTATACGTTAAACCGTAATTGTATATGACGTTATACGTTATGACGTAATTCTATATGACGTTATACGTCATGTCGCCTTATTATATGACGTTATACGTCATGACGCAATACTATATGACGTTATAAGTTATGACGCATTACTATATGGCGTTATACGTTATGACGCATTACTATATGACGTTATTCGTTATAACGCATTGCTATATGGCGTTATACGTTATGACGCATCGCTATATGGCGTTATACGTTATGACGCATTACTATATGACGTTATACGTTATGACGTATTACTATATGACGTTATACGTTATGACGCAATACTATATGACGTTATATGTTATGACGCATTACTATATGGCGTTATTCGTCATGACGCAATACTATATGACGTTATACGTTATGACGTATTACTATATGACGTTATACGTTATGACGCATTACTATATGGCGTTATACGTTATGACGCATTACTATATGACGTTATACGTTATGACGCATTACTATATGACGTTATACGTCATGTCGCCTTATTATATGACATTATTCGTCATGACGCAATACTATATGACGTTATACGTTATGACGTATTACTATATGACGTTATACGTTATGACGTTTTACTATGTGACGTTATACGTTATGACGTATTACTATATGACGTTATACGTTATGACGCATTACTATATGGCGTTATACGCTATGACACATTACTATATGACGTTATACGTTATGACGCATTACTATATGACGTTATACGTCATGTCGCCTTATTATATGACATTATTCGTCATGACGCAATACTATATGACGTTATACGTAATGACGTATTACTATGTGACGTTATACGTTATGACGTTTTACTATGTGACGTTATACGTTATGCCGTAATTCTATATGACGTTATACGTCATGTCACCTTATATGACGTTATACGTCATGACGCAATACTATATGACGTTATACGTTATGACGCATTACTATATGACCTTGTAAGTTATGACGTATTACTATATGACGATATACGTTATGCCGGAGTTCTATATGACGTTATACGTTATGACGCAATTACTATATGGCGTTATAGGATATGACGCATTACTCTTTTGACGTTATACGTTAAACCGTATTTGTATATGACGTTATACGTTATGACGTAATGCTATATGACGTTATACGTCATGTCGCCTTATTATATGACGTTATACGTCATGACGCAATGCTATATGACGTTATACGTTATGACGCATTACTATATGGCGTTATACGTTATGACGCATTACTATATGACGTTATTCGTTATAACGCATTGCTATATGGCGTTATACGTTATGACGCATTACTATATGACGTTATACGTCATGTCGCCTTATTATATGACATTATTCGTCATGACGCAATACTATATGACGTTATACGTTATGACGTATTACTATATGACGTTATACGTTATGACGCATTACTATATGGCGTTATACGTTATGACACATTACTATATGACGTTATACGTTATGACGCATTACTATATGACGTTATACGTCATGTCGCCTTATTATATGACATTATTCGTCATGACTCAATACTATATGACGTTATACGTTATGACGCATTACTATATGGCGTTATACGTTATGACGCATTACTATATGACGTTATACGGTATGACGCATTACTATATGGCGTTATACGTCATGTCGCCTTATTATATGACATTATTCGTCATGACGCAATACTATATGACGTTATACGTAATGACGTATTACTATGTGACGTTATACGTTATGACGTTTTACTATGTGACGTTATACGTTATGCCGTAATTCTATATGACGTTATACGTCATGTCACCTTATATGACGTTATACGTCATGACGCAATACTATATGACGTTATACGTTATGACGCATTACTATATGACCTTGTAAGTTATGACGTATTACTATATGACGATATACGTTATGCCGGAGTTCTATATGACGTTATACGTTATGACGCAATTACTATATGGCGTTATAGGATATGACGCATTACTCTTTTGACGTTATACGTTAAACCGTATTTGTATATGACGTTATACGTTATGACGTAATGCTATATGACGTTATACGTCATGTCGCCTTATTATATGACGTTATACGTCATGACGCAATGCTATATGACGTTATACGTTATGACGCATTACTATATGGCGTTATACGTTATGACGCATTACTATATGACGTTATTCGTTATAACGCATTGCTATATGGCGTTATACGTTATGACGCATTACTATATGACGTTATACGTCATGTCGCCTTATTATATGACATTATTCGTCATGACGCAATACTATATGACGTTATACGTTATGACGTATTACTATATGACGTTATACGTTATGACGCATTACTATATGGCGTTATACGTTATGACACATTACTATATGACGTTATACGTTATGACGCATTACTATATGACGTTATACGTCATGTCGCCTTATTATATGACATTATTCGTCATGACTCAATACTATATGACGTTATACGTTATGACGCATTACTATATGGCGTTATACGTTATGACGCATTACTATATGACGTTATACGTTATGACGCATTACTATATGGCGTTATACGTTATGACGCATTACTATATGACGTTATACGTCATGTCGCCTTATTATATGACATTATTCGTCATGACGCAATACTATATGACGTTATACGTTATGACGTATTACTATATGACGTTATACGTTATGACGCATTACTATATGGCGTTATACGTTATGACGCATTACTATATGACGTTATACGTTATGACGCATTACTATATGACGTTATACGTCATGTCGCCTTATTATATGACATTATTCGTCATGACGCAATACTATATGACGTTATACGTTATGACGTATTACTATATGACGTTATACGTTATGACGTTTTACTATGTGACGTTATACGTTATGCCGTAATTCTATATGACGTTATACGTCATGTCACCTTATTGTATGACGTTATACGCCATGATGCAATACTATATGACGTTATACGTTATGACGCATTACTATATGACCTTGTAAGTTATGACGTATTACTATATGACGATATACGTTATGCCGGAATTCTATACGTCGTTATACGTTATGACGCAATTACTATATGGCGTTATAGGATATGACGCATTACTCTTTTGACGTTATACGTTAAACCGTAATTGTATATGACGTTATACGTTATGACGTAATTCTATATGACGTTATACGTCATGTCGCCTTATTATATGACGTTATACGTCATGACGCAAAACTATATGACGTTATACGTTATGACGCATTACTATATGGCGTTATACGTTATGACGCATTACTATATGACGTTATTCGTTATAACGCATTGCTATATGGCGTTATACGTTATGACGCATCGCTATATGGCGTTATACGTTATGACGCATTACTATATGACGTTATACGTTATGACGCATTACTATATGGCGTTAGATGTTATGACGCAATACTATATGACGTTATACGTTATGACGCATTACTATATGGCGTTATACGTTATGACGCATTACTATATGACGTTATACGTTATGACGCATTACTATATGACGTTATACGTCATGTCGCCTTATTATATGACATTATTCGTCATGACGCAATACTATATGACGTTATACGTTATGACGCATTACTCTATGGCGATATACGTTATGACGCATTACTATATGACGTTATACGTCATGACGCAATACTATATGATGTTATACGTTATGACGCATTACTATATGGCGTTATACGTTATGACGCATTACTATATGACGTTATTCGTTATAACGCATTGCTATATGGCGTTACACGTTATGACGCATTACTATATGACGTTATACGTCATGTCGCCTTATTATATTACATTATTCGTCATGACGCAATACTATATGACGTTATACGTTATGACGTATTACTATATGACGTTATACGTTATGACGCATTACTATATGGCGTTATACGTTATGACACATTACTATATGACGTTATACGTTATGACGCATTACTATATGACGTTATACGTCATGTCGCCTTATTATATGACATTATTCGTCATGACGCAATACTATATGACGTTATACGTTATGACGCATTACTATATGGCGTTATACGTTATGACGCATTACTATATGACGTTATACGTTATGACGCATTACTATATGGCGTTATACGTTATGACGCATTACTCTATGACGTTATACGTCATGTCGCCTTATTATATGACATTATTCGTCATGACGCAATACTATATGACGTTATACGTTAGGACGCATTACTATATGACCTTGTAAGTTATGACGTATTACTATATGGCGTTATACGTTATGACGCATTACTATATGACGTTATACGTTATGACGCAATTACTATATGGCGTTATAGGATATGACGCATTACTCTTTTGACATTATACGTTAAACCGTAATTGTATATGACGTTATACGTTATGACGTAATTCTATATGACGTTATACGTCATGTCGCCTTATTATATGACGTTATACGTCATGACGCAATACTATATGACGTTATACGTTATGACGCATTACTATATGGCGTTATACGTTATGACGCATTACTATATGACGTTATTCGTTATAACACATTGCTATATGGCGTTATACGTTATGACGCACTACTATATGACGTTATACGTCATGTCGCCTTATTATATGACGTTATACGCCATGATGCAATACTATATGACGTTATACGTTATGACGCATTACTATATGACCTTGTAAGTTATGACGTATTACTATATGACGATATACGTTATGCCGGAATTCTATACGTCGTTATACGTTATGACGCAATTACTATATGGCGTTATAGGATATGACGCATTACTCTTTTGACGTTATACGTTAAACCGTAATTGTATATGACGTTATACGTTATGACGTAATTCTATATGACGTTATACGTCATGTCGCCTTATTATATGACGTTATACGTCATGACGCAATACTATATGACGTTATACGTTATGACGCATTACTATATGGCGTTATACGTTATGACGCATTACCATATGACGTTATTCGTTATAACACATTGCTATATGGCGTTATACGTTATGACGCACTACTATATGACGTTATACGTCATGTCGCCTTATTATATGACATTATTCGTCATGACGCAATACTATATGACGTTATACGTTATGACGTATTACTATATGACGTTATACGTTATGACGTATTACTATATGACGTTATACGTTATGACGCAATACTATATGACGTTATATGTTATGACGCATTACTATATGGCGTTATTCGTCATGACGCAATACTATATGACGTTATACGTTATGACGTATTACTATATGACGTTATACGTTATGACGCATTACTATATGGCGTTATACGTTATGACGCATTACTATATGACGTTATACGTTATGACGCATTACTATATGACGTTATACGTCATGTCGCCTTATTATATGACATTATTCGTCATGACGCAATACTATATGACGTTATACGTTATGACGTATTACTATATGACGTTATACGTTATGACGTTTTACTATGTGACGTTATACGTTATGACGTATTACTATATGACGTTATACGTTATGACGCATTACTATATGGCGTTATACGCTATGACACATTACTATATGACGTTATACGTTATGACGCATTACTATATGACGTTATACGTCATGTCGCCTTATTATATGACATTATTCGTCATGACGCAATACTATATGACGTTATACGTAATGACGTATTACTATATGACGTTATACGTTATGACGTTTTACTATGTGACGTTATACGTTATGCCGTAATTCTATATGACGTTATACGTCATGTCACCTTATATGACGTTATACGTCATGACGCAATACTATATGACGTTATACGTTATGACGCATTACTATATGACCTTGTAAGTTATGACGTATTACTATATGACGATATACGTTATGCCGGAGTTCTATATGACGTTATACGTTTTGACGCAATTACTATATGGCGTTATAGGATATGACGCATTACTCTTTTGACGTTATACGTTAAACCGTATTTGTATATGACGTTATACGTTATGACGTAATGCTATATGACGTTATACGTCATGTCGCCTTATTATATGACGTTATACGTCATGACGCAATGCTATATGACGTTATACGTTATGACGCATTACTATATGGCGTTATACGTTATGACGCATTACTATATGACGTTATTCGTTATAACGCATTGCTATATGGCGTTATACGTTATGACGCATTACTATATGACGTTATACGTCATGTCGCCTTATTATATGACATTATTCGTCATGACGCAATACTATATGACGTTATACGTTATGACGTATTACTATATGACGTTATACGTTATGACGCATTACTATATGGCGTTATACGTTATGACACATTACTATATGACGTTATACGTTATGACGCATTACTATATGACGTTATACGTCATGTCGCCTTATTATATGACATTATTCGTCATGACTCAATACTATATGACGTTATACGTTATGACGCATTACTATATGGCGTTATACGTTATGACGCATTACTATATGACGTTATACGTTATGACGCATTACTATATGGCGTTATACGTTATGACGCATTACTATATGACGATATACGTCATGTCGCCTTATTATATGACATTATTCGTCATGACGCAATACTATATGACGTTATACGTTATGACGTATTACTATATGACGTTATACGTTATGACGCATTACTATATGGCGTTATACGTTATGACGCATTACTATATGACGTTATACGTTATGACGCATTACTATATGACGTTATACGTCATGTCGCCTTATTATATGACATTATTCGTCATGACGCAATACTATATGACGTTATACGTTATGACGTATTACTATATGACGTTATACGTTATGACGTTTTACTATGTGACGTTATACGTTATGCCGTAATTCTATATGACGTTATACGTCATGTCACCTTATTATATGACGTTATACGCCATGATGCAATACTATATGACGTTATACGTTATGACGCATTACTATATGACCTTGTAAGTTATGACGTATTACTATATGACGATATACGTTATGCCGGAATTCTATACGTCGTTATACGTTATGACGCAATTACTATATGGCGTTATAGGATATGACGCATTACTCTTTTGACGTTATACGTTAAACCGTAATTGTATATGACGTTATACGTTATGACGTAATTCTATATGACGTTATACGTCATGTCGCCTTATTATATGACGTTATACGTCATGACGCAATACTATATGACGTTATACGTTATGACGCATTACTATATGGCGTTATACGTTATGACGCATTACTATATGACGTTATTCGTTATAACGCATTGCTATATGGCGTTATACGTTATGACGCATCGCTATATGGCGTTATACGTTATGACGCATTACTATATGACGTTATACGTTATGACGTATTACTATATGACGTTATACGTTATGACGCAATACTATATGACGTTATATGTTATGACGCATTACTATATGGCGTTATTCGTCATGACGCAATACTATATGACGTTATACGTTATGACGCATTACTATATGACTTTATACGTTAAACCGTAATTCTGTATAACGTTATACGTTATGACGCATTGCTATATGGCGTTATACGTTATGACGCATTACTATATGACGTTATACGTCATGTCGCCTTATTATATGACATTATTCGTCATGACGCAATACTATATGACGTTATACGTTAGGACGCATTACTATATGACCTTGTAAGTTATGACGTATTACTATATGGCGTTATACGTTATGACGCATTACTATATGACGTTATACGTTATGACGCAATTACTATATGGCGTTATAGGATATGACGCATTACTCTTTTGACGTTATACGTTAAACCGTAATTGTATATGACGTTATACGTTATGACGTAATTCTATATGACGTTATACGTCATGTCGCCTTATTATATGACGTTATACGTCATGACGCAATACTATATGACGTTATACGTTATGACGCATTACTATATGGCGTTATACGTTATGACGCATTACTATATGACGTTATTCGTTATAACACATTGCTATATGGCGTTATACGTTATGACGCACTACTATATGACGTTATACGTCATGTCGCCTTATTATATGACATTATTCGTCATGACGCAATACTATATGACGTTATACGTTATGACGTATTACTATATGACGTTATACGTTATGACGCATTACTATATGGCGTTATACGTTATGACACATTACTATATGACGTTATATGTTATGACGCATTACTATATGGCGTTATACGTTATGACGCATTACTATATGACGTTATACGTTATGACGCATTACTATATGACGTTATACGTCATGTCGCCTTATTATATGACATTATTCGTCATGACGCAATACTATATGACGTTATACGTTATGACGTATTACTATATGACGTTATACGTTATGACGTTTTACTATGTGACGTTATACGTTATGACGTATTACTATATGACGTTATACGTTATGACGCATTACTATATGGCGTTATACGCTATGACACATTACTATATGACGTTATACGTTATGACGCATTACTATATGACGTTATACGTCATGTCGCCTTATTATATGACATTATTCGTCATGACGCAATACTATATGACGTTATACGTAATGACGTATTACTATATGACGTTATACGTTATGACGTTTTACTATGTGACGTTATACGTTATGCCGTACTTCTATATGACGTTATACGTCATGTCA